>NW_003303751.1:3129431-3294791 GCF_000142945.1 Phytophthora infestans T30-4
ACTCAGTGTAGCCGGTTGTAGTGCAGCCGCAAGCTGCACTGCCAGGCGCATGAGTGTCCTTGGGATGTGTCTTGGCAGACACTGGCAGTGGACGGTGGCTCGTAGATGGGGGCACCGGACACTGGCAGACTGCAATGCACTGGCGCTCGACACGCAGGTAAGTTTTATAGCTCACACGGTCTTATGGAGGGCTTGTGCTCTGTTAAGGAGGGCATAAACGATATCGCTCGACCAACTAACATATCATCCGTGAGCGTAGTGAGATTGGTACGACGCCGAATTCTGAGGTTGCGAAACGGATCGGATGCTCTTCGTGTTCTTCCTCGGAACGGCTCTCATGAAACATCAACCGCGCTTGGGCTGCAATCCAGTCCCTGGTGGCATTTTCGCTGTTAAGCCGGCGGTCAAAGATAAAATCCCCAAGCGCGTCTTCCGCCTCACCGAGAACTGGACGCCGTCCGGATCGATGAAAACTTCGGCTACAGCCCTGGCAGCCAGGATTCCCACTTGCTGGCGCCACCACTCACGGAAGCACGCTGCTGTAATGCGCCTCTCGCGCTGGCGGAAATGAGCCTCCGCGCGAGACGGCACGCCACCCCCTCCGTGGCAATCCAGCCGATAGTCTGCCTCTTAATGCTGATTTCCACACTCTTTCGTCTTGCTGGCATCTTGGCAAATGATGCCAACGAAGCACCACAGACACAAGCTTGAAAGCAATTTTGGGATGGATGGCAGGGCTTAGTCAACCCTGGCGCAGGTGCTTCTCGTTGACCAAACCCAGGCTTTCCTCTGATAAGCTGCTATCTTAAGTCGGACGGTGCTGTATTTTATCGCGCTCTATTCGATGGTCTTATATTGCTATAGAGGACCCTAAAAGAGGGTCCTCTATAAGAGATTACGCAATCTTCGAAAAATATAATATCGTATTAGCTAATATCAAGTTGATATTTTATAATACTATTTTGTCCCAGAAGAAAGTATTAGATGATATTTTAATATTAACTGGTATTCAGGTGATATTTTCACAGTATTAACTTCACCGATTTTGGAGTTACCATTAACATGATGCTTTTTTTCATTAACGATAGTATCTGGTTTGTCACCTATAGCGCACCTGCGCGCAAGCAGCGTATGCCGCACAAAGGAGATTCGCCAAGCGAGTTCCTGCAGCGCTATTTAGCACGTAGCGTCATGATGCTCGAAAAAATCTTAGCACCGGTCTCGCTAACCTTCCACGCCCTTGCACGAGGAGACGTGGCTTTTCGAAGTGATCATCTTCACGGGATTTGCTTCAGTTGGAATCACTTCGTGTTCCGGGTAGATAAGTGGCGCTGTTGACGCTTTGCCAATTTTAGATCCGCGAAAGTTTCTGTGGGTGGCACAGTACTCACTTTGATCTCCATCTCGCTTTACCCACTTCATGCATTTGAATGCTTTGCACGTTTCATGACGAGCTTTGCGACGAATATTTATTGTGCGGGCTTCGTCTGAGTCCTGATGTGTTTTTTCAAAAGTACTTGGCCGAGGATAGTTTTTACCATTGCCTTTATCCTGCTGCAAATTGCCCATTTGCGGTCTGTGACACGTGCTGGTCTTGCTTGTTCGATTGACGCCCAAACCTTGTTCGCGGGCATGTCTGTAGCAATAACCCTTCCCATAGGAAACACTGAAGCTATCACACTCGGCAAGTTTGCATCGAGTACCCCCACCGTGGTTGCGACAAAGCTTTCGTGACGCTGCTCGTCGAGTGCAGCCATCGACCTTGCATATATAATAACCACCGTGAGCCCAGCACAAACCGTGCGCTTGAATATTTTTGGTGCAACCTGGATGACTGCATCTATGGCTACTACGTCGCGTAGACGATGGTTCCTGAAGAGCAGTACGCATATCAGTCTTGATGCTGGCGATTACTTTGGTTTGCTTGGTCATGAAGGAAACTTTAGTAGATTTTAGCTGGGACGAGCTTAACTCAACGCAATGACTGCCATCACTGGAGCTTGATGCACCGGGAGGCTTCGAGGCACCACATACACCAGTTTGAGGCTTTTTGAGCTGATTATAGTACGCAGCTATCATGCCACTAACACAAATGTCGTCATTCGCGCCACCACGATGCAGAAAAGTCTCCAACCTCCCACTTTTGGGTTTCATCGGAACATTATCACGTTTCTTCTTTTCCAGAGTCACATCACCCTTATGCCCACCGTCTTCTTCATTTCGCACGCTCTTTTCATCCTGCATCGATGTGTCTGTGCAGTCATCTCGAGAAGCAAGGGCTGCCAGGTGTTGAGCACAGTACTCGTCTGAACTTTCTCCATGGCGCATGACCCATTTCATGCACCCCACGAATTTGCATGTCACGTGACTAGGTCGACGACGGCCGGTCGCACTTTGTGTGTGCTGAAACATCGTGATGCTCTCGTTTTGTTGCTCCTTTTCAGCAACTTGTTGGACCAGAGTAGCACTAGTAGTACAATTCACCTTCATTTCATCACTTTTACCAGTTTTTGTACTGCAAAAGTTCTCTGTCGTTGCAGGTCCATCCTGCAACTTCTGGAAAAATCGGATCGCGCTGCGCAGATCAGCGAGTCTCTGCTTTTGAGTGCACAGCTCCTGGCGCACGGCGTGTGTGGACCCATAGACCCTTAGGAAAAAATCCACGTCCGCCATGATCTCATCCACATCATTCGGACCGCCCTGGTTCTTTTTCACGGCAATTTCTTCGTTAGTTGAGTTTTTTTCGTCCTCTTCGACCCCGCGACCGTTGAGAAGGCGCCCCCCAAGGCGCTGAATTTCGCGTTGCTGCTCGCTCAGCTTGACGCGAACTGCACGAGTGGAGCCAAACTCGTCGAGTAAGTAGGCAAGATCGGAGAGCGTTTCTTCCTGCTGCTCAGGCGTCAGATTGGAGCCCACTGCGGTGACGTCCAGCATTGCAACCTTCGTGCGTGACTAGTGAATTTCAGAATGTTGCGACGGAAAAAAGCTGAACAGATTTGCAACGGTTCTCTTTGAATTTGTAAGATGGACTCTCTATTCTGATAGTGACCGCAAGATCAAAATAAAGAATCACTTCAACTTCACACAGGGAAAGGAAAGGGCAACGTCATCATGCTGGACGTCACGACAGTGAGCTCGGAATTGACGTCGGCGTCGACCCTCTCCGACTTGGCGTTCTTCCTGGACCAGTTCGGCTCCACGCATGCAATCCGCCTCAAGTTTCACGAGCAGCAGAGCGAGATCAGACGCCTCGAACGTCAAGTCAAGCGAGTGATGAATAACGAAAATGAAACTGCAAGGGAAGAAACTGTGTGCTCCGTTGACAGCTATCAAGTAGGAAATGATATGGAGCAGGCCACGACCGACCTAGCTTTCTTCCTCAAGACTTTTGGCTCCGCACGCGCAGTGCGGGAGAATTTGGAGCTTCAAAGACACAGAATTGTGGGGCTGCAACGCACGTTGCAGTGGTTTACAGACCGGCAGCAGGGAACGCAAGACAACGATAAGGTTGCTCTACACCGAGCTAATACTGGTACGACACTTGTGGCCGGCATGGGCAACAGTCACGGCAATTATCAGATGTGCAAGGTCTTCGGTTGTAAGAGGAAAGCACTTGTTTGGTACTTGTGCTCGGAGCACCGCGTCAACAGCAAGTGCGCGACGGATGGATGTGATAAGCTGGCTGCAACGCTTGGCAGTTCTCACTGCTGCAGACATACTCGCGAGCAAGGACTTAATGATGACAGGGAAAATCAGGTCATAGAGCGCTGCGACAAGGATGAAGACGACGAAAGAGGCGGAGACGACAGCAATGGGGGCAATACGTCTGACACTGTCAGCGAGAGCAGTGGAGATGACGACTTTCTTATGAGTGCACTGCAACCTGAGGAAGACAAGTCTGGAGATGTGGCGATGGTACCTTTGGAGAACCAGGAAGACGAATCAATCCAATTTACTACTGCGAATAGCAGCAGAGAAGTATCTGACTACGCCGAGTTGGTGGCCAGAGCACTGCGATGTGCCAATGAAGCGGCTGCCATGTTCGAAAGCGCAGGGGAACATAGCGAACAGATCGAGGTTCGGCCACGTTCTTTTGACAATTCGACTAACGTTTTCCTGAAGAGCAACACCGCTCCACTGAAGACACTTCCAAACTGTCGACAGGCCAAAGCGCTTTGTCGATACCCAGAGTGCGGCAGTTCAGTCCGACTCCACGGCCTTTGTCACCGTCATGGTGGCTACCGCATTTGCAAGATCGACAACTGCAGCCGCACAGCAGTCGCGCAGAATCTGTGTCGCTACCATGGAGTGAAGTGCAAGATTGGCAACTGTGAAAAGCTGGCTGCAGCTGGGCGAGAGGGATTTTGCTTCAGTCATGCGCGCGAGCTGAGTATCAAACCAAAGAAATGTCAAGTTAACGAGTGCCAGAACCATCAGCAGGGGCAGGGCTACTGTCACGACCATCAAACTGGAGACATTCACGAAGACTGCAAAGCCACCAAACACGAACGCGAGACGTTTCCACCTGCTGTCCGCTCGACTGCAACCCCACCAAGGAAATGTCGTTATAAACGCGAAGGACACAAGACCTGTGCAGTTAAGCGATGCAGGAAGTGGGTGATGCAGCATGGATATTGTCGGAGTCACCAGGAGGAGACGAAAACGAACTGCTGATCATTAGAGTTCGACGTGTCAAGAGTCCAGTGACAGGGAGAGTCTCACGAAAAACACAAGAGCGTTCAGCACTTCCAAGAAACAAACGCGTATTCTTCCTAATTTACAAGTACACATCACAGTCAGCATATCTTCTTGAACTACAACGAACGCCACATAACAAATTCTGCTTTGCTTGCCTCACGCACTGGGCAACATCGGCTGCTGAGGATCCGAGTGGCTGATGAGCAGATCCACAGCCACTTCGAACGTCGTGAGGTAGTAGCCCAGCTCACCAGTGATGTCTTGGGGGTCGCACATTATCCGCAGAAACTCACGCGTGATCAGGAGCTGCGACATATTGCTCATGACCAGCACGAATAAGTGCACCGAGATGAACTCGTCTGTGGTCATGGACGGTCGTAAGACCAAGTCGAGCTCCTCAATCGACGTGAGGCTGGTCGTTGTGTCTGCAGATGATGACGAACGCGACGATCCACACGTCTGGAAAATAGCCCCCGCAGCACGCGCCAAACACTTGAGCTTGTCTAGAGGCAACGCGTACTCGTTCACTCGACGCAGCTCTCGACGTGCGTCTTCCCAGTCACTACCCGAGCCAGCCACGACATGCGGTGGCACTCCGAAAAACGACTGCGGCTTGGTCTGAAGCACCTTGATCTTGTCCTTCAGCACGTTCTCGTCTTCCCAGTCCGACAGCGTGTTCAAAGCCTCACGAACATGATCTTCCAGCGGCACCAACACACGCTTCTGTACAAATCCACACACGGCATGCTTCACCTCGTCCACAAACTCGTCAAAGTCCGGCTCCGAGCGCTCCGAACGCGCAATGACAAGCTGACTCAGCAGCACTTCGTCCTTGAGCATCTTGTCCTTGATCTCCCCCATCTTCCGCGACACCGTGTTCAACAGCATTCGCGCCTTGCGTTCCGGCATGATCGCGTGTTTATTGTCGCGAGTCATGCTGGTTAATATCACCACAAACGACTCACAGGCAAGCGAAACCTTATGGCTAGAGGCCGCGAAGATTTCGGTCACCAGCTGGGACGCGCTCACCTGGTTCTTGAGAAAAAAGCAAGAGCAATCACCGCGATCAAACACGTCGCAATGGCGGTGTACACCTACGAACTCTTGCAGCAACCGCACGGCCTTCCTGCGACGAGGTCCCAGTGGAGCGGGGGCCACAAGAGCCGCCGTCTGTCTCAAGAACGAGTCAAAAACTACGCGTCTCTGAGTGTTTAATGAGCCTCGAAAGTGGAAAAACTTCTTGGGTAACCGAAATCTCCTCAGACCTCGGAATGTGCCCCAAAGTGGTCTCTTAACAGGCGCATCCACGAGGCTGATCTGCTGAATCTGCGAGTAGAACAGCATCATCTCCTTGAGCGTCTTCTTGACCTCCCAGCGCTTCTGCGTCTCCGCGTCGGACACTTTCAGCACGAATACAGTATGACTTTCCACGGTTTCCACTCTTACCACACGCACTACCACTGCGTAGCGGATGTGTAAGTCCAGATACTCTCGAGACGCACTGTGAGGATCAAATGCCTCGCTTTCCAGCAAGGAGCCGCGACTCATTCCGCAGCGACACACGCACATGGCCGAGGCCGAGGACGTGTGCGGTAGCTTCTTGCTGCGCAGCGTGGTCTGCTCCTGGTGTGTCTCAATCTGATTCTGGTCCTCCGATCCGAATGCGGCGATGAGCGCATCGGTGCCGTCTTCCGCGTCCTCGTCAGTGTCATCCACGTCGCTGAGGCAGCACAGAGGCTCCTGTTCAGGCTGTTCGTCGTTGTCGGGGTCCTGTAGCTCCATGTCTGCATCGGCGGTGGGCGCACGACGGCGCTTGCGGTGTGTATCGTCATGGTGCGAAAGTTGCTCCACGAGACATTGTCCACCCATGAGCCGGTCAACCGCCGCGGGCTCCAGTACCAACTCGGCGTAGTCCTCGTCGCGCAGCAGCTCATCCAGTCCCGGAGACGGCGGTTTAGCGTGCTGCTCCATGCTTCAACGCGAGAGTGAATGTGGCACCAACGCGGTCGATTTTTTAGTGAGCAATGATGATACATGTAGGACTATCGACACGGCCGGTTCAACTCCAACCCTCAAAACCTGATATTGAAAGTGATGAAGACATTCACTGTGAGCAGGTCTTACTTTAATGAAGTGATTTGTGAACACTTGACCCGGTAAAATTTAATAGCTGCTGAATCTCTTGCTTCAGGCTGTTCCGTAGGAACCGTAACCTTAACGTCCAGCTTTGCTCTGATATTGGATGTACCGCAGCATTGGATAAGGATTTGAATTGCTGGCCATTATTTTTAATAGTTCCGCGATGACAATTACAACAAGTATCAGCGCAGTGTCGATACTGTATCAAATGAAGGCCACGCCGAGGTTGGTACGCCAGCGCGTGTTGACGGGCAAGAAGTTTTGTTATTCAGGTGTGGTACATGTTTATCGGTCGGCTTTCTTCCAAGAATTCAAGTCCAATTACTGCTTGCCATGCGGTCACAGGCGCAGTTGCCTGCTGCGATGTGCCTTTGAAGCACCACCATACAGCTAAATTCTGGCAAACTTGCAGCTCAAACCTAAATCCTTGGTCGACAGACGGTGGCACCTGGCCCTGTACTGCTAATACATGTACTCAAGTACTAGTAATAAAGAGTTCTTTACCGATACATGTGCCAAACAGCTTCGTCAACATCCGGATCATCGCACCTGCTCACACGCTGCGTGTCAGACTGGCACTGTCAGTACAATGTTACATGTATTCCGGAGTAAATGAACCGAGGTAGACTAACAGTGTATATTCTCGCAATGTATTTTCATCCCGTAAAAAAAGTTGTGAAGGCTGCGAAAAGATGCCTTCAATCTTCAGTGAAGATTCTTACAACGGACCATTAAACGATCGGACCTCGATTTCGGATTCGGTATCAGCTGCTGCGTAAATGCAAGCGTTGCATGGTGCGCGAGCTGAATAGGTGCATGGTTAAAATAGGATCGTTTGATCATCCGATAATGCAAACAACAAATTTCACCTCGACTCACTAACAATGCGAGCTTGGATCTACCGGTACTCACTTTAGACAATAGACACAGTTCTCACCACCTTGAAATTTTAAGTTAAAATGCAGCGGGCCGTCGATTAATTCATCGCACGTAGTTGAAGAGCTACAGTCAGGTGGACAGTACTGCCGTCGGTCGCGCTGCCATCTTCAGGCTGAAGTTCGCCTTGTCATTTCAGGTTGAACTCCGAGTTTGAAGTCGAAGCGCTCCATGGTGGCGAGTACGGTATGCGAGTGACGTGGCGCCACTTTTATCTTCTTCATCGTGACATCGAGCAACAAAACTCGTGGCGAATTTAACGGGCTCCGCTAAACTACAAATCTCGAGGAGTACCACATTCGCTTCACTCGGTTTTTGTAAGACAGGTACCACTTCATCAGAAGGTCGCGCTAAGGTCGCTCCAAAAGACTTGCTACAACCCAAATGTGACGTTAGATACCCTAAACAGAGGTCTCCCAATCTAACGCCCGAAAGCCGATCTGGAACTGATCCTGCAGTCATGACGTCCATGGCGGCCAACGGGGCGATGAAGCTCGGCGAGCTACCGGCCCTGGAGGACGTTCCCCCAAGTGAACGCATGCGACTGTTCCGCCAGAAGCTCAAGCTCTGCTGCGTGCTGTACGACTTCACCGACATGCGCAAACAGGTGCGCGAGAAGGAGGCCAAGCGCAATGCGTTGTTGCAGATCGTGGAGTACATTTCAGCTGGTAAGGTGGCTTGGGACCCCTCAGTGGTGGCTGATCTGCTCGAATGTGTGGGCTCCAACATCTTCCGTCACTTGGGACGCAGCTCCAACCTCTCAACGATAAACGCCAATGGCAACGCTGAAGGTAGGCGACTGTCGGTTTTTGTCGGATACTTACCTCTCCCTCTTATTGTACAGTGCTGACGGAACTTTGGTGATGTTAATAGCTGCTCCGGAAGACGACGAACCTATGCTGGAGCCGTCGTGGCCCCATATGCAGTTGGTGTACGAGATCTTGCTGCGTTTCGTGCTGTCAAAGGAGGTGGACTCCAGGACGGCCAAAGAATACTTCAGCAAGAAGTTTATGATCAAGCTGTTGAACTTGTTTGATTCTGAGGACCCTCGGGAGAGGGATTACCTAAAGGTGGGAAGCGCAGATATTTGCTTAAAAAGTAGAGATGTTTATTTGCGCTGTGCATTTGCAGACAATTCTGCACCGCATCTACGGCAAGTCGATGGCGCTGCGTTCGTTCATTCGCCGCTCGATCAACGACATGTTTTACACGTTCGTGTACGAGACGGAATCACTCCAGGGCGTGGGTGAGCTACTGGAAATCCTAGGAAGGTGCGTCTGCAATGCTGACAGTTGTTGTTGCTCAAGTGCTTCACTTCCTTTGGGTTGTAATGCGATTCAGAGGGGCTAGAACCTGACTCACTCGTTTTCATCTGGTTGTTTACCGCAGTATCATCAACGGTTTTGCTCTACCACTTAAACCTGAGCACCAGAATTTCCTCGAGCGCGCTTTGATCCCCCTGCACACGGTGCGTCTATTGTTGATTTCCGTATGGAAGCCCTGGAGCATCATACCGACAGATTAACTCGCTGCATTGCTTTTTCTGTGCGAATTTAATTAACAGGCAGGGAATCTCGCCATGTTCCACCAGCAACTTGCCTACTGCACCACGCAATTTGTTGAAAAGGATCCGCAGACGGCGGAACCAATTATCATGGGGCTGCTCAAGTACTGGCCGGTAACTGCAAGCGCCAAAGAGGTATCGTCAAGCTACAGTAGTTATGGCTAGTTGTTTGATAGCTTGCAGCCCATTCTGACTACAATTGTGCGTTGCTGATGCAGATTTTGTTCCTGAACGAGCTTGAGGAGATCATCGAGATGATCCAGATGGAGCAGTTTGCGGCAGTGATGCGGCCGCTGTTCCTGCGGATATCGCAGGCCGTGTGCAGCAGCCACTTCCAGGTCTCTCAGCGCGCCTTATATTTATGGAATAACGAGGCACTGGTGCGGCTTGTGAGCGCGCGACGTGCCGAGATCTTGCCGCTGATCTTTGGGGCGCTGTACCGCAACTGCGAGAACCACTGGCACAGCACCGTCCAGACGTTGACGTACAATGTGCTCAAGCTATTCATGGAAATGGACTCGCAGCTCTTCGACCAGTGCTCGGCGCAGTTCGAGGAGCGCGAAGGAAGGTGAGCTTACATGCATGACGCACTTGCAAGTTCTGTTCTTGCACTCGTTTAATACGCAATCGAGCCATTATCTGACGCTTGTGTGTGCGTCTATCAGAGCGCAGCAGACGACGGAACAGCGCCAGCTCAAGTGGGCAGCCTTAGAACACCGCTTGCAGGCGCAAGGACCGATGTGACGGCAGCGCACGAATCGCGTCGCTGCAATCGATGAAAACTACACAAATAATGCGATATAGCCACGTCAACACGCCCGAACTGCGGAAGCCGGTGGAAGATGCGAGGGGGAGGTTGAAGCGAGCGAGAGGATTTTGTTCGATCCGCAATTGACCGGTTCCCACAGACCGACTCACACGTAGATAGGCAGCGGATATGGACATCTTCTTGCGAGCCCACTGCAACCTTTGCACAATGCCGCTGTTGTCTAGTGCGCGTCGCGTTTTACATGTTTCTCTTTTGCCTTCGTTGCATCTTCAGTTAGGTTGGAAAACACCCCAGCTCCATTGTGTTTTATTGAAAGGACATTATAAATGTCAACGAGAGCTGCCATCACTGCGCTGCAAAATGCATTGCGTTGCTTCCCTGCAGGTGCAACTGCTATTGACATGGGTTCGACACTTCAGGGCATTTTCAGCCGCACACGTTGCAGTCGACGCTCGGGTTGGTTGAAGGCACGGTCAACGATGGCCCGGGTTTGACCCGCAGCGGATCAGGTCGCTTATAAAGAACTTCGGATCAATTCAGCCAATCGACAGACGCTGTGGACAGCAATAGCAGAACATTTTGTATCAATTTGAGAGCTACAGTGTGCTGTCCCGAAAAGGTCGTCACCTCCTCCCTCTCTAAAATGATTTCTTACAAAAGCCAAGTGATGTAGGGTGTGTGGTCCTCATTGGCTCCCCCTTTTTTGGGGCGATCCGGCCAGGTTTGCAGCCGCTTCATTTCCGCTTTCAGCCGCAGACGGGAGCAGTTCGACGAAGGAAAACACATAGTAAAGATGCTGTCTCGTGTGGGTCTTACCGCCATGCGCGGCGCTCGCTCGATGGCGACTGACGCCAAGAAGGTCACGGGCTCGGTCGGCCAGATCACGCAGATCATTGGTGCCGTCGTTGACGTGCAGTTCAAGGACAACTTGCCGCCCATTCTTAACGCCCTGGAGATTAAGACCCAGGACAACACGCGCATCGTGCTCGAGGTCGCTCAGCACCTGGGTGAGAACACGGTCCGTACCATCGCTATGGAGGGCACGGACGGTCTCGTGCGTGGCCAGGAGTGCGTTGACACCGGCAACCCCATCATGGTACGTTCTAAATCTAGATGCACCACACAGGCCCGTTTAGGAATTTGGAACAGATATTTATAGATTTCCAAATATTGTTGAATGTGTAGGTTCCAGTGGGTCCGGAGACGCTCGGCCGTATCATGAACGTTATCGGTGAGTCCGTGGACGAGCGTGGTCCCATCAACGCCAAGCGTCACGCCCCCATCCACACGTCGGCTCCTCTGCTGACGGAGCAGGGCTCTGGTGCTGAGATCCTGGTGACGGGCATGAAGGTCGTTGACCTGCTGGCCCCTTACGCCAAGGGTGGTAAGATTGGTCTCTTCGGTGGTGCCGGTGTCGGTAAGACGGTCGTTATCATGGAGCTGATTAACAACGTTGCCAACAACCACGGTGGTGTGTCCGTGTTCGCCGGTGTGGGTGAACAGTACTCGTGAGGGTAACGATCTGTACTATGAAATGATCGAGTCGGGTGTGATCAAGATCAACGACGACGGCACGACCACGGCTCCAAGGCCGCTCTGGTGTACGGCCAGATGAACGAGCCCCCTGGAGCTCGTGCCCGTGTGGGTCTGACTGGTCTGACTGTCGCCGAGTACTTCCGTGACGTTGAGGGCCAGGATGTGCTTCTCTTCGTCGACAACATCTTCCGTTTCACCCAGGCGTGTTCGGAGGTGTCGGCTCTGCTGGGTCGTATCCCGTCTGCTGTGGGTTACCAGCCTACGCTGGCCACGGATCTGGGTGCTCTGCAGGAGCGTATTACCTCGACCAAGAAGGGCTCCATTACCTCGGTGCAGGCCATTTACGTGCCCGCTGATGACCTGACGGATCCCGCTCCGGCCACCACGTTCTCCCACTTGGACGCTACCACTGTGCTGTCGCGTCAGATTTCCGAGCTGGGTATTTACCCGGCTGTGGACCCTCTTGACTCCAAGTCGCGTATGCTTGACCCCCGTATTATCGGCCAGGAGCACTACGATGTGGCCCGTGCCACCCAGAAGCTGCTGCAGGACTACAAGGGTCTGCAGGACATTATCGCCATTCTGGGTATGGATGAGCTGTCGGAAGACGACAAGCTTACTGTCGCTCGCGCCCGTAAGGTGCAGAAGTTCATGTCGCAGCCGCTGCACGTGGCAGAGGTGTTCACGGGCAAGGCCGGCAAGTTCGTGCCGCTCACGGACACGATCTCGTCGTTCAAGGACATCATCGCCGGTAACTACGACGACCTTCCGGAGGCTGCCTTCTACATGGTTGGCGGTATCGAGGAGGTGAAGGCGAAGGCTGCTGACCTGGCGGCCGAGCTTGACGAATAAGTTACTCGGTTCGAAATGCAGAGCGGAAGAAAAGCAACCCACCCCCCTGAAAGCGGAAGAACGCGACGTCTCGGATGCGGCACGTGAGACTGGAAATTGGCAAAGCAACAAAAGAACTCGAAGCAGGCCTCAGGGTTTTGTAGCTTTCTTGTAATTCTCTGCGTTTCATCTTTCGACGTCATGTGCATCTTGTAGCCTCTGCCTTCCCCCATTAAAGCAATGAAAACAACTTCAACCAGACTTTTTATCCTGTTTTGGCATCATGCTTATCCTGGTAATAACAACAGGCAAAAATTAAACTTTTTTTTATCGTAACCTGTATCCAACAGGGTATGACTATTTTCTCGGTTATATGACGATCACAACTGCGGCATTAGACTGAGGAAAACCGTCCTTGGCCGATCACTTCTATTTTGTCTAATCATACTCGAAGTCCTCATCGAAGTCCTCGTCCTCGTCGTCATCGAGCACATCGTCCTTGTCGTCCTCGAGCTCTGCGGCTGCGATGATTTCTTCGTCAATTGCCTTCCACTGCTCGGGCGTAGGCTCCGGGTATCGCGACAGATACGGCAACAATGCCATTTGACGCGAGATCTTGATCGCCTGTGCCAGTTTACGCTGCTGCTTGGCCGTCAGACCAGTGAACCGACGAGGACGAATGCGTCCCGTTGGGGAAATGAAGAGACGCAGCAGGTCCACGTCAAGAGCCAGCTCCACAACGTCCGGGTGGTTAGCAGCCACGAGATACTTCCACGGTTTGGTCTTTTCCTTCCTGAACGGCTTCCTCTTCTCAACAGGCAGCATCCAATTTAGCATTTCCGGAGAAATACTGAATAAAACAGTAAATAAACACTTTTCAGTCACCACTATCAACAATTGACAAATAGAAACAGCAACTTACGCCATGCCCTGCTCCCATTTCTTGAACGGATCGGGGACACTTTGGTCCTCGTTGACGCCAATTTGACTCTCTGCAAGGCTCAGCGACGCGTCGTATCCAGGCATTTCAACGTAGAGGCGGTCGTCCTCGACTCCCTCAGCAGAGACGTTTGCCAAGCTGTCCTCGTCGTAGTCTCCCTCTTCCTGGTCCCACTCAGCAACGTCGCGCTCGAATTTCTCGGCCCACTCGGCAGGACTGAGCGCAGCGTCCTCATCATCCTCATCGTCGTCATCAAAGTCAAGTTCCTCCGAGAACTGAAGGTCCTTCTCATCCAACTGCTGGCTCAGGTATTTCACCTCTTCGGGCACCTCCGTCAAGTCGTTGTCCTCCTCAAATTTATCGAATGTCGATTTCTTCTTAAATTCTGCAGATAGCGACAAGAATTAGCGCTTAAACAGGACCTGTTTTCGAGCTTTTAGCTTTTAGAGCTTTGTGACGCACCTTTCTTGTCGTCGTCCTTGCCCTTGGAGGACAGCGAGCGCACACTGCCAATCAGAAGCGACGTGTCATTGTGCGTGGCCAATGAGCGCGGGATCTGTGCACGCAGCACTGCAGTCTTGGCGCTAGGAACCGCACGACCCAGCGCTGATAACGATACCAATTTCGAATACACAGAAATCACGTTAGAAAACTTGGAGCTGCATTGAAAAAATCCGTTGCATTGACAGCACGCACCAACGATCGCAGACGCGCAGGGACGAAGCCACACGCGCACCATTTGTCTCTTGCTGATCCCCCACCGCTCGCTGGTCGGGGGTTTGCTTCTGTGGTTGACAGTGGAGCTGTTCGCCTATTTGGTGTGGACCCCGTCGATAACTTGTGATTGGATGAAAGGTTTCAATCACTGCAAATGTGATATTTCAACCGCAAATTTTGTGAAAGTGATTGACAATCACTCGGCTGTGCGAAGGAAGCTGAAGTAAAGCGAATGGGAAGAAACGTACTAGTCCACCAGATTTGCACTACCGGTATCCACGTGCAAACCCGGCTGCCCGTGTCATCTAAATGCAATCGCCATTCATGAAGTATCCATGAAAACCTAACTCTGCCTGCCGTCTCCTCTCATGTGCTGCCATTCTCCCGCGCTCAGCGCGAGGAGTGCTGTGTGGGTCGCAAGCTAAGGCCAGAGCCACACAAGACTTTGCAGCGCGAGTGGCCCAGGCCTCTTCTTGACCCCAACCTTTCCCTCTTCTGCCTCCACATCAATCTCCGTCCCCTACTCGTCAGCCTTCGCTTGGTCCAACTCGTTATCATTCGCTGCTATTGTCTTCGCATGCATAACGCCGCGATTTGTCTGTAAAAAAACGACGCAACCTAGGCCGTTGACGCTGGAGCCTTCGACGCTGCCATCGACTCTATTTTCCGCCACTTCTCCTGCTCTTTGTTCTTCGTGTCCGCCATGGCTTGCTCCTTCAGCGAGTACTCCTTTGCACACTGGTCATACAGCGCCATGTCATAGTCCATGTACAGCTTCAACACGTTCTACAAAGTTACAGCAAATACAAACATCATCAGCCACGAATACTAAAGACCCAGTAATTACGATAGTGCCAGCAACACACCTGAGCGAGTCCTTCGACCGTCGTGTTCCAATGTCCCAGCGAGTTTCTATGGAGCGGACCGTAAATGACCGGCAGGATCAAGTGCGCGTGCTGCTTACTCAAGCACCCGTTGTTCACGAGATGTTCATTGTTCCACAAGAACAGCGACCGTTCCGACACCTGGAAATGCTGGCTGCCCAGCCACTTGGCCAGGCCATTAAACAGCGGCTTGTGCACCTGTTGCAGCTGCTCGCTTCCCATGAGCTCCAGAATCTCCTCCAACTCGTTCAGGAAAATCACTTGCTTGGACGAGCACGACCAGGGCCAGTACTTGATGATGCCTTGAATAATAGGCACAGCCGTCTCGGGGTCCTTTTCTACATACTGCGTGATGCAATAGGAGAGTTGCTGGTGGTACATTGAGACGCACTTTGGCTTGTGCAGTGGCACCAGTGCACGCACCAGGAATTGCAAGTGTTCGGCCTTCAGTGGCATGGCAAACCCGTTGATGATACTGCCCAGGATCTCCAAGAGTTCGCCAACCCCGTTGTGTCGCTCCGTCTCGTAGACGAACCGGTAGAAAACGTTGCTGATGGCCTTGCGGATGAAAGACCGGTGCGACATAAACTTGCCGTAGATGCGGTGCAGGATCGTCTTGAGGTAATCCCGTTCGCGCGGGTCTTCGCTGTCGAACAGGTCGATGATGGACAGACAAAACTTCTGGTCCACATACTTCTTGGCCACCTTGGCGTTCACCTCGCTCGACACGATGAAGCGCAGGAAAAATTCATACACCACTTGAAGATGTGGCCACGAGGCTTCCAGCACGGGCTCGTCCTCCTCCGGGTCGAAGTCTTCGGTCTGCGGAGGCAAAGCGCGGCAGATGTTGAGCGACACCATCGCCATAATATCCGGCATCAACGTCTCCGTGAAAATCTTCTGGCCGCCGGGGTTGTTCACATAATCTACAAGTTCCAGGAGCGTCTGGCGCTTCAAATCCTTGCCCCTGATAATAAGACAATATTTATTATCAGTTATCTGCCACATTAATAAAACCCACTGATAAAACCCAAGTTTTGCATGCGTACCGCTTGTCCGACGTGGGGTCGTCAAAATTGAAAATGACAGAGCACAGCTCCAGCTTCTGCTGGAACAGCGCCTCTCGTCGCTGCAGCGACGTGTCTTTCAGGTGTGGCAAGTCTTTCAGAGCCTGAATCTTCTGGTTGCGCGCCATGAAGGAGCGACGACGTTCGCGCTTGGGAAGTGACACGTCAGAGCGCGCCACGTCGCCCACAGGCGAGCCGACGCCGTTGGCGCCCTTGGGGGCTCCGTCTACGTCCATCCGGTCAGGTGAGTTGGCACCGATGTGCTCTCCGTTGTTGCTAAGCTTCCGTTTCACAGTTTGCAACATCCCCTTCATTGCTTAGTTAGTCCGCCAGTGTACTTGTATAGAGGGGACTCAATCACCCAGCGGACCCAAACGCGAAATCAGGTCGGTCGTCCACGTCAAAAGGCTGTGAAAGAGCAAAAGGCAACACAAAAGTGAGAATGCAAATAGGCAACTTTTTATCCTATTGCTTGCCACTTCGTGTCTTGACATTTCACTTTTATTTAAACGGCAAAAAAAAGCGAAGGATAGGAGGCGAGACTCCTACCGACTAGGCGCAAAGAG
The DNA here is from genome assembly GCF_000142945.1 of Phytophthora infestans T30-4. NCBI lineage: Eukaryota > Oomycota > Peronosporomycetes > Peronosporales > Peronosporaceae > Phytophthora > Phytophthora infestans. The sequence continues at coordinate 3,146,079 of NW_003303751.1, forward strand.
ATGGCAAAGCAAGGAGCTCGCGAGCAAGTATATATACGTACGCTGAGGAGGAGGGCACGCACTCGAGCAGCAACTGGGCTCCAGTAACTGAGTGACGGCTTCTGGGCGACTGCGTGCTTCTGGCCGTCCGCTGGTTCCCTTGCGGTCTCTCAGTCGCGTTTTCTTCCTTCCTTTTCCTCCCCCCTTTCCCCCTCCACGCAGATAATATTTACGTTTGTAGCCAATACCCGTCTATCGCGATTGGATTCGATACAAACGTCAAGTGAATCGCAGGTGAGAGGGGGATTCTAAAACACATGGTTGAGCTGCAGGAATAGCAATCTATGTGGCGATTTCTTATCAATTGACGTATGGAACTCGAGCTGACGCGGCGATGCCGGCGTCGCGTGCGAGTCGCCGAGCTCGTGGCAGTGGACTCCTTTGGCGCCATTCGGACCGGCGTCGACTCAGCAGCCAGCGTAGACCGTAAGACGCCGCTGTTTGCAGGCTATGTGGAGGCTCTGTACGCACGCAACGCATGGCTGGCAGTGCGCGTGGATATCTGGACGAGCAGAGACGTTTGTCTTCGCCAAGGTTGTACAGATGGCCGTCAAGACTGTCAATGGACAACAACAAAAATGTTTCAGTGTTGTTTTATTTACTATTGTCATTGTGTATTTTGGCAATCTTTTGCAGTCAAGTCTTCGAGTGTGTATCTGCAACAAAACGAAAATGAAGTGGCCGTTGACGTGGCAAATAGAAGTGAACTGAAAGCGTTGCAAAAAGTTGAAAAACTCGATCTGAATGTGGCGGACCTCGGTGAACTGCCAACATTGACTGGCGACGAGTTGACAAAAGTGTTGGAAGATGTGGTCAAGCAATTGGTTGACGCATTCCGGGAACAGCAAGTGCAGGTGAGTCAGCAGATGAAAAGTGGGAAGGCATTGCCACTGTCAATCGTCATTCGCTTATGAGTCTGTGTCTTTTTGTTGTTGCAGACGCTGCAGTCTGTAACGTCGCAGAGGGCGAAGTTCGAGTACGAAATGTTGCAACATCATTCTGAACTGGAGATTCTGGTTCTGCGAAGTGAATTGATTGGCAATTACGTGCTGTTTGCGTTGCCATTGCTTGGAGAAAAACCTCAATGGGACCCAAAACGCTTGATTGAGGCAGAGGATCTAGACTCAGTGTACATACCTGACGGCTTCCATGCCCCGAATTTCTCCGCCACAACCGACAGATTGACAATTTTCATTGGATATCCTATTGATGAAGAGAGAAACGCTGATGGTGTATGGCCACTCTTTGTTGAATGGCCATCTAGAATGCTGCTGTCCAGTCAAGTGACGCAAGCCCCGCTGTCCAGTAAAGCGCAATCTTCGGTAGAGCTCGTTGCCTCGTGCAAAAAGGTAAATTACAGTTGTGTTGAGTGACAATGGAGGCGCTTTGCTGTTGCTAATTGCAAAATGTGTACTTAGATGTTTTTGCAACAGTGGAGGAGGCGCAAAGATTTTATTGCAGAGCTTCGTCGCCACGTCATCGGTGAGTTAGCGTACAACGTTGAAGCGGGAAATCTCGAGCTAATGTCTGCTGCTGACGCTCTTTTGGTCTGTAGTGTTGGAGTACGATGCGGTGGACTTCTCGCAGGTATTTTTCATGCTGCAGGAGCAGTTAAATGACCAAGCGCCACTACGAATTTTGGTATTGCGACTGCAATTTACTGCGGCGTTCTTCCTCACAAACTGCATGAGTGACTTGCAAGTGAATTTACTTGACGGCGAAGCAGACACAGCCCCCGTTGCTGTAACGCTGGCTGCCTCTACTTCTCCCCCCAGCCCCGATGCTACTGCTGACAGCCAAGCGTGTGTTATTCAATTTCTGGAATCCACGCGAATGAGTTTGCTTCGACGTTTTTACGGGAATTGAGTCCAAACTGTGACGGATGTTGTAATCGTAGAGCAGAGATATGAATGTATAAAGCGTCGCCGTGTTGGTGTGCTACGCGCCGGATCCACGTTGACCACGTAAACGACGTTTTGGTCCCGCTTGTTGTTTACGTCGCCATTTATGATAACTTTGAGCTTGCTGTTGCCGAGTTGAAGCTCTTGTTTCTATTTTTAGGCTCAGCGTAGCTCACCACCGTACAATATACCAAATGTCAGTGTCCGGCAACTACTCCCCATTCTCCGTAATTTGACACTACAGGTTCTAAAAAGAAGTGTCTACATCGCTCTAATCGAGCGGATGCCTTGGTGCTTCGTCAGCACGAATGGCTCTATTCGTCTGCACCTTCAAGTTGCAGCCATATCTATGCACTTCCACTCGCATTCACGGCGGCACATGCCACCACTGCAATGCTTACCAACACTGCAACCTGCACAAAATCCACCGTCACTACTGCATTTGCCAAGTCGCGCCTACTCGCCACGACCCCCCACGCCAAACCTCCAATCCCCCCTTTACGTCAACAAATGCGCGACGCCGTCCTCACACCCGAAGACGAGCAGTATCTAACGCTACTGGAAGGTCGCCGTGACCAGCACTTCACCACTGCCCCGTTACTCTCGGGCTTTCGAGTATTGGCGCTCTTCTCGTACGAAGATCTCAAGGGCCAAACCGACAAGTTCGTGATTGGTGCGAACGCCGAATGTGCAAATATCGGAGGGGCCACATGCGCCGAACGTGCCGCCATGGCGCAATTGCAACTTTTGCCAGCGCGTCGAGTACGCAAAATCTACATCGTGTCGGATTCGCCTCAGTGTTTAACACCTGGAACGCTTTGCCGCGAGTTTTTGCTGTCCAGTCCGTTGATCGAGGACAGCACGCCGTTCGTGTCACGAGCCACCAAGTGCCACCCGTGCGTCACCACATTGGCGGAGCTTTATCCATTCCCGTCACTCTACGACCGAGTGCCGCGCTCTCAAGTGTTGCCGTTCGCGCGGAAATTTTGCTCACGGTTTGCCACGGATTTGCAACAGGAAAGTGAAATTGCAACAAATGCAACAAAATTTGTCAAGTTGCAACTTTCGCGGATGACACCAGATGAACAGGAAGTTTATCTCAAGGCACTGGCAGCAACAGCGAAAGATGCACGAGACGATCTGTTCCCGTTGAGATATGCCGCTGGTACGAAGTTCTCCGATGGCGAAGTGCGTGCCACATGGCAACACAAGACGCTGGAATATGGCAGCTCGCTGGACGCCGTTTCCAAGCTCATTCCCTTCGTCGAAGCGAAGCAAAACTCCGTCAAGCCCCAGTTCTTAATGCAAGTGGACCAGTTTGGCATCCTCCACGCGCCTTTTGCACGTGCACGAGCCTATTTTTTCGAGTTTGGCTTCCTGGACGTGCCAGTTTTGGTTCACGATGCAAATGGCGAGCTGCACCGTGTTCCCATCGACATTCTCGTGGCCGATTCACCGGATTGTATTGCCGCTTCCACGGCAGCGGTGCAGTAGTCTCCCAAACCTCCTCATCCCGCTACTGTCTCGCTCCACGGAGCTCTATCATCCGGGTTTGAATGAACGCTCGCATTTGCTGGAGCTGTTCGGTAGACGCCTGCCGGAACTACAGAGCAAAACACAAAAAAAAATTGTGAGAACCAAAGTCTTAACAAAAAATACAAAACTCATGCAAAATAAAGAACTTTGCCCACTTACGAGAGAAGGAAGCAGTTCACGGACGCTAATTGTGCCATCCGAATCGCGGTCGAGAGAGTGGAAAAGGGTGTCAATACTTGTTGCGTTGCTGTCGAGACCGCAAAACTCTGCCAACTGCTTCCACTCGTGTTGATCTAGATCTCCGGAGCCGTCTTCATCTAGTCGTGCAAGTCGGATGGCGAGCTGTTCAACTTGTTTCACCGTGTAGTGTGGTCCGAAAGGGTTTTTTCCTTGTGCTATCGCTAGTGTCAAAGTCTGCTGACGCAAATTTGACGCTGGAGAACCGGGTTTTTCTTTTTCATTGCGCACTTTGGACACTTTGGGCTTGGAGCTCATGAGACAAACATTTGCCACGATCTTCTGACACAACTTCAACTTGCGCTCGATATTGCTACTGCGATTTTTCTTTTCAGGACTTTCCATTGAAGGCGGGTCTGTTGCAACTACATGTAGAACAGGTGCAGACGCACTGGTGCTCAACGTGGGTGGAGGGTCATCAAGATCTTGGCTGGGTGGCTGCGTCAGCTTCGGTAATGACACATTCCTCGCTAGTATCACCACACTTGCACTCATTTTAATGTCAATTTCTGGAGTTGCAATCAGACGTTGCAATCGTTTTTTCGGTGTCGATTTCACAATTGGTGACGCAGCATCCTGCAATTTTTCACGTAGAAATGGCGAAGGCTCTGGGTCTAAAGCGCGTAAAGCGCTCGCTGCAGCTTTAGCGTTGGCAGCAGCGCGGCGTTCGAGTTCCAGCGGATAATTTGTTAGCGCTCGAGAAGGAAAATCCAAAATCTGCGGACTGTTGTTCATCGTTGCTCGAGCTTTTGCCTTCGCTTTTGCACGCGCTCTCATCATTTCTTCAGGTGAAGCAAATAACGGCGCAAGAGCTGCGACACGCTTCCGTTTGTCCGATGCATCTAATAGTAAAGCCTTGGAGTTTTTCGCAATGGCTCGGAGATGTTGCGCCTCCTCCGGTCCAAAAATTCCTTGATGCACTCCCGATGTCACGGATGTCACGGAGAACGGCACAAGTGCCACTAGGGCGTTTGCTGCGTTGGTCATCGCTATCGACGCATCAGGAAAATGTGCATTTCCTGTAAATTGAAGTCCCGGTGGTGATTTTGCTGGCGAGTCCAGCTCTAAAAGTGACGAAGAAGTTGAGAGGGAATTGTCAGAAACTGTATGCTCATTTTGAGGTTGCTGTCCTGATTTTCGCTGTCGACTGAGCTCCTTTTTCAGTCGACGCTGGTGCTTGGCAGTAACCTCACGAGCAATTCGCTCAAAAGTATCGTTCTGATGGCCTCCTGGGGTCTGGTCGCGACGTATGAATTTCCACGCGGAAGCGGAGACCGAGCTCTGTTCTGCTGTGGTTAAAATGTGGCCGACACAAGTTGCAGTGCGATCCCAGATCTTAACCATGCCGTCTGCACCCAACGAGAGCAACTCACCAGGCCAAGACACACTTTGCACTGATAAAACACCTGCTTGGTGTGCCATCCACGACTTAATCGACAGAATCACCGGCAACGGGGCACTTTTGCCTCCACTTTCCAACACTGAAATTTCACCTTTGGAAACAGATGAGCGACGTCGAATGGCTGAGCGTCTTGTAGATTCCGACTGGGTTTTCACAGGAAGAGAATGAAGATCCCATGCAAAAATTTGCCCCGTTTCGACGCCAACGTAGAGCATGGAGTGAGAGTCGTGTGACGTAGTGGAGCATATGGCTGTGATCCCATCGAACTCTACGTTGCTCGATACAGGTCTTGACGGTGTGATTTCTTGCATCTTGAGCCTCATAAGAGGTTGCGCGATCGAAGTTCGAACTCCAATTGTTGGCCAAACGAAGATGACACCACTGACATCACCCGAGACGAGGAAACCCGGTGTGGCAGCTGGGAAATGCAGAGCTCGGATCTCTCGAGTGTGGACGGTAGCACAGCGGAACTGGAACGTGATGTGGTGAAGGTCGTGCACTTGCACTCCGCCAGCATCGTCCGCTGTGGCAATGAACCTCGACGTGTGTGTCTCGGTCGCTGGTGGCGGTGAGCAAGCGCAACACGTGATACTGGAGTTGTGAGCCTTTTCCACGTAGTGGATCACTTCCAGTTTCAACTTTCCAGGTGGCGAGTCCACTACGCAGACCATACGATCGTCTCCAGTCGAAATCAAGCACTAGAGCAAGAATTATACCACTAATGACGATCAAAAGCTCGGTTTTCCTTAATAAATGACGGTCACGTACATTGGCATGCGAGCAGAACACAAGAGAGGTAACAGTGCCGTCGTGCACTACCAGTTTCTAGCCGCATGTTTCAGGTACAAATTATAAAAGTGGTGCGGCGTAAGAATGGAGATATCCTACCTGCAGTAGAGCTCCAGTCACAGGGTTGTAAAGCCGAATTGCACCATCCTGAGGCCATAGTTTTCGCAGAGTTAGTTGCACGCAACACTCGTTAGGTTAGCAACTCTCTCAACGTACGTTGGTCGCCACGAAAAGTTTTCTTTCGCGAGGACTATCGAAGGTGATCGCGCAGACTTCGGCGTCTCGGATTGTCACTGGTTCCTCAATTTTCGCGCCAGAATTTGCATTCCACACCGTAATACGATTCTCAACTGCACCAACGAAAGTGTTGGCCACGGCATTGAACACGATGAACCTCGTGGGAGCTGAACCCGCCGATTCGTCGACTGCTGCGTCGTCCTGAGATCCCACCGACTGGGTGAACGCACTGAAGCGATAGAGACGCAGATTTCCCGTTACGATATCGCACGCCGGACTCTCAGTCGATTCAGCTCCCGGCTCGTCATGCTGCGATTCCAGTCCAGTAGCTCCACTTGACGACGTCATAAACATCCGGAAGCGACAGAGATTCGGCGTGTGAAGCTCAAAAGTCTGCAACATGATCGACAAGTGGTTCCCCGACAATCCTTTGGCGCATCGAGTGATATCCCAGAGCTTGAAATGTCCACTTTGATCACCCGTGACTACAAGACAAGGTCCAGATGCAGAGGTGGACACAAACTTGGCCCCCATTAGGCAATGGTGATGACCTCCTAGCTTAGTCTTTAGAACTCGTCCCGAAATCCCCCAACAGTACGCTTGGTACTCGAATCCTGAGCTTAGCAAGAGATTATAAGCCGAGTCCAGTGTCAAAACGGCTTGCTGATGTCCTCGAAGCACGAACGAGACTGTAAGCACAGCAGATGGGCCCCCCAGAGCGGAATTGGCTCCTGCCACAGTCTCCCAGATCGTGATCGTGTGGTCAAAAGAGGCCGTCGCGACGTACGGAGTCTCCGGTAGATCTAAGCAAGCGGCAATCCGCTCCGTGTGACTGCGAGGCAGCAGCATCGGCGGAGGCGGCGGAGCAGCTCCAGCGTGCATGGGCACTTCCAAGTCCCAGAGCTGAACGTGATCTGTCGAACCCCCAGCAACGAACAATCGCTTGAGAGGAGGAGGACACCACTTGACGAACAGAGCGGGGAAACGTCCCGCCAGTTTCCCATTGAAGACGTACGAGCCCACAGTAGCGTCGATAATGGACCACAATGAAATGCACAAGTCGCTGCTTGCCACCGCTAGAGCATTTCGAGATGGAATATGCTCTGCGTCCAGAACTTCCAACGAGTCTAATACGTCTTGCTGTTTCTCTCCTGCTTTCTTCTCGGCTGCGAGTTTCTCACTGCAATTGAGTTCGTGGAGGAAACTCATATCCAGATCGAAAAACTTGAATTCATGAAAAAAAAAATGTAAGAAAAAAAAGAAATAAATGTTAACATTCTCACGTACGAGGATTCGAGGACTTTTGTGTTCGATTACTGCAAGGCGTTTGAGTTGCGGGAAGTTTTTAAGCTTGTTGATCTGATAAGGAAAAGTCCTGTGGTGTACAATAAGTTGTTTGTTGGCAAAAGTAAAGTAAGATAAAATAAATAACTTACCGAGTTGCAGTTCCACTACTCAGAGGTTCATGGCGATACACTATCATGTTTCGAGGTGGAGCGTCGTGGTTATCTCCATGACTTTGTCCTTGATCGTGATCGTTCTCGTCATGAGGAACTCGAGTGGCCACAAGTCCCAACGCGATACAAAACGACGTGAATTCGTCCCAATCCACGACGGAATCGCCGTTAATGTCGATCTGCTCAAACATCTCGAACAACAGTCCAATAAGAGCAGAAGCGCGATTTAGATGCCGCATCAAACTCGGTCGAGCGCGCATCAATTCCCACAGTAACAAGCGAGTAAAATCCACTTTGGACAGTCCTGCTTTGGGAAAGTGACGCTCAATACCCAGAAACTCGTTGCAAGTGAGAGCTGCACAGATCCCGGCAACACTTGACAGCGGGTTGCGATTCGGGATTTTGATATCCGGCATGAGATCTAGCAGGAAAATCTGCATGGTTTCAACCAGAGACGCTGTCACAGCGCTCCGTACGACCACGTTGCTTCGATCCTCTGTAGCTGCATGGAAAGCCCAGTCGTGGTGTTTTCCGTGACGTCGAAAGAGTTTGCACAATATCACCACGTTCGTCTGTTTGCCAATGTGTCTTCTTAATGTCTTCGGGTCGTGATAAATATTCAATAAACGCGTGTGTTCTCCACTGTCATTGAACACGAATCTCTTGCCACCAGCGGCGAGCGCTTGCGCTTCTGCTTCGGCCTGAGAGCTGTCAAGAGCGTGGAGATCGCACGTGAGTGAGAACGCGTTGAGTTGGGGAGAGCGAGCGATTTCGTCCTCCGCATACGTGACTAGACAGCCCACGACTTCGACGAATGGATGCACTTTGGTCATGGAAAACCGAACGACTTCCCGCTCGTCGGTCTCTTTCAACTTGGCTCGTGTGGCTCGGAAGTTTTCTTCGCCAAAATACGCAACAGCATGGCTACCAGCTGTGCGGTGACCGGTTGTTGAAGTGTCTGGAGTGTTGGCCCCACGGGCGACCTGCAAGATGTCGCCCTAAAAAAACACAATAGGCGCTTAGTACATCTCGAACGCACCGCATATTGAACCCCAAGCGAAGGCTGACCTACCTACCTGCGCGTTGAAAAGCAAGAAGACCAACTCGACAATCCACGGCACTTTTTCGTCTTCTCGTCGAAGTCGCTGCAAATAATAAAACACACAAATAATCAGCTCTTGTCAAATAGAGTAATTTCCTGAAAAGATAAACTTACGAATACGACATGCGGCTGCGACGCTGGTAGTGGTGTCACGTTTTCATCGTTCAATGCGTCACACTCGCGCGCAGAGATGAACGGAGTGGCTTCCGTGTCCATTGCAATTTTTTGCGCGTCTGAAACGACGGTAACCAGTTTTGTCGTTTATAGACTTTTGATCTTCAGTTGGCCGACTTCTCAATAACGCTGCGAGATTAAGATGGTTCTACATGAGGAAGATTCGGACGACCTGCTCTCTCGTCTCTTTCGACGCTCTCATGGGGCCACTTGTCCAACAAATACTCACTCTTTATCTTCCAAAAGTCGGCGAGTCGGGAGCGAACTCCAGACTCTTGCTGTGACCAATCTTTATGAGTTGAGTCGAGAACTGGACGCTACGGAGCGCGCTCTACATCCCAATCATCCCTCAGTGGCTGAATTATCCAAGCCACCGCGTCTGAATAGCCAAATGACGCAGTACCCGGCATGGGATGAGCTGGACGAGATTTTCCGAGACCTTCATGATGTGTACGACAAAAGTCTGCTAACCTTACGGGAACAAGAGTACGCAGCTGTACTCACTCAAGCTACAGTGAATGTGCTGGCTCAAGCGTGTCTTACCAGTGAAGGTGGAGATTTAGACGCATCAGGAGTGAGAGTTAAACTGCTGGAACTGGCAGTTCTTCCGTCACCGCAGTGGCGACGTCTAGCGCTCACATTGTTCTTGAACACAAGTGTTGCTTCACTTACAGCGATATTATCGACACAGCAGGCCTCGCTGACGACTCGAGCGCAACAATTGGAGGTGAACTTGTTCAAGTTGCTACGAGAAATGTTAGCTAAGGCGGTGGTGGTATCAACGTCAGTAGCCTCCGAGTCTATTGTCAAATTTGATTTTGAAGTTGACTGGGTCGACCAAGCGGTTGGATGCGTGGAGTTCTTCGTCAAGAAAGCGAACGGCAATTATTCTTCCGATCACTTGAGGTCTCTGGATGAGCACACACTTTTGTTTCTAGTGGCGGAGGCTAGCAACCGCGATACGATTGGCTCGGAGCTTCAACTGAAGGCGATGGAGCTGGTTGTAGCGACGATGTACGCACTCAAAGTCACTGGCCAGTTGGAGACCAAAGATCACGTCGTGTGGAACTGCGGACTGCCAGTGGCAGCTGTTGAGCAGTACGTGAGTCTGGAGCTGCTACTTTATCACTTTTACACTTCCCCAATTGCTCGACTGCAGCGATTAGCGTGCATGGTTCTTGTGGATCTAGTCTGCGAGCAGCTTCGACGTACTGGAAGCCGTGAAGGCATCAGCAATGCCGGACTTGATCAAATCTGGAGATCTTTTGTGGACTGGGAGGATCCCCCTGAGGGTATGAAGCAGACTCTGTTGTCCCCGTACATTTCGAGCTCTCGGGTGGTAAAGCAGTTGTTGCCGAGCTGTTCGTTGGCGTCGGAGAAGCAATTGAACGTGTTCGTCAACCAGTTCCGCTTGGTAGTTCAGGTTGACGCGTACTTTGGAGTGAATCCCGGTCTGGATAAAGCCGTCAAAGCGGCCAAGAACCAGAGCGGTGGAAACGTATCAGAAGAGATCATAGATCAAGTTTTGAAGCTGCTGCTGTCGAACCGAGCAGTGGAGCGCTTCCGAGGCGAGCGGTGGCTTGCCGAACTGCTGAGTTATGACCAGGATGACGACGGGTTCTCATCGTATGATAGCAAAGCGACGACGGCGGTAGGGTCAGTTGGAAAGCAGCATGAAGTGCTTTTGGCTCGACCGAAGGCTGTCAACAACCCGGTTGGAGAGGAACTTGAAGAGACGTTCTGTTACGACGAAGGAGGAGAGATCAGTCTGGCTGCTCAGGCCAAGTTCTGGCAATTGGCGTCACCGACAAACGCGGTAGAACGCCGTGTATCATTTACCAGGGTGCTGGCGCTGTTTATACGACGGAAACTGCAGCTCAGTGTGAGTATGATCGGTATTTGAGCTGGTAATGAAAGCGATGGCTAACTATTCTGAGGTGTCGATGCAGTCGGGGAAGCCAGACGCGTCGATAATGGAAGAGATCAACACGTGTGTGGGTGTTCTTCTTGACCACAAAGAGCGTGAACCTGCTGTGCTACTTCCAGTGATGCTGTTGATCTTGGAGGTTTGTCAGTGCGAGTTGTCGTACGTTGACAAGCGCTGGAAGCAGAGAGATGCTAGAACCTCCTCTAACGAGCAAGGAGAGGAAGAAGTGGCTGACTGCGTTGCCTGGTCGGACTCGTTGGCGTCTCGAGTGCTGAATGGAGACGTAGCATTGGATAAAAAACTGCTGAGGCAGATGGACGCCGAGTTTCTCCTGCATGTTTTGACGGTACTGCATGAACGATCTGATACCCATCAAGGGTTTGAATGCCGTCGTATCTGCTGTGGAGTGGACGATTCCTTGGTTGGGGACGTTGCAGCGTGCACAGCGCTGGTTGTCTGTAGCATCTTTACGGACAACAACGTTGCAGTCGACAACGTTGGAGGATTGACAGCCTTGACGCCATTCCTGCAAACGTGTGATACTCGCATTGCAGTGTAAGGTTTCGTGTTGTCTGGTTGCAGGAGAAGTGCTGAAGTGTGTCTGGTTTTTGTTGCGCAGGTTCATGGCCAAACTCATCAGTGAACTGATGAAACAGAGCGACGAAGCTCAATACGCGGCGTTCCTCCGTGAGCTCTACGTCGCCTGTGTTGAGGCAGACGACGAAAGTGCGCTGTACAATTCGTACCTGCACACGCAGACGTTACTCCACAACGTTGAAGTTGGCATGTAGCCATGTCTTCAAGATCCCCTTTCAAACTCGGTGTCGTGCAAATCATGTTCTTAAGTACTGGAGAAGCCTGGAAACCTAATGCCCGCCAATAACAATTCGTATCTTTATATTAGGGGACCTCTATAAAACAGCTAAAGTCAAGTAGATCTCGAATCTATTAAAACAAGTACTGAGCAAGTGCAAGATTTGGTTTATGTGGGAACTGGATGCTGAGCCCCGTTGAAGCCATTCTCTTCTCCCCAGGATCGGGTATCGAGTTCTGCCGGGGATTGTTGGTCTCTGCCTGGGTGGACAGGGAGCTGCCGAAAAGCGGTACCTTGTCTAAATCCTAGGTATCGAAGCTAACATCTTGGCTCTTCTCGGCTTAAAGTGAGCCCTGGAGATATTGCGTTAAGGTTCTTGCTGCCATTTGCTTGGGTCATCATATCCTCTAGACATTTCCCATGCAATGGACAAGGTATTATGATTTATACGTGTATTACATGTATAGCCGAAGCTGGTCTGTTTTGATCTTGTTGTGTTGGAAGAATGGTCGAGTGAAGGGAGATTCTCGAGAGAAGTTACCGACATGACGAGGTTTTCCGTCGCTGAATTGTGGAGCCAAAGATCTTGCAGATTCTGATTGGAAGACGTACACAAGTGCAAATACTATTAATAATTCTGACTTTTTTTGGCCGATTCTTCGTCGTTGTGATAGAGACGATTTTTTGAGAAGTTCATGTATTAACACGAGCGAACTGAATAAACTTAATTAAGCTTACTGCGGTGAAGACCCACTATCTATCGCGTGATGCTCGCAAGGCCGTGTTAGTATGGTATTGTCAGATTACTAAAAAGTGTTCCTGCTTGTTGTGTAATTTCATGGTCAAAGTCAGCAGCGGCGCGACGAAGGTCGTCCCGGAAGGCCTCAAACTAAATAACCTTCTAAAACAGCTCGTAGCATGATTTTGAGATGCCTTTTCAAAACTGATTTAAAATGAATGGCCAGGAGTCGCCGAGCAGATCCCGACAGACCCGATGCCACGTCAGTTGCAAATTTTCTCAAGTAGGGAGGAAGTTGGTTTAAATAAAGAAAGAAAGGACTTCTAAACGTTGCCGACTGGAAATCGATGCCTCAGGCGCCTTCTCTGGAGAGTTTTTGCCTTCTCTGAAGCTGCATTGGTTGGGTGTCGAGCTCCACCGGGGAAAGTTTGGCCCGGCGCATGGGAGGACTGGGGTTGCTGAAAAGCGGCGCCTGGTGAAAATCTTATGTGTCGAAGCTGGCGCCTCGGATTTTGTTGGCAGAAAGTGAACCCCTGGAGATATTGTGTGGAGTTCTTGCTGCAATTTGCTTGGACCATGAAACGCTCCTGACATTTCTCAGTTAAATGTTTAAGAGAATGATACGTAGTAGCTAGTTACACTGTCCTAGTCGACGATGTGCGCTTAAATACCTGTCGTGCCTTCTTTTTTTTTGAGAAAAGGATGGTAACATTCAATCGGGTGGAGAGTTCTCTTGAGGAACCTTCCATTCGTGGTGATGGTGTTTATCTGTCTGGATGAACCTGGAACCGAGCGCATCGGCAGAAAGTGAATTCCTGGAATTATAAGTGGAGTCCTTGCAGTAATTTGCATTGACCGTGACACATTCCAGATATTCCCATCATGTTCTGCGTACTACATGTGCACGACTACTGAAGATAGTTAAAGCACACTTAAAACCTGCTGCGCTGTCTGTCCCATGGACGGAATGGCGCGATTTAAATCGGGTGGAGAGTTCTTGTGGAGGCTTCTCCACGTGACGTGGTGCTCCGTTCGCGACGGAGCCTCACAGCGAGGGGCGTCGGTGGCGCTGCGCTATTTGAGGCAAGCCAAGCACGAGAGAAGCGCCTTGAGACGTCGGCAGAAAATGAAATCGTATTAGTTGAGTTCGAAGCAAAACGCTTAAGCCTTGAAACGCTCCAGACATTCCTCAGCCAAACGTACGACAGTACAGTAGATACATGTAGTAGTAATTTCTTGTGGCCGAAATGCACTCGATATCTGCTGTGCTTTCTTTCGTCAGAAAGAGAAAAAAACACACACACAAATCATTTGGAGAGTGTTCTCGAGGAAGGCCCCCTACGTGGCGTGGTGCTCCGTCACTACATATCGGATAAGTAGCGTCGTTTGACCGACTACCGCTGCTGTTACTACTAATGCGCCATGGCACTTGGGGACTACCTTGAGACGTCGACAGATAAAAAAAACTGGAGACTTGATGAAGTTCTTGCCGCAATTGCTCGAACGATCTGAAAACCTCCAGACATCGCGTTTCACTGTAGCTAAGGCAGAGATAACTAAAAAAGAATCAAACATGTTAAGATTGTAAAACTACGAACGCCACGACACTCTAGCGAACCTGGGCGTAATCCCACACCATGTTGCCCTATTTACGGGATCTGGTTGAATGGATCCAAGCTGTTGGAGTTGCCATTCGTCTGTTGCGCTCCGGTGGACTGCACCGTGGGTGTGTTATTGCCTTGGGTGAGCTGCTGCTGTTGCATCATCTGTATGTTCATCATCTGAGGCTGCGCCATCATGGCCATTTGTGGCTGCATCATCATCATCTGCGGGTGAGTCATTCCCTGCATCTGTTGCATCTGCATGTTCGGGTACAGTTGCTGTTGCATGGTGCCGTCCGTGAGTTGCAGCTGGTTCATGTTCATACTCAATTGCAGCATGTTATGTTGCTGTTGCATCTGCGGATTCTGCATCGGCATGGCCATCACAGGCGTCGGCTGGTCGGCGCCTCGAGCTTTCTGCAGGTCGTTCAGCGTCCGCTTCTCCTCTGGGTTGGCAGACAGCGACTTCTTCTTCTCCCTCGCTAGAGAGCTAAAGTCCACGATGTTATTCTCCGGCAAGAGGTTCGTTCGGAAGGCTTCTGTTTGCTGAGGCTGAACCTGCAATTGCGCATCACTGGAAGCTGAAGCAGCAACGCTGTGATCAAGCACTGGCGCAGGAGAACGAACAGGAGCGACAAAGCTCAAGCCGGCAAGATCTTGCAGAGGATTCTGGCTCTGTGGCGTGTCGAAGATCGACGGCTGCGTCTCCTGGACAGCTGCCGCGGGTTGTGCCACTGGCTGAGTATCCAGATCCACTCCCAGCAAGTCCACACTGGCAGGACTGGCAGCAGTCTTCTTGCTGCCGCGTTTCTTTGCCTTAGCACGGCTGTGTTCCTTCTCCGATCCAGATTCCTCGTCAGTGGATACGACAGATCGGCGACGGGTACGCGACTTCTTTCCAGATTTTTCCTTCTTGCTCTTCTTGCTCTTGGATTTCTTGGTCGTTTCCTTCTTTTCCTCTACAGGTGCAGGAGGCAGCTTGGCTGGGTCGAAAGAGAACGAATAATCCGCTGACGCTTTCCTCTTACCAACGTCGTCTTCGCTCTCACTCGAGTAAAATCCATTGTGCTTTTTGGTCTTGGATTTTTTCTTACTCTTGCTCTTGTGACGTCGTTCGTCCGCTGATTCAGTCTCCGAGGACTCAGAAATGGACAGCTCCTCGCTCTCACTCTCCGACAGACTTTCACTCTCGCTTTGTGGTTTTTTCTTGCTCTTCTTGCTGCTTTTCTTGCTCTTCTTGCTCTCGCTCTTCTTCTTAACGTGCCGGTGCTTGTGATGGTCAGTGGAGGTTAAGCTCTTAGATTCATAACCACCCGATGGGTTACCCGAGTACCCCTTGTTGTAATCCGAGTACGCCTTGGGTCTCTCTGTGGCAAAGTCGTTCTGGTACCCCCCTCCGTACCCTCCAGAGCCGCCTCCAGAGTACGACGACGAGGAACTGCGGATATCTGCCATCCAATTGGCACGACCATCATTCCGTGGCATTTCATGCGCGTACTGGTCCGGGATGGAGTCCGTATTGGGTCCGCGGGCGAGTTTCCCGCCGTACTCGATGACTTTACCGCCGAGCCATTGGCCGCTCTCGAGGATCTTGCTCTTCCAGTCGCCAGCGTTAGCGCCCGCGTCATGCGATGACCCGCCACTGTACGAGCTTTGGGCGTACTGCGATCCGAAGCGGTTGCGGTCGTGGAAGTTGCCGCCTGCCGCCGAGTTCTGCATCCACATGGCCGACGTACGGGATTGACACTCGCCAGGTCTTGTGGAAATGATCCTTCCAGATTTTTTTGTGGATGAAAAGCATCTGATTATTTTTCTAAAAGGTTTCGACCAATGAGAAGGGTGGAAAAGTAAAAATGACAATCATCTTTCGATTTTTGCAACTGATTGGTATTTTCGCGGGAAGGTTCAGTTGACAATTTTTGCAATAATGGACGCTGGTGAGCGCTGGACGGAGGACGAGGACGTGGCGGAAGAGGAGCTGCGCCTGCTGGAGGCTATGGCCGACGTGTCTACTGCAATGCAAAAGGTGATAATGCCAAATAGTTGGAGCACACAGCGGGTAGAATGCGAATTATTGACATTGTCACCTTCCCAAATCTCGTTGCTGCCAGTTCAATCAAGTGCTGGCCAAGCTTAATCGACAGTCCGTGGAGCTGTCCAAGGACTTAGGAACGGCGGAGAGGCAGTTGGTGAGTCAAATGCTAAACAATGAAGCTGCGTAGACACTTTCTGATTGCATAACTTTTGTGTGCCATTTGCTTTTCAGAACGCTCTGTACTTGCCTTTCCAAGCCGCTATTTATGAGATGCAGAGCTCCGACGACCGGAGACGAACGCTGTCAGTACCGACAGTCGCTGCAATGGCAACACCGGAAGCGCAACGTACTGAGCTTTGAGTCTCGTCACATTTCCTGTTGATTGAACCATTCCATAGAGCGATCACTTGTTTTATTTTGTGTGTTTTTTTACTTGCACAACTCCGAACCAGGTTGATCTGCATGCAACGACGCATAGCGGACACAACTCTGTCCTCTGCAGCGCTTAGTGACCGTTTTAAGAGTACTGTAGAAGCTTAGTTGGGGCCAATCATGTCCTCGGGGCGCACAAAGCGGTCGAACTCTTCGCCCGTGAGGTATCCGAGCTTGATGACAGTCTCACGCAGCGTAGCGCCGTCCTGGTGCGCCGTCTTGGCCACCTTGGAGGCCTTGTCGTAGCCAATGTGCGGGTTCAGCGCCGTCACGAGCATGAGCGAGTTCTTCATGAGCTGGTCGATCTTCTCACGGTTGGCCTCAATGCCCACAACGCAGTTGTCCGTGAAGGCGTTGCAGCTGTCGCCGATGAGGCGGATCGAGGACAGCAAGTTGCTGATCATCACGGGCTTGAACACGTTAAGTTCGAAGTGGCCGTTGGAGCCGCCCACGGTCACAGCCACGTGGTTGCCCATAACCTGCGCGCAGACCATCGTGATGGCCTCACACTGCGTGGGGTTCACCTTGCCAGGCATAATAGACGAGCCAGGCTCGTTGGCAGGCAGCGTAAGCTCACCCAGGCCACTACGCGGACCCGAGCCGAGGAAACGGATGTCGTTAGCGATCTTCATGAGCGAGCAGGCGATTGTGTTCATGGCGCCACTGGCCTCCACCACAGCGTCGTGGGCCGCCAGAGCCTCGAACTTGTTGGGAGCCGTGATGAACGGGAGTTTGGTCTCCTCGGCGATGATCTTGGCGATCTCAGCGTCGTAGCCCTTGGACGTGTTGAGTCCCGTGCCCACAGCAGTTCCACCGAGAGCGAGCTTGCACAGGTTGGGCAGGACACGCTCCACACGCTCAATAGAGAGCGCGATCTGCTCACGGTAACCGGAGAATTCCTGTCCCAGAGTCAGAGGCGTGGCGTCCTGCGTGTGGGTGCGTCCGATCTTAATAATGTCGTCGAACTCCTTGACCTTAGCGTCCAGAGCGTCGTGCAGTTTGTGGAGACCAGGAAGCAGCACTCGGTGGATCTCCTGCACAGCGGCGATGTGCATGGCCGTAGGGAACGAGTCGTTGGACGACTGGCCCATGTTAACGTGGTCGTTCGGGTGCACAGGTGACTTGCTGCCCAGTTCACCGCCAGCCAGTTCAATGGCGCGGTTGCTGATGACCTCGTTCGTGTTCATGTTGGACTGAGTGCCTGAGCCCGTCTGGAAAACCACAAGAGGGAAGTGGTCGTCCAGTTTGCCGGCAATGACATCATCGGCCGCGGCAATGATCTTGTCGGCCACAGCGGCGTCCAATTTGCCCTGCTTAAGGTTGTACTTGGCGGCGCACTTCTTAACGACGCCAAAGGCCTTGATTACAGGCAGAGGCATGCGCTCGCGAGCGCCGCCGATGGGGAAGTTCTCGAGACTGCGCTGCGTCTGCGCGCCCCAGTACTTGGTGTCGTCCACCATGACCTCTCCGATCGAGTCCGTCTCGACACGGAAGGAGCTGGCAGCGCGCACGGCCTTAACCGTCATGCGGGTGGAACGAGTTACGGCGGCGGAGAGCATGTCGCTCGAGGAATTCGTGCAGTGAGTGTCTGACGTGATTGGAGACTGAAAGGGGCAACGATTGCTGGCCCCACCTTAGCTGCGTACGTGGCTCTCTTTCAAAGTTTGAAGGTGGTTTTGCATTGTGGCACAAACGCAAGTTTCGAGAGGTTTTTCATCGGAAAAGATCGTGGGAGTCAAAATAACCAAGGTTTTCCCAAGATTATTTGTATGAAACTCAGAATGTTTTAGTGAAGTAAAGCTCGTGCGTAGAGGCATCTGGGATGAGTATTGAATCTTACAGGGTGTTAAAAGTGGAAAAACGATCATTTTCGTGGGTAGACTGTGGCTCGAGCGAGTTGAAGTTGCCGGGCGCGTGCCATCGACTACGAGCACCCCACATCAGTCGGGCAACAGCACCCCTCGAGCTCAGATTGCTGGGTGAGCTCAGCTCACTGAGCTGTGTCGGGTTACCCGACTCGGGTAAAAGACTATCGTGGTACAATGCCCTGACGTTATTCTTGCGATGGACAAGCCGATGGTCGCTACAACGAGCTATTATTAATAAGCCGTGTTTCCTATTCCATCGTGTGTCGTGCAAGTTGACGGACCAATGTTACTGCCTCTTGGTGCACAAGTGCGCGTTGACGGCACCACTTTTCATGCTTCTTCACCTGTTCTTTACGCTGTTGCTTCCCTTGTTCGAAGTCAACACCGCGAGCTGCACGCAGGCGCGTGTTGAGACTAGCAATGCACTCGCTTGTACTCGAACGACGGTGCGTCGTTATCAGCTCCAACTGAACGAGCGTGCGACTTTGCTCTGCTGCATCGATAATTTGATCCATCGTGTGCTGCTCGCAGCTAAGAAAGCGACCCAGCAGCAGCATACGAAGCTGCGGGTGCGCAGAAGCAGTGGCAACAAACCATCAAGAGTAAGTTTGTTGCCGGACTAGCAAAACAGAATAGGAACAACGTCAGCGTGAAGCGATTTGCTCGCCAGAAAACAAGGACGTACCAGATCTAGCCGGTACAAACACAGGCAGCGTTGCAGCATGCGAGCCAGAACGTGAACACTGCGGTCACCGAAGCTGTTGCGCTGCAGATCAAGAGCTTCGATACGCCCACCCCAGGCGATACCAGAGACCAAGACACTCACCATGAGGTCGTCCAGGCCACAATTTGCAAGCGACAGTGACGTCAGTAGAGCGTAGTGAGCGAAGGTGTAATGAAGATCACTTCCTGTGCGTGGACCGATGACGTTTAACCCATTTTTAGGGGTTAATTGTGTTGGATTGGCAATGATAACAGCTCTAAGACCTGAAGTCGATACTCGAAGGAGTTCACTCAGTTCACGAAATCCACCGTCGCCTATATTGTTGTCGACCAAAGCCAACGTGCGTACACTGCGATTAGTGCGAAGTGCACGTAGAATACGTCGAGCGCCTTCTTCGGGTAGCGCGTTATCTTCTAGTCTCAATTTCACGACAGAGTGATTGCTCTGCAGGGCAGCACCGAGAGAATCCGCCTCGGCAATCGTCAACACAATGTGCTTGAAATGACAGGCCACCAGCTCCAATGATGACAGTTCAATCTTTTTAATGGTCTCGCGAAGCGTTTCTCTCTCGATTGCAGCCTTGTTCTTGCGCAGATAGAAATCCAGCCTCGACCTGTACATTTCGGCCTCAGGTTCGTCGTCATCCTGGTTGTCTGCCACCTGGACAGTAGTGACTGAGGTGGGACAAGCATTCTTCATGGCATCTGACAGAATGTGTAGTCCCTGCGTCGAGAGATTATTGCCGCGCAGATCGAAGTGCATATTCTGCGTCGTAGCCGCTTGTAGCATTGCCCCGAGAGCTTCAGCTCCATCGTCACCGATCTGGTTACCTGCCAGACTGAGATGACGCAGTGTCGTATTGGTGCCGGATTGGAAGAAGACGACCCATTCTTTCAACGCCTCACTCGTTAACCCACAGTCGTCCAGCACCAAAGTCCTGACAGAACTATTTTTCATCAACGACGAGGCTAGACAACCCGCTCCATGCTCGCCCAGTCGGTTCCCGGTCAGATCCACGTGTGTGAGAGTCGAGTTGGTCTCTAAGAAATCGGCGATTTGCACCGCCAGACTGGGGGTTAATCCAGATCGACGCAAATTTAGTTCGATCGCATTGACATCCTTCTTTGCATCCTGCAAGACATCAGCTAAAGATGTCGAGTCGAGCTTGGTTGGACCATGTTTGCCAAGTGTCGTTTCGGTAGGATACAATTGGTTAAAAAAATTACTTTACGAAGATCAAGCACCACTTATTTCGGATCATGAAAGATCGTGTTTAAGATACGATGCACCACCTCAGCTCCGTGCCAATCCGCCACTACGTCGCTACACTGCTTTTCTTGAGCGTCAGGTTGCTCAGTGCAGACCCAACGACTACTGATGAACTATGGAAAACTGCGTATCAATTATGGCGGTCCAACGACTTGGACTCGGTCATTGGTATCTTAGAGCATATCGAGAGGCAGCAGCCTGGAGATCGACAAGCTCAAGTGGGCATTGCATCAGTTTACCACAGACAAAAGGAATACGACAAAGCGTTGGACATTCTTAATGCCCTTTTGGCCGCAGAGCCACGAGATTTTATGCTGTTGCAGCGGATTGGCGAGGTCTACACGGATATGCGAGAAATCCCTAAAGCTCTGGAATTTCTTCTCGCTGCAGAGCGAGAGATCGACCCGACGAATACTGCACAGCTGGATACGTTGATGCATGGAGTAGCACTGGCGTATCACCATGGAAGAGATTTTACGACGGCAGAGATTTTTTTCAAACGCGTGGGCGAGGGTGGACGCTCGGCGGCTTTTTACTTAGATTATGGAGTCACTCTGAATAGATTGGGCAAGGTATGCCGCTGACTAAGCTGTTAAATGCTTAGCTGGGACAAGGACTAACTAGGGTTTTATGAATTGTCAGATTTTGGAGGCTGCGGATGCCTTCAATGACGCTCTCGCGATCGACCCCACTCAGGGTGAAGCGAGGATTAACCTTGCTGCACTCCACCATCAACACGGCGATGTGAACGAGTCGATCCCGCACTATTTGGTACGATCGTTAGCGGCTACTTTGGTGGCATTTTAGCTATGTATACTAACTATCTTGCGCAGAATGTGATCATTTCACCTTCAGCATCAGCACAACTGAAAAATATGGCAATGGGCAATGTTGGTGTGGCCTACGAACTTACGAAAGATATCGTGAGCGCTTTGAGTTGGTACGAGCGCGCTTTACACGAAATAGTTTCTTCTCCTGACACCGTTTACCCGGATGGCTTAACAGCTCAGATGTCCTTTATGCATCTCATGGTACACATTGTTCGGGCCAAGCTTAGTGCCTGCGTGTGGGCAAATGCAGAAGACGAATTTTCACTTCTCTGGACGATGGTTACTACCCTGCAGACAGCTACAGATGCTCGCTATGCCTTCACACCATTTGATTCTTTGCTGCACGCTATGTCACCACTAGACAGAAGGTCGGTAGCAGTGCGTTTCTCAACAAAGTTCACAACTGGTGAAGTTGAAGCTAGAAGCAAAGAGGTTGCTTTCCCAGTAAAGCTACACGAAGGCAGGCAGAGTAAGCAGCTGACCAGTCTCAATGTGGGATATTTATCGTACGATTTCTCGGATCATCCGACGACGCATCTAATGGAAGGTATTTTCGCAACCAGAGAGCGGGGCTCGATTAAGACGGTAGCTTTCGGGTATGGGCGAGACGATGGTAGTGCAGTTCGCCAGAGAGTCATCGACAAGGTCGATCGGTTCTTTGACCTATCCACGGCTTCTTTTGAGGAGAGTGCCAAGATGATTCGTGCCGAGCATATCCACATTCTTATGGATGCACAAGGTCACACTCGAGGAGGTCGCATGCAAATCGCTGCAGCGCGACCTGCTCCGATTGTGGTCAATTATCTCGTGTATCCTGGAACTTCAGGTGCGCCGTTTGTGGACTACGTGATCGTGGACAAGTACGTGGTGCCGCCTGCTGAGCTGGCAACTGCATTCACCGAGAAGCTTGTGATACTTCCCAACTGCTACCAAGTCAACTACTACGACCAAATTCTCGCTTCATCCGAAACGATTTCACGGCGTTCCGATTTGTGGGATATTGCGAAACATGAAGGCGGAGACGAGGGGTTTGTGTTTGTGAATTTCAACAAGATCGACAAGCTAAAGGCGTCGTTATTCAGCACGTGGATGTCCACTTTACGACGTGTGCCTCGGAGCTCTCTATTACTGCTGGACCCGGGGAGAAATGAGCTGGGAGATGATGTCACCGAATCCGTTACGAGTCGTGAAATCAAGAAAAACTTATGGAAGGAGGCACAGGCCCAAGGAATCTCAAGAGGAAGAGTCCGATTTGTGTCCAGGTAAAAGACAAAATTAAATGCTCATAGCTGCAGCATGGATCTTCTAAGCATTTTGCTGATACGTGCAGGATTCCAAAGGCCGAACATCTTCTACGCCACCACGTCGGAGGCCTTTTCCTCGATACATTTATTGTAAGTTGGGCGGTGCTTGATCGTTTCCACTAGAATAACAAGATAACACTTATACTACGCAGTATGGGGCGCATTCGACTGCGACCGACGCACTTTACGCAGGACTCCCAGTTATCACCCTAGCAGGCGACTCCTTCGCAAGGTACAGTACATCTTCTCATCCAAACACTTTCGTGTTATTGATTTATTCGTCTAGCCGTGTGGGCGTCTCACTGCTAAGAAATCTAGGAATGGAGGAAGTGATCACGTTCAGCGTCAAGGAGTATGAAGATCTCGCAGGCAAGCACCTGAGACGCAAACGATCTCTGTTGGATATGCTAATTGGTTGAATGATTTTAACAGTGTACCTTGCAATGACCCCGTCCGTTCTCTCACGATTGCAACGTCGACTCCGAAGTGACAAGGCCGAATTGGAGCAGCCTCTTTTCCGCACAAAGCAGCACACGCAGCACCTGGAACAAAGTCAACGTCTCATGTATGAAGTGTACAGTCTCACAAATCGAACTTTTCATCTGGTGGTTTGACAACTACAGTACTTGTAGAGGGTAGTGAATATGAGTTGAGCTTTTAACTTACACGCTGTTCGACCTAGTTGCTTTTTGTCTTGAACCCTGTTCGACTACTTAATCGCTCGCTGCTGAAGGTTCTGGGTGACTGTGGTGCTTCCTGCCTATCGTCTCTAGGGGGTGTGAGCTCAGGGCCCCGTGACCTGCTTTCGTTCCATGGTGACTCATAGCAAAATCTCCTACATCGTCAACGTTATCGGATCGTCGTCTTGGGTGTTTGTGATGTGCTACTGGCAATCGATCAGAGTCTCCGGGATGAGCTGGAGCTCGCTCCGCGTGAGTTTTGTCACTTCCGTTGCTAAAAACACTACTACTTGAGCCACTGGTGGGGGATGAAACAGCTTGGCGAGGTCTTGAGCGAGTATTACCTGTCGACGAAGCATACCGTTTGAATGTGACAGGATGATTCGGGCTCAACGCTATGGGCATGGGTGTGTTCATCATCCCAGCACTTCCAGATCCAGTTGGGCGCGGTGAGTGTTTCTCCGCTCTTATTGTCTCTTTATGTTGAAGTGGGTGGTCCATAATTCGTCCAGCGCGTATCCGCCCCCCGGTTGGTGTTCCACTAGAAGTTCCGCTTGATGATATTGCCGTATTGCCGCTGGAGGTGGCGCTTGTTGCTATCAACTGATGAGTGGCGGCCGGTGCTGCACTTGGTAAAATTCCTCCTACCGTAATATCTGAGCGAGAGTGTCGTTGAATTATTGATGGTAACTTGTCTTCGCCATTTGTCTTGGTTGCAATTGAGGAAGGAGATGCAGGTGTATACGTGATGGCAAAGCTCCCGTCATCATCGTCGTCGTCGTCTACATTGTCTTGTAAGGATGCGCTTGCGAATGCAGTTGGCAGACAACCAGATGATCCAGTAATGCCACGCACCCAAGGGTGGCTAAAAAGCTCAGGAATGGTAGCTCGCTCATTTGGATCAGGCTTGAGCATTCGAATCACGAGATCGGTCAGTGCAGGACTTAAATCCGCATCCAACTTAAACTGACATCGCATGATGCGATTTCGGATGACATTTTCACGAGGTCGGTTGGTCCCTTGGAGATCGGGGCCTTCGAAGGGCAGTCGACCACACACGATCGCAAACAATATTACACCAAGACTCCAAACATCGAGCGGAGGGCCGGCGTTGGAAGTCCCGCGAAATACTTCCGGTGCCAGGTACGAAATGGACCCGCAGCTCGTTTTCATCATAGCACCAGGTTTGTAAAAATCGCTTAGACCGAAATCTGCGATCTTGGATGTTGAAATGTCGTTTTTACTGATAGAAGAACAAAACAGTTGCGTTAGTAGGGAGCGGCAGACTGATATCATACCAAGCGTACTTAGTAAGCAAGATGTTTTCTAGCTTGAGGTCACGGTGGCAAATGTGTTGATTATGGGCGTATCCGACGCCACCAAGAATTTGTGAGAATAGCCCCACGCCATCCTCTTCCGACAACCCGCCTGGGAACTGCTTGATGTAGTGAAATAGGTCACCACTGCGCACACAGCAGCAAATGTCAGCACTTGTCCCTAACTACAAAGCAATTAGTTGAGCTTACCCTTCCAACAGCTCGAATACAAGGACAATATGATTGGGTTCGTTGATAACACGCAGTAGCTTGATGATACTTGGGTGATTCAGTGCCTGCATAGCCAACCAATAAATATTAGCAAAACAAATAAAAGCAGAGTTCTTACAGACGAAAACCGTACTGTCAGACACTGAATCTCCGTTGTTGTGCGCTCAACGTCTCCCAACGACCCCATTTCGCTTTTCTACAAGATCATGTCAATCACCAGCCAACACGGATTCAAAGCCTTTCAAGCTATTTGTTTTTCTCACCAGAATGAACTTGAGCGCCACTTTATCGTTCGTGAGCTGGTGTACTCCCAGTCGCACTTCACCAAAACCTCCTCGACCCAGCAGCGTTGTAACCTTGTACCCTCCAACGACGTTGGCAACCTTCTCATCGCTGCTGTTCTGTGAGTCTTCCCCTCTTGAATTTGGGGCCTTAAAGGACCTCCCTGTCGAAAAGAACAGCATGTCGTTCTCCTCAATGCACATTATGTCGTCAATCTCGGCCCCATCGGCGTTAAACACTCTTGAGACCATAGGGACCATCTCCAGACGCTGAGAAGCTGCACACAGGAACTCATCCCAAGTCCAATGGTGCTGCACGAATAGCACTACAGACGACCCCGAAACAAATTAATTTATCACCTTCAGCTTTATCCCCATTCACCACATACCTTTCGGGTTGTCGAAGTGGCCATTCTTGAAGGCCTTAATGGGTTTCCCTTGCACCGCGTGGTCGTTGAAATCATCCATGTCATCAAAGTCCGCCATCTTTGCCTCCTGTCAGCCCCCGCAGCATCCGTCGGTCGCTCCTCTGGGCGCTCTCAAGTCGGAGCCGTTTCCGTTCTTGGTTGGCCCTCCACTCCGCCACCTTCGCCCCCTATATATAGCGCGGCATACCAACTGCAAGTGAATCGGCAAGGGAGTGCGGACAAAAAAGGCAACTGCAACCTGACCATCACTTTGTTGGGTCACCTCTACAATCACATAGTATTTAGTATTACAGGAAACGTCGCTTTGCATGGGGAGAATCGCAGTAGGAAACTCAGTCTGGGCGCGTACGTGAACCGAAGACCTTCAAGAAATCATGGCAAGTGCTCTCCCGCGCCGCATCGTCAAGGTACGACCTCGTAGCGTTGCTAAATGCGTCCCCTCTCCTCGCTGAGCTGCTGTAGACGACGCCCCTGGATTGCACCCCTACGACAAGTAAACTGACGCTCTATCTGCTGCATGTAGGAAACCCAACGACTGCTAGCAGAGCCTGGTGCGTGTATTATCGATATGTAGACACATTCACAGAACTGCAAGCTGACTGATGTGTGTCTACAGTGGCTGGAATCAGCGCCACGCCGTACGAAGACAACCTCCGCTACTTCCAGGTGGTGATCGCCGGTCCGCAGACGTCGCCTTACGAGAGTACGTGACTGGAAATGACTTTGGACGGGTGTGAAACTTACACTAAAGTGCTGTTTGCAGATGGTATCTTTAAGCTGGAGCTGTTTCTGCCGGCCGACTATCCGATGGCCCCTCCCAAGGTGCGCTTCCTGACGCGCATCTACCACCCCAACATCGACAAGCTTGGTCGCATCTGCCTCGACATCCTCAAGGACAAGTGGTCCCCCGCCCTGCAGATCCGCACTGTGCTGCTGAGCATTCAGGCGCTGCTGTCAGCTCCCAACCCGGACGATCCGCTGGCCAACGACGTCGCAGACCACTGGAAGACAGATGAGGTTGGAGCGGTGCAGATGGGTACGTTGACCAAGAGAGAGGGCGACGGAAGTTATATGAGCTAACTGATTGTGCTGTACGCTTGCTACTGTAGCTGCGGAGTGGACGCGTCGCTATGCTTGAGCTCACGAGAAATAGCAAGAGAGCAGGCGCAGAGTTCGACAGTAGTGTCGGTTTTCACATTTTTTCTTTCAATTTCTGCATCTTGAAAGCGTTTGTAAAGACTCTGTAAGTCTTATGTGTTGTGGTGTTGGCTCTGATCTGAGTGCGTTTCAGGAACTATTCTGCTTCTATTGTGCGAAGGTCGAGAAACTGCCAGTCAAGCAAGATCATTGGCAGTCGCAGACCTTTACTTGCAAGCGTCTTACCTGCAAATATGACATCGAGCTCTCAGCAGCAATATCGTCCATAAACTCAGCCATGGTAAAAGCCTGTACTTTGGGGTGGCTGTAGCGCAGCGGGCCACAGTGGTGCAGTATGCTGCTATATTTACAAGGCACGCGCTTGCCTTTTACTGCAGTAGTAGCGGATAACGCTACTTTTACTACGTGCATCCTCGACGAGAGACTCATCATTCCGCCCGGGCTCAACTCTTGAGCAACAATTTTAATCGCTCCTATCAACAACTCACGGTTGGTCAACGAAATACGACTAGTAGTACCACTTGCGAACTCGGATCCGGCCGTCGATAATATAGCGGCTACACAGGTGTCGAGGCATTTTTATTTTTGGTGAGTGTCGCTATACGAGCCAAGTAGCGATTGGCACAGCGTTCGGAATGTTCATCGACTCGCACCTGCAACATGTGACGAAGTACCGGCACGGTTGGAGCCAAGCTACGAGCGTTCTAAGCCCGGTGGGCGGAACTGGAATCGAGGTTCCTGTCTTGTGAGATCTTCTCACTGAGTAGGACAACAGTATCGAGAACAACGAGTGTCTTCTCGGTGTTTACTCGCGGAATGAGACACTTGCTTCGTCCTGCGATGGTGCCACGTCCCTCAGTGAGTCATCAGCGACCATGCATAGTCCAGTTAATCGCTGGTAAATTACGCAGTGGGAAACGATGATCTTCATTTGGTAGTCGCACTTATGCAACATTAGAAAGCTTAAGTTGCTTCAACTGCAACTTAGCTTTGGCATTTTCCTGATGGGTGTCAGCGCTGCGAATGGCGGCGGCGCTGCAGCGTCGAAGCCGGCGACCAAGCAGGTGAAGACGACCAAGAAGTCCCGCAGGGCGCTTCATATTGCACCGCCACGCATGAAATCTCGGCGTAAAGCTCGACAGGTGACCACGAACTTCCACCGGTTGACGCATGAGCTGGACCATCTCAAGCAGCAAAAGTCAGCGGACGCTGACGCCCAGAAACTGCGCGTTGCTGAGATCAAGAGGCAGCTGGAGGAGCTAGGCGGGCGACAGGCCTACCAGGATGCTAGCATCCTCAGTACGAGCTTCCATCGCACTTCCAAGTGGGTCTTCCAGTTGCTCACGCGCTTTGAGCTGCGGCCCAAAGCCAAGCAGCCACCGTTGCGGGTGTTGGAGGTTGGCGCTATCAACACGCAGCTGCTGTCGTGTCCATGGATGGATGTGCGAGCTATCGATCTTAACTCGAGACACGAACGCATTGAGCAGCGCGACTTTTTTAGCCTCAAACCAGCGGGCGAGTTCCAAGTTCTTGTGTCCAGTATGGTGCTCAACTGCGTCCCTGGAGCCGACAAACGCGGCGAAATGCTGCGACTTTATCGGGAACACTTGAAGGAAGGCGGCTTGTTGTTTCTAATGCTGCCGCTGCTGTGTTTGCGTCACTCCCAGTTCATGACGTACGCGCGCTTCACCAAGATCTTGGAGGCCGTGGGCTTCCGCGTGCGAGAGACCAAAGACTCGCCCAAAGTGGCTTTCTTCTGCCTGGAGCGGATCGAGACTGTGGACGAGAACGCTTCGTTTCCTCATAAACTGCTGGTGTCAGGCGACAAGCGCAACGACTTCAGCGCCGTCATCTAGATAGAAGGGAGTACAGCCTGCATCTGTGTATCTAGTAATCCGACTACCTACGTGTCTGCATCCAAGTCTTTCTATTGCTGCAATCCTACTTCGCCTCAGCAGCGATTACTGCCTTGAAGTGATCCATACACTCATCACGAGTTTTCTCAGGATTAAAGAGTTGCCACGCCATAATACGATCGAGCAGCTCCTTCATGTGCGGGCCAGGTTTCACGCCAAGCTGCTTCACCAGGTCGTTACCCTGTCAACCACAGTGTTAGCTCTACATTAATCAAGACTCAACGTCAGACTTGCAGCGACTTACATTGAGCAGCGGCTTGAGTTCCCAAACGCCATCTAAGCCGGCATCTCGGACCTGTGAGCTGAAAGTGTCGTAACGCTTCAACACCAAGGCACGGGCCTCTGCAGCTTCATCTACCGACCCGGCATCCGCGAGTTCTTGCACTAGTGCAACATCACGACAGATCTCCCACTGGGCACCGATGCTGCGGATAAGAAGACCCGCCTTGACACGGTCGAATGCATCTGCTGTTGCCTGTTGGAGTTTATCAACATGAGCCAATGCATTGTCCACGTCCTTAGCATCGCGGTTAGGCAGCTTGAGCGAGTCTTGCACCACGAACGTAGCCACTGAGCGGCGGCGCTTGTCACGCACACAGAGTCTACGGAATGGCAGCATTAGAGAAGCCAAGATGTGGACTGAAAGCTCATGCTTTTTCTCCTCCGCTAGATTGTCAACATCCACACCTCCATCCAAAGTCAAGTGGCGATGCATCTCTGACACGTACGCGTAGCAACGATCCCACACATTATCATCAATGCTCTCCAACTCACCGTCTGGACTACAGGTGGGTGTGTTCTCTAGCAGAGCCGAGGGCAGGAACACGCTCTCGCACAGATGCAGGTCGTGTAGCAAGCACAACGCACGTTCAGGATGCGCAGCACTACCCGTGAGCATGCCGGAGAGCTCCTTACCTACACGTTCGCGACTCACCTTGCGTACGAGCGCCACTCTGACTTCCTCCAATTGCGCTGCAGCGCGTAGATCGTCCTCTAGCGTGCAGTTAAAACGGGAGGCAAAGCGCACGGCACGCAGTACACGCAGTGGATCATCCAGAAACGTAACACGCGGTTCTAGAGGTGTACGCAGACGTCCGTGCCTTAAGTCTTCGACGCCCCGACCTGTGTAGTCTTCCACCTGCTTCGTAGCCAAATTGTAGAAGAGACTGTTGATGGTGAAGTCGCGGCGCTCGGCGTCCTGTTGGGGTGTTCCGATCTCCACGGTCGGAATACGATTGTCCTCGGACGCGTACGTCTCAGCTCGGAGGTTGACGAAGTCCACCCAGCCCATATCTTCTCCGATCTGCATGGTGGCCGTCTCCAAGTGCTTGCTCTGATCCGGGTTGGCCTTAATGACACCCACAGTTCGCGCTGTACGGCCTTGTGCCGTCTCGAATGCGTTCACTAGGTCCGCAAAAGCGCGTCCCGTCATGCGGTCCAGCACGATGTCCACGTCATCGCTGTCTCGGCCTAGCAGCTTGTCGCGTACCCAGCCACCAGCAACTCGGAGCACTGCGCCGTCAGCTGCGGGCTGGGCGGCCACGTCCAAGAGGAAGGCGAAGAGCTTCTCCTCAGCTGGCGTGAGCTTCACGGTACTTTGCAGAGTGTTTTGCATGGCTCGACTGGGCTCTTCGATGCGTTGCTTCTTGCCGAGACTGGAGGAAGGCGACGCCAAGCGCTTCACCATTCTGCGGGTCAATGATGGGGTGAGAGCAAGGGTCTATTATTCGGGTGTATTACGGTAATTTTGAAAAGATCGAATTTAAACCACTAAAAAGTCCCAACAAATGTCGGACGATGGCATCGCGGCGGCGGAGATCGCCAGGCAGATTGCGGCGCTGAAGCCGCGCGTAGAGGGACCCAGGGGCGTCATGGGGTATCTGGTATGAGCTGCACATGGCGCGAGATAGTGTGATCCTTTTAATGTGCTCTAACTTGGCTGTGACGGTGCAGGACAGCGACCAGCGAGCAGATGTGAACAAGACGTTCCTGGCCAGCACTATCCGAGGGTTCGTTCGTACTGTGCTGAAGGCTCTTTATGGCGACGCTCTGTACTGAGATTTGCTGTGTTTGGTTGCTGCAGTGTGAACTCGCACAATCGGCGCCAGGAGGAGGACAAATGCTGGACACTGAGGCGGATGGAACGCAAGCTGGACGAGTCAAGAGACTGGAGGGCAGCCAGGCACAGTCGCAGTCACAGTCGCAGTCACAGTCACAGTCACAGTCACACTCGCAGTCACAGTCGCAGTCGCACTGGCGGTCGGAGTACCTTGAGGCATCGTAGTCGAAGCAGAACCAGACGGAGCTCATCTAAACGCAGTCGGAGTCGCGATCGTAGCCCTGGATCGAAGACGCACGGTAAAAAGAAGGATGAGGAGGACGAACGCAGCTATTGGGCTCGGAAAAAGGCCGACAAGACCAGAAAACTTTGGGAAAACTTACACTCGGAGGGCACTGTGTCTGTGGAGAACGCACCTGCCTTCAGGTCTGAAGAATCTGATGACGACGATGTCAAGCCTATGAAAGAAAAGACGTCGCCAACACCCGATCGCCATGAGAAGAAGCATAAGAAGCATAAGAAACACAGGAAACACAAGAAACGCGACCGAGAGCGCGAAAAGAGGTCCAAAACACGTCGAAGTCCATCGTAACATTCCCCATGACACGTTGACGAGTATAAGACTCCTCACGACTAAACGGCAGCACTTGCGAGCGTTAATCTACGAAGAGTAGCCCCTACAAGTTCACTGCTTTTGATCTACTAGTTCCATGTCGACACCGCCTGGTATGTTGCAAAGACCATTGTGAAGATGCCCAGTGCTATGACGACGTTGTTCAAGGTACGACCGTCATCCACCAGCTTCGAATGGAACATACACGGATAGATGAAGGCCAGCGGCACGGAGCAGAAGCCACCAATAAGCGCCACGAAGTTGTCCAGCTCCTCTTTGCCGAAATACGCGATTGCAGCAGTGAGACACACAAGCGCAAAGCGGAACCCGTTCTTCTCCCAACGCCAATAACCTTTTTGACTGTGATGAGGGAATAGATAACCTTCCAGGATCTTTACCACCGGATACAGCATGAGTGGGTACGTGAACACAAGCGCCAGCGAGTACGTGATCTGCACAGACATGGTAGCAATGCTGTCTTGGGCGCTGGGTAGATTGAGCGTGACAACAGACTGCGTCTCCTGGCCAAACGCAGCGTACACCAGTCCAGCAAACACCGAGAAGAGCGTCACGAGGAACAACATGGTCAGGGAGACGATGCGTGGGAACTTGTGCTTGATATCATCGTCCATGGCGTCGTAGATGGGAAGTACCAGTCCAATGCCTTCAAAGCAGTAGACAGCTGTACCCAGGAGCATGGCCCAGCTCGTTGAGTTAAAGTTTTCCCACGTCGCACTGCCAACCGGCGCGTCATCCAGCGTCTGCACCGTGTAAGAGATGATGTAGACGATGCCAAATAGAATGAGGAGGTCGGCGAACAGGTTCGTGAGCGCGAAGTATTCGATGCGACGCACCCACGACAGTGGCGTGTACAGCAAGATCTGGAGCATAATGAGCGTCAATGATGACGACGCTGTGGTTCTCTGGATCCCGAAGGCGGCTAAGATAACTTCTCCGATATTTTTCTCCACAAAGATCAAGTACGAGCAGCAGAATCCGATCTGCGAGAGCACGAGCGAGATATTCACAGCCACGCGGCCTACTTTACCGAAGGCCTTTTCTCCCACAAGCCCGTACGACACGTTAGTGCGACCGGCACGTAGCAACACGTTGGAACAGTCTGTTAGACGCAGCATACAGAAGGTAGACAGTATTGCGGAGACACACAATGCTGCTAGCGAGAAGAGCATGCCTCCGTTCTGGAAACCCTTGGGCAGGAACAAGATGCCGCTACCAATGAACGACTTGAGGATCGTGAACACGGTCTTCCCGACGGTGGCACCAGGCTGTTGCTTCTCCGGCCTGCGCTTCCATGCGCGGGTTAGGAGCGGTGTCGCTGTCTCCTACATAGCAAGATAAGGTTTATATTCAGTCAGGCAACTATTACAGCACATCTGCATTTCACAGCTGGCTTGCCCTTGCCACGTACATCTGACTCGTCGTCGTCTGCAAGTCCGAGATTGGCCACGATGAAGTCTCCGTACGCGGACTCAAGGAAGCCCGGCGTGGGCTGAATAGATTCGAGGAACGAGTCCTGTACGTATGATGGCAGGTGCGGACTGTTGCCTCCTAAATTGGCGATCACGTGGTCGCGACGGAACCCTCCGGGCCGCGCAATGTCCGACGCCTTGCCTGTGCCAGCAATAAAGTACCAATTAGCGCAGGAAACAGCATTCGCAGCTCTTACGTGTTGCACGTACCGATGTCCTCGTGCAGAATGTCGCTCTGATCTGGCAGCGACTTCGGACGCGGAGGACCGTCTTGTGTCTCCTTGAGGATGGCGAAGAAGATGTCGCGCGTCATGTCCGAACCTTCTTCAGTGATGTCGTGTACATCTGCAGGCAGCAGCAGCTCTCCGTCGAGGCCAGGAACAGGTGGCTGCTTAGAATCGTTCGCCATCTTTTTGGGCTGCTGGACGATCGATCTGCTCGAGGCTCGGCGGAAAAATGAATGAGGCGACCAACGCACTATGGCTTCGAAGGATAGGGTATCTTACGCGACATTTTCATTGGCAGAGTAATATTAAGCAAATCAAAAACAATCAGCTGCTATTTAATCGATTTAACCATAAAACAAGGCTGTCACTTTTCGCTGGACGAGCATTTTTTCATGTTGTCACAACTTGTGACTCACAAGGCTTTGATACGCAGCCATCGTAGTGGACTGCAACTCGGATGTGGCCAACTCTGGGTAGCTAGCTAGCTGGCTTCATGTCGAGTCTTTCTTCTAGCCGGGGCAGACAAATTTGGTGCTGTCTCGAGGCCACCCGACAGCTGGAGCTCACCTGCGTGTATGAGTGTGCCCTGCATGGGCAACTCATGCTGTCAATCAGTTGCGAAAATCTGCAGGACAAGAAGAAGATCCCCTCTCATTTTTAGTGGCCAAGAGTACAGTGTAATGGGTTGGGGATAAATGGATGAACAATAGCCATTTCAACAAGGTCTCTGCTAAATTAGGAGTCAAGTGTCTTGGTGCTCCGTGGACTGCAGAGGTGCCATGTCGTCGAGCTTTGACGCGGAGACAGGACCCAGTTTGGAAGAGCTGGCAGCTATCTCGGAGCTAGCTCACGACCCAGACAGTTGGGCAGCTGATGACGGTGACGACGATGAAGACGCCGAATCCAAACTCGGATCGTCAGCGTGGGAGTCGCAGTCTGAGCTTCAGACTGGTCTCAACTTGGAGCAAATTCCTCTCGATCTCAACGCAAAGTGCAATGAAAGCGACGATGATACGTCGAAGGCCCTTCAAGACGTAGATCATCAGGGAGCTGAAGCGAATAGTCCGAACGCAGAAGACGACCTGCGTCAAATGCCCTTCGACCAGCTGCCTCATCTCGCCCCAGAGGTTTTGCACCCTAAAAAGACTTTTAAGGACAAACAGTTGAAGAAGAAGAAGAAGAAGCAATCTGCACTCGAGTTTGCTCCAGCGATGATGTTCGATGTCCATCCACTACTCGCATTTGCTCAAACTCACTTCAACCTCACGGCGCCGCGTGCTTCACCTTTCCACAAACCTGTCGATTTCGACCTGAGCAAACGTCTCGAATGGGAGAACAAACTCATCTCGACCCCATTGACGCGTCTTCCAAGAGACCAGACTGCAATTGCAATACAAGCGTTCCGCAACGTGTCTGGCTTCATGGGGAATCGAGCAAGTGGCAAGAACCAGATCGACCACTGCTTTAAGCTGCTGCGCAACGTCGTCCCTCGGTCGCCGGCATTGAAGGACGAAATCTACTGTCAAATGTGCAAGCAGCTCACTCGCAACCCCAGCGTGTAGGTCATTGATATCTTGAGTGGACTGTACTAATTCTGCCTGTGTTTACTGTCAGAAATGCTGCTATG
This sequence comes from Phytophthora infestans T30-4, assembly GCF_000142945.1. NCBI lineage: Eukaryota > Oomycota > Peronosporomycetes > Peronosporales > Peronosporaceae > Phytophthora > Phytophthora infestans. Next base: position 3,180,522 of record NW_003303751.1, read on the forward strand.
AACGGGTGGTTGCTCCTGAACGCGTGTCTTGTGACTTTCCCACCGTCTCCGCCATTGGCTGAGTGTCTCGAGAGGTTCATTAGCGTTCATATTGGAGCAAGTGGTGACTCGGAGGCGAGCTCTGAAGTGTCAGCATACGCATCGGAAGCACTAGCGTCTCTAGGTTGCTGTGCCACTAAAGGCGAGCGCAAAGAAATCCCAAGTGCAGCAGAGTTGAGGGCACTACAACGTCATGCCCTCAATGATATCACCGTGATGCTGGCCGATGGCTCAGCTCTAATCATGCAGGTCAGTGCATGGACGACAAGCCGTGAACTTGCTGGCCTCGTAGCGCGCAAACTAGGAGTCTGTCACGAGAAAGCTTTTGCGCTTTTCGAGACCAACGATGACGAAGAAGAACACCTCGTTCCTGACAATGAGCGCGTTATGGATCTCTACGCTGAGTGGGAGCGCACGCACATTGATGTGAGCGAGCTCAAGCAAAAGAAGAAGAAAGACAAGATAACTAGCCCACAGGAACCGACGAAAGCCCTCGCTGTAGAAGGATATCACCTCACTTACAAGGCGTATCTGTGGGTACATGTGGACGATGAAACTGCAGCTGATGTCGGACTCTACTACCTACAAGCTGTACACAATGTACTCAGTGGGCGATACGTCTGTGACCTGGATGTAGCAGTCGAGCTAGCTGGCTATCAATTGTTCTGCAAACTGGGCAGTGACCAGATCCCAACGCTTAGCCAAATCACGTACGTGGTGTAGGTTTTGACCGATATTGGTTATTCACTCGGTATTTTTTTTCCTACGATCAGAACCGATGTTCAAGAGTACATTCCTGCTCCACTGCTCAGTGCATCGAATCGCGCTGCCATTGCTGAGCAGGTACTTGCTAGCTTTGACGCCTTCGTGAATAGTTGGTGCGTGCAGTCGACCCAGCATGCTCGACTGGCATACTTGCGTCTCTGCAAGCGTCAACCACTTTATGGCTTGACGCTTTTCCACGTTAGGAATTCACGCCAGCTCGCGGTACTGCCAGCTCGTGTCATTCTTGCTATCAACGACGTGGGTATCAGCATCTTAGGCGCCGGCGATGAAGTATTAGCACTCTTTCCTTACGCGGACATCGCGAGCTGGGGCTACAGCGCCAACTCGTTCGTCTTTAATGTTGTGCGCGGCAGCGAAGAGAGCGAGTATTCTTTCAGAACCGCCCAGGTAATGCGTCACTGTGCTATTCCCCAGATCTTGTGTGGTCTTCTCACCGACATGTTCTCGCTCAACCAGGGCAAGAGCATAAACGACAACGTGGTCGCCTACGTCGACTACCTCATATCATTAACCACTTTTGCAAGCGAGTAACATGGCCAATAATGGAGTTTCTTTACAAAATGCTCCAGTTTCAACTTACTGTGCATTGACACCAAAACACGTACGGACCCCCGGAGCTAGCCGCCTCGGGAGGCTCTTTGAAAGGGTTTCGGACCAATGGATCCGCTTCATCAGGTGGCCAACATGCCTTAAACTTTTTGCTCATCTTTCTCGAGAGAAGAGTAACGTGCCGTCGTCCCACAAGACCTTGCTCCGTCACCAAAGCTGATTTCTTCAGAAATGGTGCAGATTCGACTCCGAAGTTGTTGGACTCTCTGATTCCAGACGTGTGCTCGGTATTGCGTTCAGATTCCCCTTCAGTAGAATTCAACAACCTTTTTGAAGAATGTTGTTGCTGCAGTTGTAGTGTTGAGTCCGAGGACGCCCTGCTCAGTGCTGGTTGAACCGGGGTCACACCCCAAAAGCTCACAGAGCGGGTTTTCAAGCGGAGAGTTCCTCCGGAGCGACGATTGATCATCTCCCACTCCATCAATTGAGCCATTTCGCTGTCCGCAAGAGCAAATTCGAGCCACTTAGTATACTGAAGCCGGCCATCTGATGTTGCCAGCGACTGTAGTTTGGTTCGAAAGTGCATTCGTAGCAGTGGACTTTTGGCGGCATCAGAGACTGAATCGACATGATCACGTCGTTGAGGCTCTTCCGCATCTGCCACCATGCGATTTGTCAGTAGGCAGCATAGTAAATCTGAACCAGGAGAAGATAAGAGAATCGATTATGTCAGCTAAAGTCTCTACTGTATGAGCCCCCTCCAGACTCACCTGTAAGCTTTTCGATGTCTTGCTGATTAAGATATTCGCGACTCTGCTGGTTAGAAATCTGGAACAATAAATGTGCTTTTTCCTCTGCCCCCCCACGACTTGCGACCGATAGAAACTACAGCAAGGATTTAGCCACCTTCGGCAATACTTTGCATCACAAGGGGTACATGTCCACACCTTTATCAAGTTGTAATAGGAAATATTTCCGTATCCGTCGGGCCTTAGAAGACTGTAGATTCGTCCATAGATATCCATCGGCCACTGAAGAAACAAGAGTCAGCAAATGCAAAAGGTGACGGGCAACATTGCCACGTGCGAGTTCGACATAGGGTCCTTACTGTGTTAAACTCTCGTGCAAGTATACTTTCCAGCTCCTTTTGCCTTAACCCACGCAGCTTGGAGCGACCACACGTTTTCCTTTGATAACGAAGGAACGTAAACTCGTCCTGCAGTCGCTCCATTTCCAAGCGACTGAAATGCGTTTGCTTGGCTAAAACCGTGAGCTCCGCCTTGCGTAATTGAGGAAGGCGTCGAATTGCAGCTCGCATGTCCTCAACTGACTCGTCCTTGAAACCGTAAAGTGTCTGTGCTTGTTGAAGCAGCGTCTGAGGAGCGATTTCCGTAGCGTTCTGGCACTGGCCCAGTATGATCTTGTAGATGTAACTCGAGTCCCACTGCTCCATTTCCTGTGAGAGGTTTAGGACTGAGTGTTAGGTTTCTTCACCTTTCGGAAAGTATCTCACGTACCATGTGGAGCTGGATCTCGTCCACCGCAAGTCTAAAGAAATGCAGAGCAACCAGTAGATGCAGTATCGTGCCGTCATCTTCCCGAAGCATTGTGTCCCAGACCTCGTATAGTAGCGGTAGAGGCAACTCTCCAACCCAAAGCGAGACGAACCATTTGCAAGACAACAGCGTCGTCACAAGAGGCAGATCAATCTAATAACATCCACACCCTAAACATTTAACTATCAATCACCACCAATACCCACGAGTACAGTCCTCACCTTGGCCAAGATGGGATAAAGCGGTACAAGTTTCCTCACAACCAGTTCGTTATACAGCTTGCAGTCCTGTCATATAAGAGCCTGTCAGATAATGGGCAACAACAGTGCTACCCCCCCCCCCCTAACAGCAGCTTACTACTTGAAAGCCGTGCAGCTTTGGTGTCCTAGCAAAGAAGTCCTCAGGAAAAACTCTGCAGTGGCCACCCAGTCCACAGTTAGCCACAATATCAAGTGAGGGTATAGCAATTTGCCCTCTCGGACCTCTCAATGACACTGGCGTAGACCCAAAACGTCTCCTCCTCATCTCTTCGCTCATTGACATTCCCAAAGAGGAAGCACAGGACGTCTGCGTGACCCTGAACGTATCCCACTCGAGGGTTTCTCTGCAGGGAAAAAAAGTGAGACCGATGGCTCTCTGCATCGCTCCTATCCAAAAGCTACATAAACCCGCCACGTACCATACTGTAAGCCACTAAGATATTCTTCAGTTGAGGCAGAAACCGCTGCATAACATGCTGTGGCAGCTCTTCGTCCTCCTGGAACGCCTCCCTCTCGCTATGAGATAGCAGAAAGAGGCGGATAGACTCACCCGTCCGAGGCAGATCCAGCTCGATCTGGCGTGCATCTTCCTCAAACAGGGGCGACACACAGCTCTCACTGTGGCGTAGGTGTTCCTGGTAGCTGTGCGCGCTGGCGTCGCGCAGCTTTCGGGCGCCAGACGTCTCAAACCAGTCCGAGACCATTGCGGACTCTGAGTATGAGCGTGTGAGCGAACTTCAGCTGCAATCAGATTTGTGTTCATATTAGGTCTTACACCACTTAAGGGTTTACAGAAACGCAACGCCTCTAATCAATATCTTTGGCAGTCTTCTGTTGTCAACCAGAAAGAGAGCTGACATGTCGTCGGTTCAAGTGGCCCCCACGCGCATGTAAGGAGTCGATAGCTACTGTAGTACTACTACATGGTCTGCAGATGCTCAAACTGTGTCAGGATTGTGTGCACTAACGCTGGTTGCCTGGTCACAGGGCGCTGACGACCTTCAAGGGCAAGCGTGTCGGCGCGAAGAAGGGTACCTAGAACGTCGCCCTTTACCTCTCCTCGCTTTTGAAGCTCAATCTTAACTGCCGCATGAAGGGTTTGAACTGTTGAAGAAGAAGGCTGATGCGCTGAAGATGCGCTTCCAGGCCATGCTACGGGAGATCCAGAAGGTCTGCCTGGCATCAATAGCTTTTGTAATCGCTGGATATGTAAACGTTTTGGTGGAATTCTGCGAGCAGACCAAAATGTCGATGTCGACAGAGGCGTCGGAGGCCTTCTTCTCGCTCACGCAGGCGCAGTACGCGGCCGGTGACTTCCGTAACAAGGTCATCGAGTCGGTGAGCACGGCAGAGATCCGCACCCAGAACCGCATCGACAACGTGGCTGGCGTCAAGTTGCCAGTGTTCACGGAGGTCGAAGTGAGTCGCGAGAAGAGCGAGAACATCGGTCTGGCCGGTGGAGGTGGCAAGATCCAAAACTGCCGCGAGAAATTCCGCGTGCTGCTGCGGGCGTTGATCAAGCTGGCTTCTCTACAGGTGGGGCTTCAGCCAAGACGAAAACTGATAGTGTGTCTGCTGACTTAATCGCTTGCATGGCGACAGACCTCTTTCGTGACGCTGGATGAGGCTCTGAAAGTCACCAACCGTCGTGTGAACGCATTGGACAACGTAAGCCCTTGTGTTGATGTTCCATGCTGCTACAATAAGTACTGAAGAGTGTTTTTGGATATGTAGGTGACCATCCCCCGCATCGAGAAGACCATCTCGTACATCACCAGAGAACTGGATGAGCTGGAGCGTGAGGACTTTGTGCGGTATGTCTTTGATGGCTGTATTAAAAGCTATTGGCTAGTCATTTTTTTTGCCTGGCTCACGGTGACGTTCCATGTCTGATGTGGCAAATTGCAGCATCAAAAAGGTGCAAGCGAACAAGCAAGACCACGAGAAGGCCGTCTTGGCGAGAGAAAAGGGTACACTTCTGCTTGTTGGCTCAGCATTGAACTGGTAAAGAACTGATTCTTTTTTTTAATGTGCTTTAAATTGTAGAAGCAGCGGAGTCTAAAAAGTCCTCGGGCGCCGCTGTGGACGACGACCCATTCGCAGACGTCGTGGCATCGGACCGCGACATCCTTGCCCAATACGAGCCCTCTGCGGACGCAGATGTCGTTTTCTAGGCGAGAGATGAAGAGGAGCAAAGGCCTACTTCAGTACCAGGTAGTACCAGATGGAGACCACTTTAGGCAAACTTCAACCAAAGTTACTACAGTACAATGTGAGCCAAACCTTCTGTTGACTGCATTTCAGTAAGCTCGTTCCCTATCCCTTACGATTTCATGAGTTCCTGACCAGTGGTAAACGCAATAATGGAGCCTATAGCAAAGCGCCTCAAGCAGTCCGCTGAGAGCGCTCTGCAGAGCAAGAAGAAAAAGACCGAGGAGGAGAATATCGCTGATCGAATCAAGCGACTCGAAGCAGAGCTCCAAGGTGGAGGCGATGACTCCAGCGATTCGGACTCCGACTCGGAAACGGAGTCAGATTCTGACAATGAACAGCTAAAGGCTGTCGTGAACCTGTCGGCTTACGCTTCGGAGCGCATCGAGTCACTGCCTGAGAAAATGCTACCGTCTGCAAGACCCTCGTCGAACCTGCCATCATTTAAGAAGAAGCGAAAGAAAACGCAGCAGGAGGAGAATGAATGGGCGGCTAACAAGGCACTGGAGCAGCTGGGAGACGCGTTGACGTTCCCTAAGAAGATCCCGTTCGCCTGCAAGCCATGCAAGTTCATTGGTAAGGATATAGAGGACTTTCAGGCCCATCAAGCATCCAAGGAACACTTGGAGCGCGTACAAACTGGAGACAAAACGCTGCATTGTGCTCTCTGCAATAAATCGTTCACAAGTCCCGCCCAACTGGGCGAACATCGTGCTGGAAAGTGGCACAAGCAGCGAGCGCAGCAGAAGAAGGTGCGACACACAGTCAAAGTTTGCTATGACTTTATGCGTGGAGAATGCAAATGGGGCGACCGCTGCAACTTTGAGCACACGGAGACTAAAGCCATGAAGTCTGGACGTGCACTCGACAAGGCCCGCAGACGAGTTTGCGATAACTTTATTCGCACGAAGAACTGTCGCTTCGGTGACAAGTGTCTGTACTCGCATGACACAAAACAATAAGGGAAAATGCCAATTAAGGGCCGTTCAAAGCAACCTTCTCTTGTTTTGATTGTATCTTTTGATCTACAAATCTTGTCGATACGCAAATCTTGTACGAGGTTGATTGCAGTTTTTTCAACATTGAATACTGATTAGCGGCTCCTACCGTAATTTTCCTATTTGCCAATTTTTAAGCTACGAGTTTGACTGCCGTTTTCTACGAGGTTGAGTGCACAAAGGTGTAGTAAAAAGCAAAATATGGCCTTGGCATCAATCAAAAGCTGACACAATTGTATACTTCCCTGGCTATTGAATTGTTTTACATCAGCTATGGTGCGTTCAGTAGGACAAATTAAAACAGTGCATAAAATGTGACGGCCGTGCCAATTAATTGATTTCACTATGGGTTGCTAAGTAGTAATCTCTTATATGAGACTGCGCGAGACATAATGATACTAATCAACCATTTGGAGTTATCGATCGCCCACGTGTTTTCGCACTTTATCGAGTAGCTGAAAAAACAAGCGTCAAAGTTTTTCAGAAATTTGAAGCAGGTGTATCATTCCCGAACAGAGCACTCCAGCCTCGAGAATGCAGTGCCCCGAGACCAAAAGCAACACGACGACACCCGCTCCTGCCGTCGCTGTTCCAGTGCCGCCCCCTGCTCCCCCTGTCCTGGTCAATGCGGGAGAGCACGGCCCCCACCGTGCCACGAAGCAACCAGCCGACACCAGGGCGCACACAAACACGGCCACCGCCGACTTAACAAGTATCGCTCAACCTACTGCTTTTCGTGTCGCTTTGCCCTCCGCTACAGTACTCCAGCAGGAAGGGTCGCCTGCCAGCGATGAAGCAGATGAAGGGAGTGAAGACGAACAGGAGAGCGATGAGGAAGCTGACGACAGTGACGACGAAGATTGGAGTGACGACAATGAAGATGAAGAGGAAGACGAGGAGGCAAGCACTGGTGAGAGTGGTGTAAGCGACGCAGCTAAAGAGGAGGAGGACATAAGTATCAATTTGATTGAGGTGAGTCTGCAACAAACAGTGGCGGGTCTAATTCAGGCCGACAAGTGTGATCGCCGATGTCTTCAGGGAAAAGCCCAAGAACTTGAGTGGCTCGTGTGTTCAATCTCACAGATGACCAGATCAGAGAAGTTGACAAGCCTCTACACGATGCTGGGCGTTCTCATGCAGACGGATACTGTGGAGAGGCACCGAGGAGACGGAAAACGCGAGAAATTTCACTACAACCTGCCACTGGTTGGGAGATTTTGCCGGCCCATGTTTGCAGAATGTCTCGGGGTAACTCCTTTGACTATCCAGCGATACAAGAAGCGTGTGCGCGAAGGAAACATTGCAGCTAAGGCGCACTGGAACACACTGAACAAGCACGCTTCTGTCATCGATCTCGTGTGGCTGGTGAAGTGGTTTAAAGAGTTCTCTGCGGAGGTCGGGGAAGTAGTACCAGTGCGTGTTCGGCTGCAGAAGACGGCGAATGGCACAGTGAAAAAGTACTACAGCTCTGAGATGTACACTTTGCTGCCGCCGACGTTCACGTGGGATGCGATCTATGATGAAATGCACACATACGTGGAGGAAAGCAGGATTCGAGTTCGGGAGCCAGCCAAGTCTACTATGAGGCAACTTTTAACGCTGCACTGCCCCAACATTCGCATCCGATCTGGCCGTTCGAACGTGTGTGACTTGTGTTCCATTTACCAGTCGCGAATGCGTGGAGGGGCTACCGCAGAGCAAACGGAGGAGTTGGGCAAGCACACACTGTCTGCTAGGGAAATGAGGTAATTTTGGATCTGGGATATGAGTATCATTTTGTTTTACTAGCAATTTCCAAGGTGGACACTAATATCATTTTATTTTGCTGGTGTATTTGTAGACAGGAATATAACAGGGATAAGGCTCTCGTAAAGACAACAGAGGGCAAGGACGTCGCAGTAATCGTTATGGATTACTCTCAGAATCTGACTGCTCCGTCCGTCACATCTACGCCGTCGCAATGGTACTTCTGCTCGTTGGTCTCTGTCAGTGTGTTTGGGATATACTACGAGAATGAAGGCAAGCAAACGAACTACATCTACGATGAGTCTGTCGGTGGGAAGGGAAGCGAGCAAATCAGCTCCACGCTGCAGCACTTTATCGACAATGTGTTGGTTCCTGCTGGCAAAAAACGATTGGTGATATACGCTGACAACTGCTCTGGCCAGAATAAAAATAACTACGTGATCAAGTTTCTGCTAGCACAAGCCCACATAGAGGTTTTTGAGAGCGTGGATTATAAGTTCTTCGTGAAAGGACACACTAAGAATTCATGTGACCGTGGCTTTGGTCATATTCGCAAGCACCTCGCCCGCACAGACTGCTGGACTTTGGGTCAGATTGTCCGAGAAGTAAAAGAAGCCGCTTCATCCAATGAAACTGTGCACATTTCACGGGACGATGGGTTCTTCAAGAGCTACAAGCCACTACTCACAGAGCTCTACAAGAAATTGCTTGGCGTGCAGCAGTTTCAAATATTTTCAATGGATTCCACGAAACCGGGGGTTGTGATCTGCAAAAAGGGCCCCACCAGCATTGCAGTGGAGAAGGATCTGCGTAGGAAGCTCGATGGCCATCTCACCGAACGCCACAAGGTGACGCGCATGTTCAGCAGCTACCTGGAGACGATGCCGCCGCCTCCGCGAAATGCAGAAAAAATCGACCAAATGCATCGCACTATCAGGCCTTACGTCCTAGACGAGTATCAGTCAGATGCAATATACGCAGCTCCAAGTAAGCAGCAAGGGGACAGTGCTAAAGCCGCCAAACAAGCTCGTCGAGAGCACCGAGCGGCAATGGCAGTGACCGCGAAAGAGAACCAAGACAAACGCGGTAGGCAGGATGACGAAGATCAAACGAGAAACACTAAGAAGCGAAAAGCTGCGTGCACTGGGGATGCTGTAGTGTAAGTTTGCCAAAATGTCCCGCCTAAATCAAAATGATACTGATGTCCATCACTAAATTTAGGCTTTTTTTCAGATTATACACATGGGTTCACTCGGATTTGATCACACAAATGCGGTTTTAGACACTTTCTACTGCGTTTTAGCCGAAACGAATAGCACCACGCGATTCTACGGGCGATTCTGCCTCAATAAAAAAAAATGAAAAAGTTGGTCATCCACCGAGGTAAGTTTTCCAGAGGCTCACCACTTCGTCAATATCTCGTGTCCGAAGGTGTGCAAGGGCTCAAAACAGATACATAGGTTTGTGTTGGTGCGCCTAAATCGCGATTCGTACCTAGGTTGACTAGTATACTTATGTTTTACGCGGTTTCATATGATACCTTAGTAGTGGCCAATGAAAATAGATTGCCTATTGGCTAGCCGAATCCGGCCCTTAACTGGTCACCGGCCCCTAATTGGCACTGCTCCTTCACAAAAGCTTCCACTCGCACGAGCGTGAACTCGCCATCCAGACGGCGGGCTACGTCCACGACGACCTCCTGTTGATGTCCTCGGAAAACCAGCACAACCGGTAGATCTGCCATTTCGATGGACGCATCGGCTTCCTTGGCCCTCATCGCCGTAAACTTAGAGCATCAGTTAGAGATTGCACCCCGTTATTTCAAATACAGCAAGCCTACCTTGACGTGGACGAGTTTCCGTGCCAGTAGCTCAAGCTGCGAGTTGAGCAGTCCGCAGGCATAATTTTCGGGGTGGTAAAGGTGCACGAGCAGATCACCGTCAGATTCTTTTCTGTTTGTCTTTAAGGTGAGCGCCACGAACAGCTCCGGCGTGATGTACTCGAGTTCTCCGTAGATTTTGCGGTTGCGCGCCGCGTCTTGCATCTGCTTCACTCGCATCTCCGCATATTGTGCCAAGAAGGCGTCGTCTACCAAATCGCTGTCGTCGCATTCGCAGTCTGAGCCTCCGTCGCACTCGCAGTCCACGTGTGCTGTTTGACCACGCGTCGAAGGAAAAAAATTGACAGATGCTCCTTTGGCTATACGATTGAGGACAGCTTGGCGCTCAGCGTCCTTCCTTAGACGCTGCACCAGGATACACCAGTTAGCTAATCGAACCTCTTTACCTTCAAAAACGTGTGATAGACAGCCAGCACCTCTTGTTTCTCGTAGCGCTTGTGCGCTTTATAGTCGTTAATAACTCCCTTGGGGCCAGTGTTCGCCGAGGCGAAGTCGCGGGCTTTGCCGCCGAGGAAGCCACGTGTAGGTTTCCCCCACGTCTCGCCGCACACAGGCTTCTGTGTCCACGGCCCCGTCGGATCTGCGACGGAGTGTACTCGGTCCGTGATTTCGTCTTCATCGTCACTGCAGCACGAGACCGCACGCTCGTTATTAATAGTTATCAGGCTTCAACTTATAGGCAGGTCTTGCATACCTGGCCTCCGAGTCGGAGTCGACGCGGCCGCCCAGTTCGTCAGGATCACGGTCTCGAAGCACGCTATGCTGCAGGAAGAAGCTTTCCATCGTTCAAATACGCGTCGCTTTGGTCCAAAGTCTGAATAGTCCTCGACTAGAAATATGGAAAAAAGATCGAAGACCAATTGGCCGACGTGGCAGTGCACTTACGATTACCTCCTAGCCGAGAAGCGATCTACAGTCGGTTCAACAGAGATCCCCAACTTGGCTATAGTGAACTAACTGCAAACTACAGGTAGAAATCCACGATAAAGGCAAAAAATTGCTCAACTGGACTGCACTCTACAGAACGTTTTCATCATTTCCTGCCTCTGCTTACAGTCGAATCGTCACTTCCAGACTGCTAGTTGTTTTATCATGTCCACTCTGCATTACATCTTCTTCATAACCTTCTCTAGTGCAGTATCAGCGGCACTTAGCTCAACCTAGAGACGCTTTAGCCCTTGCCCGACTGCTTCATGAGCCACTGGATGACCTGGTCGATGTTGACGAGACGCAGAGCCGAAATGGGGATCACAAGCCACGGGTTGTCCACGATATAATCCAGGTTCAGCTCGCGGATGAGCTCCGGCTCGGAGATGTGGGGCTCCAGATCGATCTTGTTGGCCAGCACCAGCAGGGGCGTTGTCGCGAGCTCACTATACAACAGCAAACACAGCAGTCAGCACAAATAAACCCAGAAGATTGTAGCAGGATATTGCTGCAGTACCGGTCCTCTAGTAGCCGATGAAGCTCCTTCCGCGCCAGAGAGATTTGGTCAAACTGTAACAAGGCCACAACAGGTCAGTAACGCAGCTCAAGAAGCAGCAGATACGTAATCAATTGAGGATATCAATCAGCGTACCGCGTTGGCATCCACCACATATATAATGACGTCACAGCCGCGCGTGTAGCGACCCCATTCGCTTCGATACTGTGCCTGTCCGCCGATATCCCAACATTTCATCTGTACACCTCCCTTTTTCACGAGTTTCACGTTCAGACCGATGGTCGGACATGTCTCCACGGGGTGACCCATGGCCATAACATTCAGCAGCGTCGTCTTGCCACTATTTAGCAGCAGTGAGTCAAGAATCAGGTCAGCAGCTCATATCCTCTGTAGAATGTGACACGACGCACCTGTTCTCAAGACCCACGAGCACGACCTCGAGCTTCTTGGTGTAGAAGGCCTGTAGCATCTTCTGAAGAATGCCTCCCATGGTTAATAGCGCGAGTGCTGTCGCTGTCTTCGAATGGCCGCGTGGAGCTGATCCGAGATGATTCGACCCGCTCGCTTCTTCTTTCGTTTTGGGGAAAGCGTTTTATGCATTGGCACACCCTGATCTTGCAGTTGCTTCCCTCAAAGTTGCAACTGATTTCTTTGACGACACTCGAGCGACGTTAGAGCAACCTGCTGCTTCGAATTCAGTCGCTGCCTAAATAAATATGGGCAACGGGCATTTCGGAGCAGGTATTTTCCAAATATTACATCAGGTATCGACCAGGTTTTTTATTACCGATTTTCGTTGGGTATTTTATTTTCGTCGATCTCCCAGCCACTCATCCGGGGAGAAGAAGCCACGCGGCAGCTCTCCCTCTCGCGGCGAACGCCTACAGCGCCATGGCTCGCACCCACAAGACAGCGATATCAAGCAGCAAATGGCGGAGGAGGCGCTAAGAGAAGAGGAGGCCCGCGCGGCAGCGGCAGTCCGAGAGGAAGCTGCTGCTGAGGATACCATGCATCGTGTTAGCATCGGAAACGCCCGCACTAGGTCCGAGAAAGCAGTAGCCATTCAACGCGCAAGGGAGAGCCGAGCAGAGACAACGACGCCGTTATTTGGCCCCCATGGAGTCGGTTAAGATGACCAAGAAGTTGATGAGCTGGAAGGCGACGGTGATGAAGGCCAAGCAGACGATGACGACGAAGCAGGCGATAACGAGGGCGCCACCGCTTCACAGCCGGAGGCTGTGCAGAAAGGGGAAGAGAAGACTGAACAAGAAGTCACTGCTAATAGGCGGAGCAATGTGGCGATGAGCGTCAAGCCGTCTCCACGGCAAGGAAAGAAGCGCTCGGTTGCAGACGTTGATGACGATTTGTTCGTTTCCGTTCCGCCGTTTGAGGAGGAGCATACTACCTGGGCAGCATTCGAGCAAGGGCTCAAGATGTATTTGCGGGCGACACGACAAGTGCTTGTCGTGAAGGAGGTGATAAGTGTCGCTCGGCGTAACTCAGCACTCAAGAACCAGCTCCAGTACAAAGATCTCCCGGAAGAGGAGATCCCACTCGTCCCAGAGGACATGGGTCCGTATCAGCGCAAGTACATTTGTACTCACGGGTGGCCTACGCGTGAGCGGTCGACAGGCAAGCGCACGTCGCACAACCTTCGGCGGACCGAATGTCCTTTCCAGTTTCTTGCGCAGGTTAATCGCATGGATAATGGCTCGTGGGGAATAGCTCTCAAGCGCGAAATTTACTCTCACAACCACCAGGTTTCTCCAGAGATTTACCAGCACTACCCAGGTATTCGACAGGTATCTACGCAGTCCCTGTTGGTTCCTGGCGTTGAGCTACTGATGCAATCGCAGGCCACGACATCAAGTATCTACGAATACATTCGCGAAAACTCAGAGCACCGCGTGACAATGACAGACGTCCGAAATTTGATCGCCCGCTTGCGTCGCTCCGGTAAGTGTTTGGTGTGTTTGTAAGTTTGATTGCATTATGGTGATCACGTACTAATGATTACTATGATTACCTTAGGTGTAGAACTGTCCGATGATGACGCAGTAGCTGAGCCATCGTGAACTTTAACATGGAGTCTCCGCAGAACGTGTCGTCGGTATACCAGAGTGCGCGTGGAAACACCGGGGTCATTTCAATCACGACGGGGCACATGCGATCCATGTTGGACAGCTTTCCTGAGGTCCTTCAAATGGACTGCATGCACAAGACGAACAAGTAAGTCATAGCTGTTTTTTTAGTTCCATGTATTGTCCATGTTTTTTCCAGGTATTTATCTTTTTTTCTTCCATTACTAGATACAACTATCAGTTACTCTCGATGGTTGCGATGGACCAGTTTGGCAATGGACAGCCTGTCCAGTATTCTTTGTTAGAGACGAACGGCGACTGGCAGATGGCAAAGAGCATTGACCATTTCAAGCGTGCAAATGAGCACTGGCGTTTCGTGCGGATTGTGATTGTGGATAAGGATATGCGAGAGGTGGATGTTCTGCGGCAGAAGTTGCCGGAGGCGCGCATTTTGCTATGCCACTTTCACGTAATCAAATGGCTACATGACACGATTCGGATGTCGAGTAAATACGGAGCTTATGAAGCGGACGTGCTGGCCCAAATGAAACACACGATCACGATGAAGTACCGCCTACTCAACAATCGCTCGAACAGCCAGTTGTGTCGGCTGAACGACTTTCGCGCGCGCGTCAGGAGATAGTGCTCCTCTGAATATCAAGTTGAACGAAAGGATTGTGCCAGTCGTGTGTCCTCGACTGAATCGTAAGAAAGTGCGAGCGAAAGCTAAGTCTGACTTGAAAGAATACAATTAAGGTATCAAGTTGCGTGGTTGCTGCGCGAAAGAGATGTGTGTGAAGTGGTTGCTTCGCTGAAGGAGATCATGCCGGGCCTGCGTGAGATCGGGTCGTTCCTTGCGACTTTTCAGGTGCTCGGAAAAGCCGTGAGGAAACCACTTTCGTGGTCTGTGGACCCAAATTTTGTTCCCAATAATGTGCGCTACAGGCTCCCTGAGCCGACGATCGACCGTGCACTTGAATAACTGCGTGAAAGGTTACGTGGAGAGCAGATTGAGATTCAGATCGATAGTGACGGGGAAAGTGGTGATTCAGATGACTATGTGGTGGCAATTGAGACTATAGGTGCCTACACCAGAGAGCAGGTGGAAAACATGAAGTGGTTGTGGAGCTTGCAGACCACGTGCCAACGTGGCGTTGCATTATGCACTTGGCTTAATAACGAGGTGAAACAACTTGTGGACGAAACACCTCCAGTGGTTGCTGCAGTTGATGAAATTCTGAATACCTGGCCATACAAAACTTTGCCAGGTTTCGAAATTGACATCACAATGGCCGACATCTATTGTGTTCGAGGGTCCATGTGGCTCAACGTGCACGCCTGTTCGGTCTTTCTACAGCACTACAAGAACAATGCCACGGTGACGATGCCTCCACTTAAGAAGCAACCAAGAAGAAAACCAGCTAATGTGGAGCCGGTGCTTCCAGAGAAGAAACGTTTGGAGATTTGCGCTTCTGTAGCCGTTTGTCAGTTTGTGTTGGTGCCTGTCAATTTTGAGGGAGTTCACTGGGGCTGCTTAGTGATCGACGGCAGCTCGAAGGTGATTCACCTGTACGACAGCATGAATTCTGCCAAGAACGCTAAACGTCTTGAAGGCATTACGAGCGAGGTTGCATCGGCAATGCAGGAAGTGTTCCAGGTGAATCACGTTAAAGAACCTGTTCAGAAAGATGGTGATAGTTGTGGAGTTCTTGTGTGTCTCCACATGTGGAGGTGCGTGTCCAGCGAGGCGCCAAGTGATGTAACCTCTTCTGGCATTACGAAGTTACGTTGGGCAATGCTACTCGAAATTCTGAAGATCAAACGTCGTTCGTAGCTGCAGCATGTGTCGTGGTAAGAGGTAACTTGACAAATACATGGCATTTACCTGGCCAATACCTGGCCGCTGACAAGAAGATACCCATTCAAGCTCTTGACTCCCCGTGGGTTTGCCATGCCGACAAGACAAGCTCTTCATCACTTCGACTTTTGCCCAAGTAGCGCACACATGACTATTCCAGGTATCCAGGCTCTCGATAACTGCGTAATATTTGGACGGGAGTTTATTTCATAAATTTACTGCCAGAAGTCGAAACCTGAAGGAGTACTGGACGTGAACCTGGAGATACCTGCATCTGAGTAAACCTAATCACTAAATAGATATCTGGGAAACCTGAACTCTAACGCCGTCCAATAAATATTCCTAATACAGTCACACCTCCATAAATGACGCCCGATTGGCTCGGGAAAAAATGTCTTTTCATCTATAGAAATTGGTCACATAGAGAAGTGGCTACATGTAGCCATCTTGCTGAAAGTAACTATCGAGTGTCCGCTGTCGCCTGCTTCACCACTTGCGTTCGCACTAGCTTTGTCAAAGATTGCAGCATGCTCTGCTGGTCTTTAGTGTCCCCCTCGCACTGAAACAGAAATGTTGAAAGCTCCACGCAATAAGCAAGGGCTGTCGATGCAGGTACAGATGGGTCATCTTCTTGGTTGTACTATAACTACACAGATTCATATAACTCGCCCTGATCCAAAGGCTGGACAGACGACGTTAGATTAGGAGGAAGAAAGCGTACCTCGATGTTTGAATATGACCGGGTAATCTTGTGACTCGAGGCATTGTCAATCAACAGCAGGACCTTGCGATTTTGAACAGCCATCTTTAATTGAAACTTTGTACCCACTTGGAGAATATTCGGGCTGGAAATCCATGCTTTTTTGCTATTGTAGTATTGAACAGCCTTGCCTTTTAGCGCACGAGCACTCCCGCCAATAAAACAACGTGGGTTTTCTACTGTGTGCATCACGACCGGGTCTAGCTTGTGTGTATTCGTGCTTACAACAGAATGCCATTGTGATACGATCTTTATCGCGTTTCTTTCCTTTTCTGCTCATAGTTGCCAATGTCTGCTGAGTGTGGCGGTGTCATGGTGCGAGCGGGGATTATAAAAGGAATATTGACGGGATACAGCTGGAGTTTAAAAGTGAGAAGGATTCTATGGCTGGTGGACGGTCACCTGTCCAGATAGAGAGTTTTACCTCCGGAATTGACTGTCATTTAGCGAATAGAGAGGGTTTTAGTCAATTAAAGGGGCTGGTATAATGAACCTCATATAGTCTCGTTTGCTTTGAGATACCACATTCAAGTTAAGAGCTAGTGGTCAGTTATAGAGGTTCAAATAAGGAGGTGTGACTGTATTCTAAGGGAACCGTTGGAGGCAGGATTTTAGCTCGGGAAATGTACACAATCTAAGTCCTGGATCCATCCAGGACTGTAAGATAAATTTACTTCCGCTCTCCGCTATTTCCGATCGAGATAAATTACGCGATTCTTTCATTTTGGTTTCTGTGGCTAGACATGAGAGGACGTCGAGGGAGAACGCCTTACTGGTACCATGCAGTATGGTAGCGACACAGCAAATCTGTGTGAGCACCATTCGATCTGGTCACCACTGCACGGGTCTGATCAGCACAAAACGCAGCACAACACGATAGGACACCAGCGAGAAGCACGCAAAAAGGGTGCGGTTAAGGTGAAATCTGGCCGGAGGCCAGCGGTGACCAGTGTGTAGTGTGAGCCACATCATTCCAGCACAGCAATCGCGATCGAGATCGAGTATGCCGCCGCGAGCTAGCTGGCGAGAGCTCGCCGTCGATGTAGACGCCGTCGGGATCGAGGTGCTGTTCGCGAAGCTAAAGTCGTTCGACATTGAAAAGTCGCATTGTACTATCTGCCCTGGAGGAGACCATAAGATATGCTATCGTCTATTGGAGTGCAGCTCAGCTACATGCACAGAGGGGAGCCCCAAGAAGTGCCCCTGGCGGGGGAAGGTGGTGACGTGCTTGGAGTCCGAGCACGCGTTCGTCTGCGACTCGGGAGAGCACAACACGGTCTCCTCCACCTCCTCACCAGTGCGCAAGAAGCTAACCCAGCCTCAGAAGGCCTTCGTCCGGGACCTGGCCGAGAACCACCTGAGGCCCATGCGCATCAGGCACGCGCTGACCCGCAAATTCGCTACCCCACTGGAGGAGCTCCCCGCTCTCAAGACCGTTCAAAACTATGTAAGCCACTACGCCCGCTCGCGGTTAGAGAACCATGACCGAGTCAAGGACTTAAAGAGGTGGATTCACCAGCAAGCGTACGACCACTCGAAGGATATGGCGGAGCCGTTTACGTTCACGTGGGAGCCGGACAACGACAATTTGCCCCTCGTCGGGAACGGCTCGGACAGAAAGCCGTTCTTGGTCGGCATCTCGACAAAGGCTCTAATGCTACGCCTAATGGTGCCGCCAGAGAGCTTCATACTGCACCTGGACGGCACCTACAAGACGAACAGGATGGACTACCCCGTGCTGGTAGTGGGGGTGTCCGACCGCTCTCGCCGCTTCCATTTGGTGGCTATGTTCATTATGTCCCAAGAAACGGAGTCTATTTTCCGGAATGCGCTTTTATCGCTACGGCGCCTCTACTTTTGGATGATGGACAAGCACCTGACGGTGCAATACGCAATGGCTGACGGCGACAGAGCCCAATTTAATGCTATGTCGTCGGTATTTGGCGAGAACCCACGCTTTTGCTTCCTGATGTGCTTCTTCCATGTGGTGAAGCACATCCAGGAGCGGGTTAAGATGCTTTCCTCGGACTCACAAGCTCGTGTCCTGACGGAACTATACGATCTGCACTTTGCTTGGGACCAAGCGCACTATATGGGGGTGCTGCGTGCTGTTTTCCACCGCTGGATGACCGAAGCGACCCTAACAGCATTTGCGCAGTACTTCTACGGGCAATGGGTCGAGGGGGGGGGGCTTCGCGAAGTGGCAGCGCCTTGCCACGCCAAGCGGTTTCGCTTCGACGAATAACCCGGCGGAGACGTTCAACACGCTGTTGAAGCGCGACTACACCTTGCGCTGGCGTCTAAAGATGGAAGCGTTGTTGCTCGAGATCAGTGGCTGCTGCCAGGACCAATCCAGCAGCGCCAGAGCCTTCGAGTATGCCGTGATTCCAACACCGACCCTCGCACGTAGGGTATCCGAAATGGTGCGAGAGGGGCTACTAGGTCTCACACTAGGCCAGCAAGTCAGTACGTGCGCTCAGGAGAATGCTCTATCCTGCGCGTGATTTCGCTGTCTGCCCGACGAGTTTCAGTTGCCCCAAACAGGCGCAGTGAGGAGGCGATTGCTGTATCGGCGCAGATGGGCAGCAACTACGCTCGAAACGAGTACGAGGTGGAGCCCTTAGACGGTTGGCCCGTGAACATCCAATGGCAAAGCTGCCCGTGCGACTACTTCATCGGTTTTGGCGCCTGTGTGCACGTGCTGCATGCACTGCGCGTGACTGCGCACGTCGATAGCAGCGGGCGTGAGGTGCTGATAAGTCGTAGGAAGATAAAGCGTGGCGCAGTGGCTGTACTTACCGAACTGGGGCGGCCTCGTGATGTGGGTGCTGCCCTGAGCTTTGAGTGATCCAGCGCACACAAATCTTTAAGCTGCCGCAGAGCGAGCTTGTTAGTATAGTCTTTTTTTCTGTAGTGCAATAGGAATGTGATCAGACACTCGAGCATTTCACAGCATGTTGATATTTACAGAACGCTAGCTAAAGAGAGCTAAAGAGAACTGCGGGCACTTGACGAATTACGCCGATAGATGTTCTTACTCGTCACCACAGCTTTCTCCCGTTCTGCTCGGCTACTTCCAGCAAATGTCACAAGCGCATTTAAACCACCGCTCGTTGTCGTAGTGCACGGTGATCTGAGCGCCTGCCTGCACACTCTCAATCATCTTCACGAGCACCCGGACGCGAGAGCGCGTCTGCTGCTCCAAAAATGTGGCATTCGGCTCGCAGGAGTGAGAGATGAAGCGTGTAAAAGAGCCACATCGCAAGGCGTCAACGTAGACGTAGTTATTGTTCACGGATCTGGTGTTGTAGAGCAGCGTGTATCCTGTGTTTGTCTTCACGGCCTGTGGTGGTTGCTCCTCCACCACTGCGGGAAGCTCTGGCATATCTCCACAGTACTCACCCAGTACGTCTCCGAAATCGAGATCCGTGGTCGTGTACACGCCGAGACCCACCCTTCCGGTATCGAACAGCTTCAGCGAGCTTCGAGAGCGAGGTTCGTTACTGCAAATGGCGCCCAGTTTGCAGTATTGGGGCATGCAGAAGGACGCCGATGCCACATTTGTACAGGTATCCCAAAAGCAGTCACCGAAGCACTTGCACGGGTCGTAGCTCCCAATATCTGGGAGCTTTACGCCATTGCGCTTGCACGTGGTGATCCTCTCGATCTCTGCTGGCCAGGCTACAGTCTTACATAGAGTTCGACACTGCTTCTGTACTGGATCTGCATACGTAGACCGCTTGGTGTGCTGAATCTCCAACCCCTTCTTGATCTGGGGGCTGTTCCACAGTTTATAAAACTTCACCGCCTTGACGGTCTTCGCATGGTAAATCATGGATCCGCTCCTCGTCACCGCACATTTCGCCAGGTTTCTGCATTTTCTAGACCTTGGAACTACCCACTGCGCCCTTTTCGTCTTCGGCTAGTGGCGGATCTTGGCGCGGGCGTGTCGGTAAGGTACCGACTGGACGGACACAGCAGCGTCGGAGTCGGAGACCATGTCGCTGCCCTTTTCGGGTGATACAAGGTCAATTATCTCTCACCGCTGACGTTCCAGAGCCCCCCTCACATGTAGAATATCTACCTGACACCGTAGATCCCCCTGCAAATACCGCATCCGGAATTGAGACTCGCGGCGGGGTGCTGGGTGGCACGACGTGGGTTCGATTTGTCTGCGTGATCGAAGAGCTGCTTGCACTGCTCCGTTGGGGTTTCCTGCACGATCTCCTCGGGTACATGTTCACGTTCTCCACGAACGGCCTCGTATGCCGCTGCGACAGCCGCTTGTAGGACACTATTCAGCGCACTGGACCTCGTTGGAGCGGAAAAAGTTCCTGGAACCAACTCAAACGTCCAAACCTTACGCCACTTTGTCTTGACGGGTGCCAGGGGGTGCCGAGGCAGTCTGCCACCTTCTTGACCATCATGTTCGTCGGTATCGGTTCCTCAGTGCTTACAGTGACGGGGAAGTCGACGTCGTCGCCGTCGTCGACACAGATGACGACGGCGCGACGAAACCCTCGGCGGTCGCCGCAGACAAAGGCACGGGAGAAATACTCTATCGTGTCCCCAGCGTGGAGCGCCTCCGGTGGCAGCTCCGACGCGCTGAGGCCCGGCATCGTCCTGTGGTGTGCTCTGGACGCCGCAGGCGAGTTGCTGGTAAGGGACCCTGGAGCTTCTGGGGCTTTCTGGACAACGAAGCGAGCCACTCAAAGGTCCACTAGTGCCACAATTCGTGGTCACATTAGTGCCACAAATGTAAACCCTGATGCATATTGCGTGCTCATCCACCTCCCTGTGCAAGGCTGTGCGCAGCCGAGCACGGGGCAGCGAAAGCTGCCCTGTTCGTGCGTATTGTGGGTGATGGGCTACCGTGTTGATCAGATCCTAACCTGTGTTTGTTATAGTTCCTCTCGTCGAGGACGAGGAAGGAGACATGCGTACTCGGGACGGTTCTCCCCGCCGCAGAGGCCCCGGCCTCTCAGACATCACACGAGCTGGTGAAACGGAGACGCCAAGCGCTGAAGAAGGGTCGGCTGCGCAGAGAGATGAAGAAACCGTATCTGGAAATGACATGGGGAGCGAGGGTAAATTGGACGTGGATGTTGATGACGATGGCGTGGATGTAAAGAATGATGACGTGGATGTGTGTAATGAGCCCCTCCAATACATAAGTAGGTAGATTTCTTTACAAAAGTAGGTGCATCAGCACACGAATAGCGTGTGCTGAAATGCTGTCATGCCATTGGCTGATATATGGAGATCCAGACCCATTATTAGCCAATTGGACTATGACGTGTATTTGAGTGGCCAGGGCGGTGGCCTTGGTCCTAAATAAAGTCAGAGTTGATTTTTCCTTAAACCTAAGACTCAGTTGTCCTATTGCGAGCTTCCTCAACATAATAGTGTAAGTAAGTGACGGAGTAAATACCTAACCCGTTACACCTGGAAGCACTATGTAGTCCTTCCAACGACCAAGTTCGACATGAGCCAGGACCTCGACCACGCTGCTATCCTCCATCTCGCTCGGATCGAGTGGGAAGCTCTCCACCGCCTCGCGGCGGTGTCCGGAGAAGCCGTCGTCACGTCGCTGCTGCGCTCAGCGACGCCCGACGAGCTGCGCGTTGCGGCACAAGAATTCATGGAACGCGAGCTCGCCGATGCGAATCGGCGAGTGTCAACTCCCTCGCGTATCTCCACGAATGACATCGTGAAGCTAGAGACGTCCACCTACTCCCGGGCCGAAGAAGACCGACTTCCGCTGAATCACCGGTTGAGAAAGATCGACATCGCCATTGCATCGAGGTTGACCGAGGCGCCTTCCGCGAATGTCCATTTCCTCCTCTCGCGGCTGTCTAAGAAAGCCAAGGAATGAGCGCTCGGCAAATTGGTTGTCGATCCCAACGTCTTCCCCACTCTGGATACCCTCCAGAGTGACCTTCGGCTCGCGTTCGAGCCGCCGCAAGATGAACCCCGAAATCGGGCAGACTTCTTCGCCCTTCGGCAAGGCACGATGACTATGCGCGACTACGTCCAGAAGACACGACACCTCGCGTCATGTATCGTGTCTAAGCCCATCGATATGACCTCTCAGGTTCATGTGTTCGTGTTCGGTATGTGTGAAGGCATGACGCGCTACTGCCTTACAAGATCGGACCTCTCTACACTCGAAGAGGCATTTTCCCTCGCCCTACGCGAGGACTACGTAGATGCAGCGTCAGACGCTCACGTGCTACCTGCTTCAGCTCGGGATTCTGCGCCCGAGCCCATGGCATCGACGGCTATCGATGCGACGAGCAATCGCCAGCGTCATGTAGCGCGTCGGAGCGGTGCTCGGAGCAGTCGTTCTCTCACCTGCTTCTGCTGCCGGAAGGTCGGCCATCGCGCGGCGGAGTGCCGCGCACCAGCTCCGGTGCTTGCGCATGTCGATGCCAAGCCCGTGAGTTCTGACCAGCCAAAAAACGGTCAGGGTCAGTAGGTGCGGGGCGTCCTACTGGCTGGAATGGAGGTCCGAGTCCCCCGGTGGCAACTCAACCTCCTAGCTCTCCTGTGCTGCATGCACATTTTCATGCCACCACCACACCGAGAGATTCAAGATTGATCATTGTCAGTCTTCATGTCGCCGGTTCCCGGCGACCACTGCGAACGCTCCTTGATTCAGGAGCGACCAACAACTTCTTCCGCGCGTCGTGCTTGTCGGTACTCCAGTCGGACATCACTGTCCGCAAAGGTAGAGGGGAGGTCGCTGTCAAGTTGGCTGATGGGAAATCACGCCGCGTCGCGCGGCGCGAGATTACACTTCCGTACACGTTCGACGGTTTCCGAAGCAACGACGACTTTCTCATCATTAAGATGAATTACGCGTTTGACTGCATCCTGGGTATACCGTGGTTGACGCGCTATCAACCAGAGATTGACTGGTTGGCCTGATCGGTCAAGCGTCGCAGTGATTATGATGTGAGCGAGGTGGTCACGCACCTCCTGGTCGCCCAGAAGGATTGGCCTCACGTCACCGTCGTGAACCGGTCATCCACGACGCACGTTGTGCACAGAGTGAGCGATGGCCCTCTCTGCACGGCTTGCACAGTGCTGTTAACGGACTAATCCCCGCGGCTACGCGGGGATAAAGACCAATTGGCGGTCGAGAAGGGACCCCCGCAGACGAATGAGATAGCAATCGAGCAGGGGCTCCCCAGACGAACGAGATGGCGGTCGAGCAGGGGCTCCCGTCAATTGAACCGGTGGTTGAGCAGTTGGCGCTCCCGCTGAGCACTACCGCGGTCGAGCAAGGGCCCCGCTAGAGGGGGGGGGGGTGACCTCTCGTCCAGCGAGAGCGACTCATCATCCTCGAGTTCGCACTCGAGGCGGCGAAAGAGGAAGTCAAAGCGGCGTCGGCTGAAACCTCGCCGAGAGCCCGTACCAAGTGACAGCTCACCAACGGAGTCGGTCTGCGTCCTTGAGTATGTGGAAGGTACTTCCGGTCGCCGACGAACACTCGAGCTCGCAAACCCACCTGGCGAGGCAGCATCGATCACTAGACTTCCAAGTCTCTCCTGGAAGAACTTCCTTCGCGGCCTCAAGGACGATGAAATCGAACAGGTCTTTCTGATCACCGACGCCGATTCAGCGTGGCTCGAAGTGAATGCAGTCAATGGCGACGTCTCGCGCCCAAAGGGCGCTGGACCGAAGTCGGCCTGCGAGGAGCGCTTCGCAGCGCAATCTTGGGAAGCGCTACGCGAATCCGGCAATCCAGTCTACGAGTCCGCCCGCGAAAATGAAGATGTCTTCCCGGATAAGATTCCAGCTGAGTTACCAGCTGACCGAGGAATTCGCCACGAGATCGATCTCGTGCCCGGCTGGAAGTATTGTGTGACGCGGCAGCGGCCGCTCCCGCGAGAGCAGGTCCAAGCTATCGATGACTTCTTCAAGAGCCGCCGCACTCCAGTCCGACCTTCTGCGTGAAGAAAGCCACGGGTGGATGGCGCATCGTCCATGCCTTCAACAAGCTAGGCTGTTGGAGGCCAGGATTATAATTCGGGAATCATACAAGATTTAGGTCAGGATTAATCCTGTATCTTGAAACCCCTCATGAATGAATAGTCATATGGGGAAGATCTGAGAAGATTCGTCGAGGACGCGTAATATTCGTAACGTGTGGCTAGCAACGTTGCAGGATTAATCCTGAATATACGATGTTCAAATCATGGAAGATACTTTTGTATCTTATTAATTGTACCATGCTACGGGATTAATCATGATAATCATCTCGAAAAAAATCCTGAATAGAAGACTTGTTAAAACAATTTGGATATTGTACAGTATTACTCCTGTTTTCTACATGTACAAGTCCTGGTTTGAATTTTTTATTACGATTTTCAATGGAAAGCTACATGTTATGAGTGCTAAGATGCAAAGCTACCGTGCAACTTTCATTTGTCACCAATCTGGGTAGGCGCCACCTCCTCATCGCCCATGTTCTTGTCGTCGCTCTGTGAAACGGGAGATTTTTCATCCGTCAAAGCAGTTGCAGCAGCCTGTACAGGCAAGAGTCGGCCTGTATATAGATAGATGAACAGCTCAAAGCGACGCCTTGGAAGCGAAGCGTCGTCCATATCCAGGTGCCCGTAGGTAATCTGGAGGATGAACATCCAGCAAATGTAGACACCGCAGCTGCCGCCGTCAAACTGAATGGGATTGTTCATCGGAATGGGTTTGAAGTCATTTTGCCCCGCAATCTTCAATCTAACAGCAACCGCATTCGCCGCGCTCTTGTACGACGGCTGATTCAGCGGATTGTAGTAATAGATCCACTTCGTGTTCACTTTAGCAACCAAACAGCACCAGTGCAGATTGCCAAAGTTCAACTCCCTCTTCTTTCACTTGACTTAACACGTAGTCAAAAATACTATCGCTCAACACCGTGTCTTCACCTTGCCGCGCTCGTTTCGTTTTGACCTTCACGGCTTGAAATCCTGCAAACCGACATTGCGGGTAATCTTGGTACAGACGTATGCATAAAGCACGAATTGAGGCATCCGATAGCCACGAAGGCGGAATTGCTCGGTACAGTATTGCATACTGGAAGTCAGCGTCGTTTGGAAGCCCATCGATAGACTTATAGGGGTATGTATCCTTGACATTTTGAGCAATCTGTTTGCCTAATGCGTGATATCCTGCTGCCAGAGCCAGGATACCCATGTCGGTCATCCATTTGTAGGTTTCCGGACCCTTTTCAACGGCCTCCTTGAGATTCAGGACCCGCTTGAATGTCTCTATTTGCTGTCTCGAAAATAGCCCCGCATCTTTAATGAGCACCGCTTCCATCTGCTGCGCAGACGTGTCGTCATCTATGCCCTGGTTTGACTTGATAATCTTCTATTGATGTAGGGCTGGATGCCGTGTTCGAGACAGAAAGAACCTTCATGCATGCCTCCAATAGCTTGCTGGGTAGAAGATAAAAAGGATCCTGGACCAGCACAGGATTTTTGCTGACCTTCCTTTTTGGCTTCTTGTTTTCATGTTCCACATGCCTCACAATTAAACCTGAAAGCTGTCTCTGCGTTTCTTGAAGACCAGGTTGGTCTCGAGCCAAAGCACCCAATAATCCCTGTAACGTAACCTCGCCTGCAATCTTCCGTCCGCTTTCAGCAGCTTTATACCACTTGCGGCCGTCTTTTTCCACTGCAACTAAAGTTTTCTTAGGTTTCCGGGGAGCGCCAACCTTTCTCGCCTTTGGATTAACCCTTCTACTACGACATTACGGATAATCCGGAATCTAATTTATAGAGGTGAAATTGTTCCGAGATGTCCGCAACAACATTCGAGGAACGACAATTCGGCATATTGAATTTTGTATGCAATAAATTTAAACGGGTTAAGTGTAAGCTGCACACCACATGCGACACGGGATTATCAGGAAGCGGTTAGATTTACAGATATAAGGAGTCAAGAGACTCTCCCAGCCCTTCATTTGGAAATCAGCGCCGGAGAAGAGACCATCACTCCTGAAGATGTTCACCTTCGAGAAATCGTTCAACCAGATATGGCGCGAATTGAAGAAGAAAGGCTGGCTGTATCGAAAATCCTCTGGCCTCAGCAACGCCCCCCGCGACCTCCCCCCCGGTGGCAACCTCGCGGGATCGAAAGGCGTGGACTACTTTGGAGATAAGACTACCGATGCGAATGTGCTGTATCGGCATCTAACCGTGTACGCTTGTCAGGCGAGATGAGTCTGCTTCGCTACTGCCGCCGTAAAGGATGGCTTGCCTTCGAGACAGCTCCACCAGCTTCGACGCCGACCATCGCCGATCCCGAGCAACCCAAAAATGCTCCTGGTCCGTCCGAGACTACGTCAGAACTGTCTGAAGAGAATCCCGCACGGTCAGAAGGAGATTCCAAAGCGGTGCCTGCGCCGTCCGAGCCTGGATTAGCTGCACCCGTTGCCGCACCGAAGAAAGCTGCTGCGAAGAACACTGCGATTGCTTGGCCGAGGGCTGCTGCCAAAGCCACTGCCCCAGCGAGAGCGTCGACTATCTCAAGCGTACCACCTGCCCCTGGCAAGGCCAGAGGTTCTAGCAGACCACGACCCGCAAGCAAGGCAACTAGTTCGGCACACGACATTGAACGGATCCGCAACCTCGACCGAAAGGCAAGCGCAAGACATCGAGTACAAGAACGTCTACGAAACGACCCCGTACTGGTACGTTTGAGTTTCTGATGCTGACTGTTGCGAAATATATGCTAAAATTCTTGTTACGGATTGTGCAGCTCCTGGTGTTCAGAAAACGACCTCACGTACCACGGATAATACCCCGCAACCTGTTCCGGATACCCCTGTCGAGGTTGAGGAAGCTCCTGAATCGTCTATTACGGCGGTACCCACTCCGACAGCAGTTCCAAGCGCGGAGCAATCTGGAATTTCTCTAGATGACTTCGATTAGGATAACTTCTTGGATGCACTGCGACGGGACCGGCTGTTTGGGCCAACTGATGCTGATGATATAAACATTGGAGGTGGCGACTGGTTGCTCCCTCTAGATTCCGAAGCGGAAGGTGACGAAGAGTCCATTCTGGCGGACGAAAACGATGAAGAGGACGAGGCAGTTGCTGTTGCTGTTGATGACCAAGTTGATGACGACGTGGCAACTGAGCGTGACGAAGTGCCAGTGGAGTTTAACGTGACTGGTCCAGAGCTTGACAGACTTCAAGCAGAGGGGTGGGAGGTGCTCGATGAACGCCACGCGGGCCATGTGCAACACGATGCATTACCCCTCTTCGACGGCCCATCTGGTCCAACCCGAGCTGCGCTGGCATACGCGGAGAATCCTATCGCGATATTTTACTTTTTCCTGCCGAAGGAGCTGTGGCGAAAGATTGCAGCCGAGACGAACAAGTATCGTACGGACAGCATCGACAGTACTTCGCAGCAAATGCGTGCACGGGCACGTCAGCGGCGCGAAGGCGTCCCCTCAACAATAGTGCTGACCATTGATGAGTACAAGGCAAAACTAGCGCGCAAGCCATCCATCCGGCCCCACGAGATCATTCGGTTCATCGGTGTGCTTATCGCACGAGCACTGGAGCCACGCCGAGAGAGTCTAAGTCGGCACTGGGTCACGAAGGTCAAGGGTGCACTCGCGCGCGGCACGTTTGGCCAGTTCTTGAGTCGGGGCCGGCTCCAAGACATTGCGCGGTATCTCCACTTCAACGACAACGAACGACAGTCCGACAGTGGGGATTGGGTCGTCAAAATTCGGCCCGTGGTTCAAGCGCTGCAGAAGATGTTCTTCAGAGGATACCGAATAGGTGCACGGATTTCGTTCGACGAAGGGATGGTGCCGATGCGTCATCGCCGCAGCCCAATGCGCCAAAACATGCCGGCAAAGCGATACTCCATCATACGCTTGATTCGCATGCGGAAGTACTACAAGACGATAATTCTTGGTCTCGTTGATATTGCAATGGTGAACACGTTCATCGTCCCCAAGATTGCGATGCGCAGCCGCGGGAAACCGGTGCCGACCCATGCGGCATTCATGCGGCGACTGTATACCGATCTGCTGAATCAAGCAAGTGAGGATTTTGCTGCTGGTGACGACTTAGCAGATCTAGTTACAGAGCCTCTCCCATGTCAACCTCACACACTCGAGAAGACCGAGGAAATGAACGGCGTGAAGCGTCGTCAGTGGTTGTGCAAGGTGTGCTCAGCGTACGCTGGGCCCGGCGTACGGAGCTACGAGACCAGCTACTTCTGTGCTTCGTGCTCAACGGTCAAGAAGGGGAGAGTCACCTTGTGTAACAAGGCGCGCAGATTGGGGCACGGCAGCGCTCTAACATGCAATGAGGTGTGGCACCAGAGCTGGAAGAACGGCATGGCCATCCCCCCAGAGATGCAGCACAAGATCAGGTTTGTTAGGAAGCGTAGGCCCGAAGTTGAGAGCGAGGTCGACAAGGAGTAAGTGAATGAGCAGCTGTGTGAGTGCTGGCCTTCTAGTGTTGTCTCGTTGTTGCTGTACGGTGTAACGGTTTTGCAGGGAGATCGCAATTGAAAGTTTTGTGGACAGGTTCTGCTCTGCACATCATTCACAATTAGCCAATCACATGCCATAATCTGGACACGTGTCACGCGAAACGGCTCACAACAGGGTAAATTGTACTGATTTTCCGGCATACGTTAACTCATATATTAGGAATTACGGATACTCCGGAATAATCTTCGGATTAGAGGGGTTAAGTCGAATAACTGACGGATTGTCTTTACTTCGAGACTCAGAAGGTACATCTGATGTAGCTGAGAGAGAATGATCTTCGTTTGCGCTTTAGCTAATATCAAACTCCAGCCGAGCTGCTGCATACAGAGCCATGTCTTCGTGTTGAGATTGTTGTGCGGTACTCTCGCCCCCACCGTTGTCGCTCAGCGCATAATCACCCCTCTTCATCTGGCGCACATTTCTCCACTGGTTTAAAACAAGCTTTAGCATTTCATCGAACTCTTCGTCGTTTTCGATATCTGCCATTTCATTTGCAATAAGGTGCGTAGCTCGCACCGCTTTACGATAGCGCTCCGAATGCGCTCTCAACTTCTTTCGAACGGCCCCAGCGTCAGTAGTGGAAAACTTCTCGAGCTCAAACTGCTTCACTTTTTTCAAAGGCCGGTTTTGGAGTGGTCCATCTAGAAATACCAGAAACATACGCGATTACAATCCTGGACGTTTGCAGGATTTATACCCTTGATAAGTACTGTACACTTACCTGTCGTCGATACAACACCAAGGGATGAGCGGCCCTGAAACACCAATGTGTATGCGATACACAATGGCGTGGCGGCATGGTAAACTCATCGACACAGAGAATTCACAGTCACATTCCTAATCGGTCACTCCCAAGCAATGTTCAGAGAAAATGCCGATCCCCAATATTCCGTCCTCAACTTGTTGATCCTTCTCATACTTGTAAGTAGAATATTTAGACATAGCAGATGCATACTGTGGCTCAATCTGTCGCGCAACGTAATGCGTGGTGAACCGGAGTACGTTCGTGAGCTCCTCATCGTACTTACTGTTGACAAATCGACCAATCCGAGATAAACGGTACTCGTACTCGTTCTGCTAGCGCCCGTCGTAAGCTACCCACACATGGCCATACTCATTGTACCATCCACCGCCTCCTTCAGCTTTCCAAAGAAGCTCTCCAACCGATTGTTGGTGTGGTTCATGAAGTGTGGCAAGTTGGCTCGTTTGTACGAGACCCAGCGGTCTTGAGACGCATCCCAATTCTTTTGAAAATAGTCATAAAATCCATTCATCCCCGTACAATCACAAATGCCATTAAGCAACTCGTGCGCATCGTTGTATTGGTTCTCTGACTGCGCACACACCATCTTGTGGATGGCAGCGTCGATATGTGAAGCATCTTCGGTTGAAATTTTCCCATACTCAGGCTATGATCGCTTTTCCTTTAAGTACTTGATTACGTGAAAGTGACAAATAATCACGCGAGCTTCGGGGAAATGCTCTTCCAGCACGCGGATCTCAATGAGATCCTTGTCGACAACAATTACCCGCAGCAAATGGATGCGTGTCGGATGCGAATGTTTGAAGTGCGCAATTGCTCTATTTATGTGTCAGTCGCCATTGGCCTCAATGAGAGACTGCTGCACGACAGCGCCTCCACCAAACTCGTTCATCCCCATGAAGGTGAGTAGTTGATAGCTGTATCTGTACAAAAAAGGAATGGAAAAATCATGTTAGCTCCAGGATTAGTCATGTACATATTAATCTGATCAACCTGTTCGTCTTGTGGCTGCAGTCGACCATAAGAACCTCACTAAACCTCCCGTAAATGCGCCGCATGTGGGATGTAGCTAGTGAAATAACCCCCGTTTCCCCAGCTTCAGTCTCCGCTACGGTATACACGGTCTCCGTATCAGCGGCTGCAAACGCTGCAGGCTCCCGTGATGTGGCCTCGTTATCATCTACATTGGAGACGGAGGATGCATGACCTCGCACCAAGCTGTCCGCGTCAACCTGGATCACGTTTTGGTCGTGCTCCAAAAGATAACTAGATGCGGGATACTAGATGCGGGATCGTTTGGCTCCAACAGCCAACATACCATCGACGCGGGCGCTCACTATAGGGTCTTTTAGTCCACGTGACGTTGGGTACGTTGCAAACGCGGCCGGAGACACCGCGGGGTTGTGCGTAAATGTCCCGTGTTTCACCTGCAATTTGCGTTTTGTCATTTTCAACTGAACGACAAAGCAAAACGGGCAATCCGTCAAATGGATATGCTGCCGAGGTCGACTCCCTTCGCTGCGTGACTTGCGCTTCCTCCATCCACGCGTACATATGTATGTACGCATGTATGGATCAAATTTCTCAGGAGCCAGTTGAGAAGAGTTTGACCCCTTCTTGCTCTTCATAAATCGTCTGTTTCTCTCTGCACATGACATTGTCTCCTTTATCGGCAGAACTTGCAGCGTCCGCTGACAGTACAGCGTAAAGTACGCTTGCCACGTGATCCAGTCGGAATGGCTCGTAGAAGGCCCCACCACGGTCATAGAAACTTCGCCATCACCACTTTCATTCTCCTGGTTCACGTCCTCACCATCATTCTCCACCTCCATGTCCTCGCCATAATTATCAACATCCATATTGTAACGTGCCAGGTATTTACTCCGTCACTTACTTACACTATTGTGCTGAGGAAGCTCGCAATAGGACGACTGAGTCTTAGGCTTAAGGAAAAACCAATTCTGACTTTATCTTAGGACCAAGGCCACAGTTCTGGCCACTCAAATACACGTCATGCGTGTATTTGAGTAATAGCTAATTATGGGTCTGGCTCCCCATATATCAGCCAACGGCATGACAGCATTTCTGCACACGCTAGTATGTAAAGGAATTTACCTACTTATTACATTATATAAAATAGGTAGGTAGATTTCTTTACATAAGTAGGTGCATCAGCACACGGGCCCCTCCATATAATGGAGGGGCCCATTACATTACCCCCTCTTAAGGTTGCACTTACGTAACATAAGCAATGGGCGAAGAACAAATCAATCTGCGTGACGATGGCGAACGAGGACTTGGCTAACGGGCGGAGCGAAACAGAGACGGAGGCATCTCCTGCGAAGCGCAGGAGCGACACAACTTACCTTGCGGAGAACGTGACAGGCAACACGATGGATCAGCAGCGGACGGGAACACCGACGACGGCGACGTCGTCGACAGCAGCGGCACGCGCGTGATGGACGACCAGCTCCGGGCATGGGCTCTATACGATATATCCGGAGCGCGGGCTCCGGACACACTGGACACGATGAAGGATCACTTCCGGTGCTTCGGCGGACTGCGGCAGTAGCCCGTCGAGGGTGTCGCATATGGCGCATTGCAGGAGTCGTGGTGCGCTTTCATCCGGCGCTCGAACCGGATGCAGGAAGAAGGGATGAGCTTCGTCGGCTGGCTGGTGTACCGCGAGAAAATCGTCAAGGAGCACTCGCTCACGGAACTCCGTGAGCGCGTCTGCACCAGCGCATGGGAGGACATGCGCCGCATCTGCTACGTGAGGGTCACTGAAGGTTGTGGCCTTATTCTAATTGGTTGAAGATACACTCCTGGACATAATTATACGGCCACCTCGTCGAGTGCCCATAACTCAGTCAATTTTTATTATTTGACGGTGCGGTTTTCGCACAAGCTCCAAAACATGCTTCAAAAGAGCAAGGATGTGCTAACGCTCGCAGTTTTGCACTTTATAGGGAGGCTCACATTCAA
Organism: Phytophthora infestans T30-4; assembly: GCF_000142945.1. Lineage (NCBI taxonomy): Eukaryota > Oomycota > Peronosporomycetes > Peronosporales > Peronosporaceae > Phytophthora > Phytophthora infestans. The sequence continues at coordinate 3,212,988 of NW_003303751.1, forward strand.
AAAAGAGATTTGTCAAGCCGGACACAATTTACGGCCATCATCGGCCCAATACAAAAACCTATATAAAATAAAACATGTGTAATTTTGGCTGACTAGAAATTTGTATGGGCTGAGTTTCTGTGGGCGATTAAATGGACACTAGGGATCGAGAGCTCAAAGTAGCTGCATGGGCGGGGGGGGGGGGTACACAATAGTATTATATGTAACGTGTCGCACTCGCACCTCTGCTTGATCGATATTGATGGAGAATTTTTAAATGTAAGATCGCGACGATTACACGGTGTTTTCCATTTGATCTGCTATAGTAAAAAAAATGCGGATGGGTCTATTGACACTAGCTAAAAATTCTGACCATGGGTCTGACATCGAAGACGTCTCCATGGAAGATGAGGATGCCTCGTCTTCAGCTGTCGACTCTAAGACGACCGAACCAACGCCCAATCCTCCTGTTGGGTCGCGGGGTGGCCGTGACGATGAACCGGACGCTCCTGAATCGAAGCGTCCGCGCAATGAAGAAGAGGCGCAGTCACCTGTGCTGGTGCCTTCTTCTTCTCCGCGTACCGAATCTGCAGTAAGCACTCCCTGGATGCCAACTGCATACGAAATCGCTGACAGGTTCGACGCGACATCGCTGCCGAACCCGATAAGATTAGTGTACGTGTGCAGCGTCATCATGGATAGTGCTGCACACTTTTATTCGTCGTTGACGAATCAAAGTGCATGTCGGCGGCATATCAAAGGCGCGACTACTACATCGAACGCTTTCATGAGCTCCGACGTAATGCGTCGAAAAAAACTTCGTGCAAATTTTGTTTTGTAAGAACGGGCTTTTGAAGTATATCTAAAGTGGGGAAAATGCTTCTACCGGGCTCCTTAAATTAATATAGAGTCCACGAAACAGGATGTTTGGCTTTCCACCCAAAGCATCACGAATAAATCACTAATTGTAATCAAACTGTAAATATCCAGCGTCCTTGATATTGCCGTCCCGGAGATATATCCTCCTTGCTATCAGAGCTTGTAGATATGGCTCTTGTATCAAAGCCTTGACACTCTAGCGAGAGCGTCATAGTACTATTTAAAAACATGTAGAATTGATGCCATCTCCACGCAGTCACAATGTGGAGTCGCGAGCTGGCGTCTATTACAAAACCAGTGGCTATAAGCCTCTGCTGGGTTTTCGTAACAGTTTTTCCTCTCATCACTTCTTTCTTTTATGTAGATTTCATCGCCAATTCTCAAAGGATTTCGTGACAATGCATAATTCAATTGACTTGGACATAATAAGAGGTCCTGTGCGACGATACAGACAACGACGGTGAAATCCGCCATACCATACAAATCCGCCACGAACACTTGAAGTTCAAAATAAAAGATTTGAACAATTTTTTATTTTATCCAATGATAGAGTAAATTGAATCGACTGGTTCCAACGGGTAGCATTATACATATAGTTAAAATTTCTATCTCTGGAAATGGCGCCTCAGCGCTCCTATATAATTCTAACCAAGCGCGAAGCAATCGCGACTGGTGAGGCGTTAGGAAGCTGCCAAGCCGCATCAGAGAAGCTAAATATCCCTCGCACGACTTCGCGACTGGCTAGACGATAAAGAGAACATCCAAGACTTTGCGGGTGCCCAAACCAGCAAAACCTTGACGGGCCAGGGTGCAGCGCCGTTAATACACTCTCGCACGATTTGGTAACCTTTATGAAGGATGTGCGACGGGAAGAATGGGTAAACCGTCTTCTTATTATTTTATTTTTACATTGTGACCTAAAACCGCTTGTTGCTTAGTATTTGTACAGGTTTAATGATTCAATATTTCAAAGAGCAGCAAACGCGATGGCTTCAAACGTATCTTGCTGGTAAGGAAAGCGATGAGAAGGGTCTAAGTATTATATATAAATGCTTTATTAAATAGTGTGATAGTCATGGATTAGCGGTTTGCAGCACGGTAATATCTTTTGATTTTGCTGATTTTATATAATTGCTTTATTAAATAGTGTGATAGTCGTGGAGCTACCAACACATCCGGTTGGTCTTGTATACTCAGTGCAGGAGAGCAGTTTTATGGATGCCAAAGTGTGGGCGATATATGTACGAGAGCTGCTCAAGCTCGAGATCGAGGCACTATCAGTGCTTATACTCGATAACTTCGACGCACATGTTTCAAAAGAAGGACTTGATGTTGTTGTCGAGACAACGTCGGCCCTGGTTTGCCAGCTACCGCCCAACAGTACAGCGGTCTGCCAGCCACTAGACGTTGAGGTTTTCAACTTTGCTTTTTGCTAATTAATTCGTTTTATCTACCAATAAAAATGTGCGACGGATTTTCCTGTCGCGAAAACAAAAAAAGAAGTACTATGGAGGATGGCGTTCAGAGGGTGGCGGATTTCACCGTCGTTGTCTGTACTGATTAGAATTGCACGTCAATGACGAACAATGATTTGCTCTATTCTTTATGACGTCACGTCTAATAAAGGAGAGACGAAAAGGATGTTCACAATGCGCTGTTTATCTTTTAAAATTTTTTTTTTAAAATACGAAAAATAATTAGCAATTGAATTATTGTGCTTTGCAGATGGAACGTCCATCCATTTTATAGCCTAGATCGAGCGTGGTCGGAACATTAAATAATGCGTAAAATGAGATGGGAAGCGGAAGGCATCGATTTGTTTTATCTGTGATCGAATTGCCATTTCAAAACGGTAAAAAGGGTCGATTTATAGGATACCGATGTGGATTTGGTGGATGATCGATCCCGAGCGGTCGATTTGACTGGAGTAGCCCGATTTATCAGCTAGTCTAGATAGATCGACTTGTACTTTTTGTAAACCTCGATTTAATAAAAACGCTATATATTAAATATAAATCGAGCATCAAGTGAAAAGGTCAAAGCATTGAAATGCAAAACAAATCTTGCAAATATTTTTTTCAACGGCGGAGCTAAAAGCTCAGGTGACTGCCTATTGGTAAACGCGGGGTTTCGTCCCAGCTATTTACCATGTAAAATTAATTTTACCTAATAACGATTTCTCTAAGCTTCTTCTTTTTGTAGCCACTCATTTTGAAATCTAGACACGCGGCAGACCGGGGCGCATCCTGGAGTTGGTGACGAAGATGGTGCGTACACGCAATACCGACATTATCAAGCAGCAAATGGTTAATGAGACCAAGAGGTTCATAAAGCAGATGAAAGCTTGATAGTAGAAACAAATTCGTGAGCCGCGCACAAGCTCTGCGAAGAGTCGAGCATTACTTTAAACTCAAGTACCGCGCAAACGCTTCCCCGATACCGACACCGGGGCAGCTGCTCGGAGGGGGGGGGGGCAAAAAGCGGGCAAGAAGTTTCGCAGGAGTGTCTGGAAGTTAAGGAGGGGTGACAGATAGAGAGGGAGAAGAAGTGAGTGCCTCATCTTACGCAGAGTATCAGGACGACGAGGAGTAGGAGGATGTTATCGTTTCTGGCCCGACTCGCTAGGGGAAAAATTACTTGGCTTTCAATGTCGACAAGGGAGTCTGGTGTGGTGCTAACCATGGTGTCGGCCGAGTTCCCCTGCTGGGGAGTCTTCGAGATGGATTTAAAAAAAATACATTTAATCAACTCGGCAGGTTCTTGTGGTGTTGCAGAGACACTCCGCATTGGTCGTCGTAATGCCCAGTATGCTGGATTGCCTGGCGCTACAATCCCTCTAGTTTCTGCTAAATACGATATATATCAGGGCAAATACACATGCACATACGGGTGGCGGCAGCAGTGCGATCGTCGGGTAGATGGACAACGCGTCCTTCGCGCAGTTGCAACCATGTGGGGGCACGTGGGTGGTACATCTGTAGCGCGAAAACTGCGGTTACAACCAAGATATCTACCTAACATTTTCTGGATTTTGCCAGGTATCTCTAGGTTCTACACTAGTGCCCGGCATCAAATTTCCTGTAGAAATAAATGCCGCTTCTGCCGGTATTAAGGACTATATCCGCGTCAATTTGGAACCCTTGTAAAAATGCCACAATTGTCAGTTGAGCGTGCGCACAAGGTGCTGCTTTCTAACCCAAATAGACCGAAATTGCCGACTCTTGTGTGTGTGTTTGTAATCATCTGTACTACATAGATAAACAATATTTTGGTGTCACTGCGCAAGCGGGAGACTTAAGAATGATTTGTATACGCCGTATTACGGCGCCAGAAAGTGTGAGTCCGGTATTAATAAGCTCAGTTACCGATACCTTGTTCACGACAGTTGCACTGAGTTTCCAGACATGCGTGGCCATACATCGAGCGACAAAGGGATTTTTTGTTAATGTTCAACGATCACTTTCTCTTAGGCTGTTTCAAATGTAGCGTCACTCGCGATTTAAACACAGCAATAACATTTACAATGGTCACAGATACCCCTTGTGCATCTCGCGCCTTGGCGCTACGTTGTCGTGATGTCCACAATCGTGTATGTGTACTGCTTAACTTACTGCACGATATGATCGCTATACGAATTGGTAACAAAAACGCCAAATGATTTTGCACCACACAATCTCAATCTGTTATTATCACCTCCAACTCTATCGAACGTTCCAGGCTGCATCTACAATATTAACGCAGCCAAACACCAATTTATTGGCAAAAAACGGTGGTAGTACAGACCTGGCACGAAACAGGGGATTGACTCACGTCGGTTTCACTTCGGGCGTGACGGATATTTTTCTCACGTCTTGAATGAGCTTACCGGTTAGGAGCCAATAACCGCCTTTAATTCAGTTCTTGGTTTCAGACGGATTCGGTATGATCCAGTACTACCGATATATTGGCTCACGTGTCTTTTCGCAGATTTAAGTGAGCCCAAAATGTGAAACTTCAACCCTTGGGCTCACGGTTGCAAATAGCAAATGTCCAATAGTTGCTCGAGAAAGAGAACTTGTTGCTCAAATATCACGGTTGCTGTCCTTTCGCATTTAAAACTCCGAGCCCAAAAATACTCATAACCCAGCTTCTGATTCTTATGGGTTCTGAGTAATTATCAGAACCGTGGTTCTGGTTCAGTTCTTTTTAGGCGTGGTTTTTCTTACATAATAAAAAACAAAAATCGACCAATAAGGGCTTCCCCTTTCGTATTTTCGCACAAAAAGGGACCGTATCCGGTCCTTAAAGGGTGCATGGTGCGCCCTTTTGCAGAAGCTCAGCTGATTCTACTCCGTCTATAAAAGTATACGAGAAACTGTGCGATTCGTAATTATCCAGCATAATTTAATCATGATGTATTCTTCTATCATGTCATATAACCATAGCATCTTCAATCATTTGTTACAAGAGATGGTACCAGACTAAGTAGTGTGATTTCGCTTAAAAGCGCACGTGGCGCCCTTTGGAGCTTAGTGTAGCTTCGCAACCTACTCGTCATAGTGGAAGTACAGATGGTATAGACACGTGATATGCTAGCCCATATGTAGCTGGGGCTTACATCAGCGGTCAGTCAGGAACCTTGGTCCTGCACCCTGCGAGAAGAAGCTGCTTGCTGGGAGCTTGATTACTTGAAAAGAATGCAAATAGACCTAACACTTTGCACTCTTCTGTAGCTACTCTGCGTATTGATTCAGCCTGAAACTACTGGGCATTGCACAACTTTATGACTGGTCTAGCTTTGCCACCGATAGTGACTCGGTCTTATAACGATCCCGATCTGCGCTCACGGATTACACATGAATTTCATGATGCCCCGCTGGGCGCTCATTTAGGTCGCAAGAAGACATTTGCCACTGTGTCACGCGACTTTTATTGGCCCCATCTGTATAAGTGGGTATGCGCACATGCGAAATCTACCAGCGCGTGAAACCTGCTACGTCGTCATAGACTCCTTTGCGTCATCTACCAGTGGCCACAGAGGCCAGGCACTCGGTGTCGATGGACTTCATCTTCGGGCTCCCACCCGATGCTAAAAGGGTGTTCAGGTATCTTGGTGCTCGTCGACCGCTTCAGCAAGATTGTCCACTTGATTCCGGTGTCGGATTCGATCACCGTGGCAGATACCGCGGTGCATTTCATCAATGCGGTCTTCCGCCATCATGGCCTTCCTGAATTCATCTTATCCGACCGCAACCCGCGCTTCACGTCGGCCTCCTGGTCAAAGCTCTTCGAGTTACTGGGATCGAAGCTGTTGATGTCCACAGCAGCCCATCCGGAAAGGACGACCAGACTAAGCGCGTAAATCAATCCGCCTCCGGATGCGCCGCGGTCGGAAACGATAGACTTCGGCAGGCCGTGGTGACAAAATATCACGTCGACGAAGTGGGCAGCGAACTCTTCCGCGGTGATCAAGGCTGCCACAAGAACGAGATGGACCATTTTGCTGAAACGATCGACGAACACAAGTACACCCATGCGGTCGGCTGTGTCGGGTGGGAAACCGAAGATGAAGACCATCAAAATGGAGCACCAGGCTTCCGTGGTGACCGGAAGAAAGCGCATTGGGGCCTGTGACGTCGGAGACGGTTTGACCCGTTGACGAGATTCACATGTGATGACCCACTTGCGTACCCACTTGCACATGTGGGGCCAATATAGGTCTCTCTACAGTGCCGCGTACGTCTTCTCGCGACCGAGATGTCCTCCAGTCGGGGCGTCACGGTACGCCAGGATTATACGCGCACGCAAATCAGCGTTGTTTGGGACGATGACTCGAGGTCCATCAAACCAGTCGATGCTGTACTTCAGCAGATTGCCGTCCAGTCGATATCGATCGATCTGATTGCGCGTGGTCCTTGACAGGACACTCAGCGTGTCACTACTGGGAGCGTGCAGGTGCTTCAAGATGACACCGTATATAGGGCCATCATCGTATGCTGTTAAAATCTCGTCGCCCAACGGGAACGTGGGCATGGTCGGCGTCAGGATGATGCCTGACGACACGCAGACCGCACATTCGGCATTATCCTCATCAGCCACCTGATGTCCTAGCGCTTCACGGGGATCGTAGTCCGGGCGCCGAGACAGCGCGTCGGCAAGAATGTTATTCTTACCCGACTTAAAGTGAACAACGTAGTTGTACTCGGAGAAGAAGGGCAGCTAATGGGCCATCCATTGCGACAAGTGAGGACGCTTCATAGCTGTCCGCAGCGATGCGTGATCAGTGTAAACCGCAAACGACTGCTCACCGAGCAAGTACACTCTGAATTTGATCAGAGCATATCGCATTGCCAGGTGCTCCTTGCCGTGGACTGGGTAGTTCTTCTCGGCTGGCTTCAGCTGTCGCGACTGATAGCTGATAACGCGTTCATGTTCGTCATCATCGAACAGCATCAGCGCACAGGTGATGGAAAATCGCTCGCGTCGCAGACGACGTGAAATGGCTTCGATTCATCAGCAAGCTTCAAGATCGGCGCAGACGCCAAGATTCTTTTTACCGATTCGAATGCCAGATTTCCGCTCCCAGATCACGACCCTCTTCAGCAGCGAGGACAGCGGTCGGATCAAATCAGCATAATTCTTCGTGTACTTGTGCAGATAATTGACCATGCCAAGTCACTGACGCAGCTCAGTGGGGCTTATCGGCATTGACCAAATTTAGATAAATGAGAGCTTCTCAGGATTCGCGCGCACACCGTTCTTGCTCACGTAGCATCCCAACGCCGGAATTTACGATGCACAGAAGACACATTTTCAGGTTTACGTAGCGTTAGGTCTCTCGCATCACCTGGAAGGCTGCCTCAGGCGTTTCAGATGTACTTCTACGGCACCGAGATTGCCCTCAGCGCGGGTGTGCACAAAATATGTCGTCGAAGTAACTCGGCGCGAAGCCTCGGAGCGGACGAAGCACATGGGAGACCATGCGATGGAGGGTGACAGGCGCGTTCTTCAGACCGTGTGACGTCAGGAGCCACTCCCAGAGCATCTACATCACCATCGACCTGACCGATGGTTTTTATCGTATCCTGATGAGAGCATGTGATGTACCTCTCACCGCCGTGAGTACACCGAGTGGGATAACGCTGCCAGCCATGGAGTCCAGTACCATGTCTTTCCGAGGGATCAGAGTCTGCGCGGGGATGGTTGTATTATTAAATTTGTTGAATGCGTGAACAATGCGCCACACCCCTGTAGCTTTATTTACACAGAAGGTTGGACTTGAATGGGGCGAGGTACTCTCGCGCACTTGACCCGCATTTCCGGTGGCCCTCGAATAAGTCGTCTATCACATTCACTTAATCACGGGGAAGTGGTCATTGTCTGGTGACGCAATACCTCGTATTTGGTGCAAGGTCGATATTATGCTTAACACCTCGATCCACCGGTAGCTCGGCGGGGATCGCATCCGGGAAGACGTCGGCGTACTTGCAGGCGGTGCCGTATACGGGATTGCCCGACTCTCGCAAGGTCTCCCACGACTGTGCTTGGAATCGTTCACCGCGAGCCGTCTTAGGCTCTGCACCTTCAGGGTGTGAACGCTTACTCTGAGTTGCGACTACGTTTGCTGACTCATCCGCCGAGACTGCCTCGGTGATCAAGCACACTTGTCGATGTCGTCAGCTATGCGGTCGCGATGGAAGTTTTTTCGGGACAAGCCTGGAGGGCGTGTGGCCGCCACCGCTTCGCGCGGCGGACTCGCGACTTCGATAGTGCGCGACCGACTCGGGCCTCCTTCCACATACTCGAGCGCGCAGTCCGATTCCATCGGTGGGCTATTGCTGGACGTGAGGTCTCGACAAGGCTTCAGGCGTCGTAACTTCGACTTCTTCTTCTTCTTCGTCTTCCTCAAGCTCATGCTCGAGACAAGCCATGGGATGCCCATGATGTAGTCAAACGCATACTTTATCTCTATCACCAAGAAGTTGTCCTTGCTGCGAAAACCGTCGAACGTGTAAGATAAGGACACGTCACGTCGCGCGATGAGGCGACCTTCCATCTGCGAGTTTGACTTGAATATAGCTCCGACCAATCTGGACGTGAACGTTCTTGGATAGTACCGACAAACACGACGCGCGAAAGAAGTTGCTGGTCGCTCCTGAGTCAAGGAGCGCACGCAGTGACCGCCGTACGCCGGTGACGTGAAGGCTGACGATGATCACTTTCGAGTCGCCCGGCGTAGTGGTGGCATTGGTGTGTGCATGGAGCACAGGGGGGGGGGCTCGAAGGTTGGGCTGACACCGGAGGGCCCGGTCCTTCGTTAAAGCTAGTATGGTGCCCCGCACCTACTGGTCCTGGTCGTGTTTTGACTGAGCGACTGAGGAATGTTCCACATCGGCGTGCGCAACGACGGGAGCCGGCGCGAAGAGCCGCGCGGTGACCTTTTTCCCACAGCGAAAGTAAACGAGGGATCGATTGCTTCGCCCACCACCACCGCGGTAGGATCCGCGACGTTGATCTCCATGGGCTGGGGGGGGGTAGGCTCTCTGGCTTCCGCAGGTATGGCTGCGGCGTACGATGCTAATCCTCGCAAATCGCAAATGCAAATGGCTCCTCGAGCGAGGAGGGTTCGGCTCTGGTAAGCCAATAAGGAGTCATACCCTGCACATGCCGAACATAGATACGTTGACTTGCAAGGCTATGGTGATTGGCTTGGTCACGATGCATGATGCCAGATGTCGCGTCTTCTGAACGTAATCACGCATGGCCATCTTCCCTTGCCGAAGGGCGAATAATTCTGCACGAACGTGAGTCTCATCTTGCGTGGCTCGAACGCGAGGCACAGGTCGCTCTGGAGAGCTTCAAGAGTTGAGAAAGCCTCGGGGTCGACAGCCAGCTTTCCAAGGGCCCATTCGTTGGCATTCCCGGCTAAACAGGAGAGGAGGAAGTCCAGCTTGGCTGATGACGCCTCGTTAGTCGCGAGGCGATAGTGATGTCGATCTCATAGAGCCACCGGTTTAGCGGGAGCCGATTTTCGCCGGCGCCAGAATACGTAGAAGTCTCCAACTTGACGACGTCATTCTGGGACGCGAGGGAGTTGACACCCGTCGATTCGCATCGGCGAGCTCGCGATCCATGAACTCTTGTGCTGCAAGGCGTTGCTGGTCGGGCGTCGCTGAGCTCAGCGGTAATCCGTCAACGGCATCTCTGGACACCGCCACGAGGTGGTGAAGCGCTTCCCACTCCACGAGAGTGAGATGGAAGAATGCAGCATGCTTCAGGGTCACCCCGGAGATCTGGACTGGGCTCATTGTAGCCTTGGTCATTGGAGGGACTACAAAGTGCTTCCAGGTGATACGTGGTAAGAGTTACCGTCACTAGCTTACAACATAGTGTGGAGGAACGCACTAATAAACCAAGTCTTAGGTTTGTGTAAACTTCAACTCTGACTTATTCCAGTCCAGAAAATCCGTATTGATTAATATAAACGAGGCCAAGTTCAAGCACGCCATCCCATTAGGAATGCAACACCACAATTTGGTAGTTACGCTTGACACAGTAACAGGTGGTACGGTTACACCGACAGTCACACTTGTCTCAAGAAGCTATCACAAGGCTCGATGAGGAGGAGCTTGGTACTGCTTGGCCTGTCGATCATAGTTTTTATCCACAGGAGTAACTACGCAAGCGATAGACGTGGTATGATAAGGCGAGGATATAATAGGAAAGAAAGCGTGGCAAACGATAAAATTGAGGGAGTATTTAGTTTTGGTCAACATTAAGTTGCCACCTTTGTTTTTGAAAAACAGATACACCATTTTATTTTTGACTGCCCCTCAGAGGTGTAATCCTGGTAGTGCTTCGAGTAGTACCGTATATTCGTAGTCATAGGCGACAACCCACCAACATGATTACCAAGCAGATGTGCTACAAATTCTAAGAAATATGCATACCGTATCAAAAGTTTATTAATCCTTGCCGTCGCTGTCGTGGTAATCACTATCGCTCTCGCTACATTCACTACCGATGTCGTCGTCAACTAACACCCCTCTCTGCTAGCCCTTACTTCTCTAGCAAGTTAACAGCGGTGTCTGTGTCTAATTCGACAGTCTGCGCTTCAAATAAACCTCGAGTATCCATCAACACGCCCGCACGCGAGAACCCACTAATTATCTTTGACGATGACAACTCTGACCAGCTGATCGTGATCCAGTTTGTCATAGCAGGCCTTAAGGGCCACTCAAAGAAAGTACATTTTCTTTGTGCTTCTCGCGCAGCCCAGCAACTTTGAGACCCGCTTCTTGTTGGTCATACTTCTTTCGCGCACTTAAAATTGCTGCAGCCAATTTATCCCCTTTCGCTCGACGCTTTTGCTCACATTAGCTGTATTTCACAAGCTGCTCTTTAAGTCTATCAATCGACAGAACTCGCAACACGCCCTTAAAAGGCTTCATTCCTGAAATATCAGCAGGCTGACACACGTGAGTCTATTTTGGAGGAACCGTGAGAAGCACAATATTCAGTGAAGCTGCGTAATCGATAACTTCTTGAGTCTAATGACCACTGAAATCGTCCCAACGTAAAAGTATCTTGTCATCAAGATATTCACGTCGTGCAATATGAAATTCCAGGAGCTTAAGGGAGAGTTTGCTACATCAAGCCGTTTGTTGCCATATATTTGACAGGGAAATTTGAGATGGAGGCTACTAAAATCGCGCCACGTTAGTTCTCCGAATCCATTTCTGATTTTGTTGTTTTCGACTTGTTTTGTTAGGATACTTCGCTAGGGTGCTTTTGCAAACATTAAAAGGGTCGTACTTAATGCCACACGAATCTCCAAGTAGCATTGCTGTAGCTCGTTGCTTGTCTTTTTTGCACACTAAACCCAAACAGTCTTGCTTTCTTTTAAAGTTATTGTTTTCTTAGGTACATGCTAAACAAAATACAGCTAAAAGACATTGTGAGTTGCAGATCTTTTGGCAAAACAGAGGGTCCGATATCCGAAATGCCAGCTCCGAAATACACAGCATATATATTTTGATTTGGTACGACATCACTGACAATGGCTGGGTTTCAGAGTGATAAATGGCCAGTTTTATCAAAATGGATCCGTTTTGCCGCTTTACTTCGGCATAAATGGATGGCCACCGAGTAGCGTAGACACCGCTCAATGTCAGCAACGCATCAGTACTCTTTCCGCCCTCTTGTCCATGACGCACGCTGACGACTTTCGTTGGAGAGCTGTAGCCCTCATCCATGTATACAACCTTCCTGTTGCCCATGTCTCGGAGCTCTTCGGCCCTAAACTACGAACAATTCGACGGTGGTACTCTCTGTTCCTATGCGACGGCGTTGTAAACGAGAAGAAGGTGCGAAATAAGCGTGTACGCTGGCCACCTGAGGTGCTCAAAGCAGTGCAGGTCTATGGGGAGCTGCATCCTAGGTTCTACATCGAAGAGCTGCAAGACTACGTTACGAAACACTTTCCCGATGTGTCAGCCGTTGCGACATCGACTATTTGCCGCGTTTCAAACTTCGACCTCAATCTGAGCAGAAAGGTCTTATCAAAGGCTGCTCGAGAAGCAATTCCTGCCGAGATCAAAATCTATCGAGACAAGCTACTGCCACTATATTCCTATGCCGAACGGCTCGTCTTTATTGACGAAACTGTCGAAGACGGCCGGCATGCATACCAGCGATACGGGGTCACAACGCAATATACCTGCTGTCATTCGGCTCCCTTTCAGAAAAGGATAGATGCTTTCAATTATGGCTGCACTTGATATCGGAGGAGATTTTTTGTGCAAATCGACTGAAGGTACTTTTACGAGACACAATTTCACGCAGCTTCTCTCAAGAATGTTGTTCTTCATCTTAACCCGTGGCCGCTTCCGCGCTCAATCGTGATAATGGATAACGCAAAAATCCATGCGTATCCAGAGCCCCAGGAAGTAGTACATTCATGCGGTGCACGTTTGCTTTTCTTGCCACCTTACTTTCCCTAGCTCAATTCTATCGAGTCTTGTTTCGGCTTGCTTAAACGATGGATCCAAAGACAAGCAAACTTGGATTTCCTCTACACCCTCAACATGTTTTGGAGGTGTCGATGCGACACTGTACTAAGTGAGACCAAAATGGCTGTTTTGGGACGTTCCAACATTGTGATTACTTAGGGACATCGCTGCGCGAAGAAACATTTAGCAATATGATTAACACGAGTAGATAAATACAGTAATATATTGGCTTTGATGTGTTTAAGCAAGCATGTCTACATCAACTTGGTTGGTCTCATCTTCCTCATTCCCTTGCTCGTCTTCGTGTCAGGGTGGTCAACATCGTCCAGGTTTGGATTGGTAGGTGTGATGTCGGGCACTCCGTGATAGATACCTGCAGTAAAAATGTCATGATCAGGAAGACCAACAATGCGCCGCATTGATACAACGTTCCATTCCACTGGGACTCAGACACCATTAAACTTAATCAGCATTGGAGCTGTTCGCCTGTTTCGGTGATGGTCTCGAGCAGTGACGTCAGCATCGAGTGCAGCACGTTGCCGGTCAAGTAAGTGCCTGTGCTGTCGTTTTGTCCGTCGGGACCTCGAAGGGAGTATTGCCAGCTTGGCGGGCATTCACAATGTCCAAATGATGTACTGTAATAGGGCCAAAGATGTACTGCGTTAGTAGCCTCATGGGCAATTCTTTGCAGGCGGGCCTGATTTACGCGACCTTGTGCTGCGCGATGAAAGTTTCCCGGAGATGGCGCCATATTTTGTACATACAGGAATGCTTCGAACCAGAACGCGCCGATGTTCGTCTTGCCTGCCGGTGTCAAAAGCCACCAGCGTTGCGCTAGCAAAGGAGCAAATTACCAGCGTCTAGTCTCGTGTATCCGGCTTGCTTCTCGTTTTTTTTTTGCCAGCTTCAGATATATGTCCGAGCCCTCCTGCAGCTCAACACGCCATTTACCAGCTTCACTGCTTGCCACGAGCGCCGTTAGCTTTGCGAGGCACTTCTCTCGAAATACTCCGTATCCATCTTATACATCGAAAAATATCTCTTTCTTCCAACCACCTCGCCCAGCTCCGAGGGGCTCACCAACCCATACTGTTAGTATTATCTCTAACACACGGGGGGGGGGGGGGGGCGCATTTCCTGGTAGAGCCATCATAGCCGATTTCAAATAGGCACAACAGTAGGGGGTCACCCGATTGGTTGTCGGTGAGAAGAGATGTAAATAATAACCCGAATACGTTTCTGTAACCTACAACATTAAGCATGATAAAAAAATATTTCACGTGACCGTACAATGAAATTCGTTATAGACAGTTTAAGCACCTGCGGTAGAGCGTACACATAATGACATGTAGTGCAGTCGGAGTTGTGGCTGGACCGAAAGCTTAAAGTGATGGCAATGGACCTGCACAGGCTGTATACACGGCACTACAAATCCAAAACATGTGAATACTTGTATGCAGAAACATCAGGTGGTCGTAGCTTCTTACCGTACGTTGCTTCTGGGTCTCACCAAGTATCAGGGCCTGAACACATTCGTAAAGCTGCATGTAGTTAAAATGCTTCGCTGCGGTATCGACTTCCGCCAGTCGGCAGTGAGAGGGGCGCTCGTTTATGTTGTGAAGAACTAAAGCCATTCGAGCCACGACACTACACGCGTTTGCACGGCTTGTCAGGTCATAGCACGTCATGGTACACGAATACCATCACACTGCCACGGCAACACAATCGAGAGAGCAACATGCCCGACGGGGGAAGCTTGCTGAAACGCCATTCTCGCGGAAGCTTGAGGTCGGGCAGCAATGGCTCTGAGACCTTGAGTGTCGGGCGGCGATAGCTTGGAGATCTTAAACTTTCTCTGAAGTGCGATTTGCTATTAGTCCGGTAGGACAAAACAACGAATTAATAGTTGCGATATGTGCGATTTATATAAAACGGACTGCAAAATAGTCGATATTTCGGAGGGGCAAAACACCATGAAGCCAGCCAAAATACAAGTTAGCCCTTAAATATTATAAACATGTTGCAGCAAAATTGGTACAGTTCGGCTCCACCACGGTTTGTAGTACCAAGGCGCGGAAGTCTCGAGCCCCTACTGCAGCATCTTGTTTTGTTTTGCCCTTGGCGAGTCCTAGCACGCAGCGACAGCTTATGGCTTCTCATACATAGTTTAACCAAATTGCAAACTCTGCACGCCGGGACACAGCGGTGTGCTGGCTTCCGTTTCTAGCATAAAGGGCGAAACAAAAGCACCTTCATCCCTGTGTCCGTTGATCCATTGCACGATTTCGGCTTCTGCTTTCTGGCTTAGAACTGCGACGTCTCCCAAACTGCGCAGTTTATGATGGCCTGCTCGACCCGATTCGCACGCCTTTTTGTTCTCTTCGCTGCTTTCCGCCACTTGCAGACTAGTTTTTTTCCTCGCTTACGATCTTTCCTGGGCAGAACGCCACAAAAGTGCTTAATGCACTTTTTACCGTAGTCGTTAGTGCACCCTTAACTTTTTTCATAAAAAGTACCGATAAGGATGCTCGGCGCCCTAGCAATATTTTCACAAAATTTAGGTTTCGTGAGAAATTCCACGAGAAATATATTCCCAAATAAATTACCATCAAGTACCGTTACTCTCAGATAATTCCGAGTCTGATAGCCAGTGGTTTTGTTGTGATCATTTAAAAATCCACGTACGAGTTCTTAAGCACTGGCACAGGCGCCAGTGCCAAAGATGGCGAGAGCGAGGGCGCGCCCGGCGTCACTGTGCTGGACGTTTGTTCTTTCTCTGGTAGCGATGGCAGTGACGAAGACACTTCGACTATCTAAGCGATTTAAGTGAGGCGCTAGAAGCCATACTCCACGAGATAGGTAAAGTTACACTACTACGAAGAACGTTATTATGTATAACTCTAAATTTTTATAAGTATATGAATTCCCTTCTCACGTGTCTTTGAATAGACGCGCCACTTTCACGACGAAATCTGTCGCAAATGCAGAATCAACACGACGGTCATCGTATTTTTTTGACGTTGTCTCTGGAGTTCTACGCAACGGATTGCTGAACGACGCCGTGATTGATTTCGGAATCAGAATGATTGCAAAAAGTGTGGACGGCTGCATCGCATTTTCTTCGTTGACATTGGCTATTGGGTGGCCTGAACCACCAAGACAGCGATTATCAGAGACACCTTTTGTGGTTATGCCCATAAATTTAAGCTCGAACCACGGGGGGGGTCATTATTGTGGAGATCGCGTTTCTGTTAACGTACGCTCCTCTAGTTCAACATAGTGCACTCAGTCTATCTCATCAGCTCACTTTCCAATTTCCCACCTCGACAACAGTTTCCGACAATACATGTACCGAAGGTGTATTTCTATGAGCCGCTACACCAGGAGTGCTACTGAAAAGAGCTGGAAGATGATGGAATTTCATTTGCTGCCATAACTGGAGAAATGGCACAGTGCCTGCGGTGCAAAAGAGCTTTTTCCTAAGGAAATTATTGCGAAGTGGATCGACAAGCCCTCACAACCTGATTTAAGAAGCTGTGGAGTAATGGTCCTGGGCATTGTATACGCACACTTGCGCAACACCCATCGATTTGAACGCCATCGGGTGACAGAAGCTTATGTAAGCGTGATGCGGCTTAAGACTAGCCTGGTTGTTGCTGTGCACGACGAAGCTGGTGCCACACAGTGAGAAAAATTTGACGGAAAAGCAGAAGACAGACCAAGAGGTTAGTAAGATGCTGCTTCCACAATAATCTTGTAGCCATTCGTGGTTTTGTTAAACAATAAAAATATATATATATATATCACTTTCCCATTCCTACTTGTGCTTTTCGTCTTCTTCTTCTTATGTGCTATTGTCATCTCCGACAAGATTGACAATAACGCTTATGGTAATACTTCGCATCATTTTTTTAAAATACGGTTATTTATTCTTAGCGATAAGGGCGCCCAGAGCTTTAGGGCGCCCTAACGCTTGCAGTTAAGGGCGCCCAAGTGGCTTAAAGGTGCTCCAAGCCTGTCGTGTTGTTGTAGTTAAGGGTGCACTAACGCCATCCCTTTTTTACAGTGTGACATTTGTCTAGGTAGTCCAAATAGCTTCTTTTGTCGCCGTACGCGACCGACACGCGCTTGTAATGCTTGTGACGCTTGGCGCTTCCTGTGACACAAGGTCTTCCCATTCTATTATCCTTGAAGACCGACTTATGAAGGCACCGACAACCGAGGCTCTGGTGATCGGCGTGTACGAGTGCTTTAATAGTCGCATGTTATAATAATAACATGCGATAGGTGACACTGTTTACGCTGATTAGTCGTAGTTCGCAATTAGTCGTGGATTTGCACTTTAGTGACATCAAAAATTCGGGATATTCGACAAAAATGATCAAATCTTTAGAAAAAGACCGGTTTTGAGCAGATCTCATCGAGCTCTTTGTTCCAGTATGCTCGGTTTAAAAGTTAGACCGGTGTGTTTTACAAAATGGACAGCGGAAATCCTAGTAGATAGTGCTACGATTAGCGTGAACTATACAGACACAGAATTATCTGGACTGATGATTAAAAATAGAGGACGTCATATTGGTAAATTTAGGTGCTCGTATTATCTAGTATTTACTGTCGCCATCGAGTAAACATCGCCTATGACTATGAATATACAGTATTACGTACAGCCCTATAGGGATAATTTGAGATTACAGTATGTGCATACACCAACAGTAGGTATCGATTCGATCTGCACTACATGCGGACGAGATGGTGACAGCGAAGGGGTCCGATCATTTAAATTTCTATTGTATTTGTCCTGTCTAGTAGACACCGGTGCAATTATGTTGTGCTGTGATCCTGTGTAGGTGCGCAGTTGTGGCGCTCCGGTCACCACACAAGCGATAAGATTAATTTTAGAGCGTGTTCACTACGATACTGGAGATGGAGATCAGTCAAGGAGTAAACTTTTACGAATAGCTAGTTGACCAAAACTGCAGTAGTAACAACAACACAACTAGTTACCTCGGCTCCGTCTCTAGCTACGTGAGGTAGAGAGGGTTGGAGACGGATATGTATAGGTTACACATTCTCATCTGCGCAATGGACGACGAGAATGCTGTCGTCGTTGCTATATCTACTCCCATCGCACAGACGGTTGTCTTGCTTTCTGCAACATGTGACCCTGCGCCACTAAGGCCCAAAAAGCAAATGCGCACCGTGACAGGCCTGGAATTTAAACCCATGCTTCTGTCCGCCAGTTGTGAGAGTTGGTTTGAAGTCAACCTTATATGCACCAAGATAACGTTTTTGACCATCACTAGTTTGCTTCACCGGCAGAATATTATTTTCGCTGGAGTCTATTCCAAGCGACACTCCTATATCTTGCAACTCTACTCGATATGCAGTGTGCTGTTTGTGCATGTGCTTCAGCTGCAAAACATCATACAACGTTGGTTTAATTAATAAAAAGCATCGTAGCAACTATTGTAAATCACAATTTGTGCTAGACATACCTTCGACTTGCAATGTCCTGCATCCACCTGAAGGTCTCCCAGACGGAACGTCTCGGCTGCTACCATGCTCAACGCAGAAGCGAGCTGCTTCGAGCTCTTAGCGCCCTGAAAACGATGCTTCATCGTCCCAAAACGCACACGTAATAACGTGTCCGCTGCCTTCGACGTCCATGTGAACACTGGTTGTGGTGGTGCGTCGGAAGCAGCCTTCTTTGCTCGCTTCCCGCGGCTCTTCGACTACAGAGACAAGGGCTGCGTCGTCCACCGAGGTGCTAAATGCCGAAGGGGGCATCCGCGTTGTCGCTGGCGCCGTCAAGGCCTGGGCGAGAGACACAAAAGTGACGGGCACGTCGCCGGAACTATCGACGCCCGACAGCTGACCTTTGAGGCTGGACATCACCGATATTTCTTCCAGAGCTGCCACAAACGTAGATGCCAATGGCGACAGCGCTTCGCCGCCGTGGAGATTTGCTTCAGCGCGCGGAGCAGTCCTCTTTGGATGCGCTGGCATGATTGGCAACTTTCGACTGGTGTTGCACCTATTCGATTGGTTGAAATTTAGCTGGAGAATTTTTTTGTTCCGGACAAACCAGAGATGGAGATTAAGATCTGCTGCCTCCATCTCTATCTCCAGTTATGTAGTGAACACGCTCTTACGCATCTGGTGGGCCACCAGTAGTGGCTGACAGGACGGTCAGTTTTTTTTCCACAGTTTTTAAATGTACAGGTAATAACGCAAGGTATGTACAGTACATGCGTGTACAGTATGTTCATTTTATAACTGTGCAAGGATCACCCGCACCAGCTTAGTCTGGAATCGAAATATAAAGACTATATACAGGATTGTTCAATTAGCAAGATACAATTTATAATAAAAGGACCATTAGATAAAATAATTGCTTAATTAGTTTGCACAATTAAAAAAAAGCATTTTTGATTAATTACAGCAAAACCTGTCCTAAATGAACCTATAGAAACCTGATATCCTGTCGTACATGATATAACTGAGGTCCACCAAGTCCATAACTATGGAATAAAATTGATATTGCTTCTATGACAAACCTGATACGAAATTTTGAGGACAGCAAGTGTATATGTTATAGCCCACGATTATGAAGTGGCCGTGGAAAAACTTATACATAGTTTTATGTCAGTAACCAGCAACCGGCAGTCTTGAAGCATTCTTCGAGCACTTGTAGCATTCTTCGACAACCTAAAATAAGATATGTTCCAAAAATTGTAACTTGTTTGGACTAAAGTTTAGTCTGGCACAATGGTCCTCCCTCGAAAACAAAGCTCTATCGTGTATAGCTTATCTGAAAATGATTATAATTTTACGTGCTTTAGATACTCCATTGCATTTTCACAAATATTCATGAAGTCGAAACCATTAATTGTGGAGGCCTACATAACAACATTTCGACATTTTAATATTATGACATAATAATATTCTAAGTACATGTAATTGCGGCTACATGTAGCCAATGCTTCTCCATCTACACGATGTAGGTAAGGAAACGTTGAATGACCTAGTTTAACAAAATTTGTTAAACTAGGTCATTCAACGTTTCCTTACCTAAATCCATTTGGACGATATGCCTGTGCGCCTCCACGACAGACCTGCAAACGCACAGCGAAGTACATTTGCACTTTATGCTTCTCTAAGCCGGCATGCTTCCTCACCTCGTTCATATGCGTGATATTGGCGCCTTCTACCGACCTTCTAAATCTATTAATAGCAATGACCTGTTTATTGAGGACGACCTGAGTAACATGATAGGCTTCTATATCTTATAGAGGAGGTCATATCAGGTAGGACAGGTTTCTTTAATAAAGCAGTCCAGACTTTACTTCTACTGGTACAGTACTTGCTTATGTGTGTCTGTACTTCTTTTGTCAGAACACGGTGCTCTTCACGGACGCCCACGTCTGAACACAGTGCTCTTCACCGACCTTCACGACTGAACACGGTGTTCTTCAACACGATAGGCAGCTCAACGGTACAATTCCTACATGACATCTTACACTTTTAAAAGTATTACACCATTTGACCTTCAAAATGGTGTAATAATCGTAGTTCAAGATGGCAAAATGTAAATTCAAAATGTCACCTGGTCTGAAAATCGATCAAAAACGATATGAGCTGCTCAGAGAATATGTAGATAGTACAGGTTTAATCGATAGACACTTCGCGCTAAAATTACCGACTCGATTTGCCGTTCTTCATTGAGATGCTGCATTCACCCATCATCATTACGATCTACGAAGGTGCCACCTGCCACCCGTGGTGAGCAATTGACGTCGCGAACGGCGCGATGTAACAAGTGAAATCAGAAATGATTGGCAGCAGTATAAGCAGCTGCGTTTGATAATAAAACCTTGCTTAAAACTAGACTGGATCAAGGCTTCAAATATTCCACCAATCAAATCAAAAGTTCAAATACAAAGTCCAAACCTTTAAGCGTAGGGGGTCGTCTGATTAACTTGCTTGCGATCCTGTGATTTGTCAAATGTACCCAATTCAGATGATCCGATATAAAGGGGTTTATGAAGTACCAGCTACTCCAATTCAGTGCCTTCTGTAATTTGAAACACGATGTGATCAAGTAATCTAAAACTGAGGGAGTATATTGATTAAGTCCATTGGCCAGTGGTGGAGTACTGTAAGCTTACCGGTACAAGTCGGAAAGAGACCGAAAAAAATACTGTACATGTTTTGACAGCCTGTACTGTTCAGTGGACAGCCTGTTTAGTTTGGGTACATGTGTTTGCAGTGGATGGGTATTGCTCAAGTTATGCAGATTCAGGAAGCTTTGCCTCTCTTGCGGAGATGTCCTTTATGTAAGGGAATAAAGTCTCTCTTACTTAAGTACATGCGAATAAGACTGTCCAGTTCCTACTTGTACCATAGTCTTCTGGTCCTCATCGCAAACTGTTAAGGTTAAACAGAGGTGCGTAAAGGTAAAAATAGTTCTCTGTACATTTTAAATTAGCTTAGTTCACTTTTGCCTTTACCTTTGCGATTCAAAAGACTTTAGCACGTACTTCTTAAAAGGAAGGTTTTACCGTACAGTATTTAAAGTATGGATTATGTCTAGATCGACACGCTGGATTTTCAGACAGAAAAATGCCACTTTCATTACTCTTAATACTTGGTATCTGTGTGACAAAAAGAGTTCATCTGTTTTCAGATCAACAGGAAATTTCGACGCTTTGATAGCAGCTTTCAGCTATACATGTACCGGTAATTAACAGTAACGTTACTTTTCAAAATGAAAACAGAACAAAATGTTTGCTGTTTCTGTGGCTACAACATGACTACAGTACTACGGTATTAAAAACAGTATTCTCAGTTCTGGCAAAGCACGATCAGCATCATGGATAGAGACCATACATGGACTCATGCTTTTTAGTAAAAGGTGCGTGGACTCCATGGAACTGAAGGAACGAAAGACATTTTCGAATTCGTCGGCCAGAGAACAAAGTACCAGCTCCAAGATCCACTTATGCGTCTGCTGCTTGGCCTTTTGTGTGTAGTTCTCGCCGTTTTTTTGAACTGCGACGCTGCTTCAGTTGACACGAATAATGGGCTGGAACGCAGAGCACCCAACAAGCTGATATTTCGCAGTCTTGCTGCCGGCGACGACCTCAAACGTGACAAGTCTCTCAGCATCGCGAATTTAAAAACGACGGAAGAGCGGAGTGTCGGTCTAAGATTTTCTGCGATAACAGAAAAACTGAAACGGTTGTACCGCAATTGGGAAATGTCAAAACTGGAACCCCGATTTAACGACCTGGTCAAGGAGAGAAAAACTTACTCGGCCGTCTTGGATGACACCGCCGTAAGAATGCAAAACAGTGGCCGGTGGGGTACGCCTTCGGGATTTAAGAGGTTTGCTGAGTTCTATAAATCCTGGCTGATCAAGAATAATCACGCAGATCTTGCAGTTTGAGTGTGAATAACAGCGATAAGAAGGAGTGCAGATTCATAGCAGCTACAACTACTACCTCTACGTATTACGAGTAGTATTAGTTTGTACTACCTCCGTTCGAAAAAAGATAACCATTTGTTTTTTTTTGCGCAAGGCTCCGCCTCGTTCATTTGAGCGTTTATTAATTTGTGAGAGGCTGGCTAGCTAGCTTTATGACCGAGAGCAGACAGTGAGAAACTAAGCAAGGCACAGGCGTTCTTGCTCCGCCGTACAACTACAGATACAAAAACGGATCTAAGACGGCAACTACATCGCCACATTCTGAAGGGGCGCTCAGTGGGGCTTCTGGAACTTCAGCGGTAGGCGGTGGGGGGGCTGCTCGCTGCAAGAAGCAGCATGTACGCGTTAGCATTGGCGAGTGAGGTAGCGTCACAAGGCAGTGACGTAGGGAGAGTGCCAGCTCGTACTTGCTTGTCCTTGTGCCGGAGGCGCACCAACTTGTGCGTGGGTGTAAGTAGTGGGCGGGTCTGTCTGAGCGCACGCCGTATGTAGCCTTCCTTGATCAGCTGCTGAACCAGGTAGCAGCTCATGTTGGACGCGCGCTTGAGCAGACGCTGGTTTTCGCGCTCATTGACAGGAACTGCAGCGATTCTCTCGCACAGCTCAGCTCGATTCACCTTCTTCCTACCACATGCGCTCTTCCTTGACTTGACCACGGCTGCTACTCGATCTCCCATCGAATTAATTCCACGCCTCCAAATTCGTTCGACAACTTGGCGGCCCACACGGAAGTACGCTGCAACCCGAACGATCTCTCCATGTTTGAGCACTCCTCCCACGCTGCGAAACAGTAAGGTCTCCCAGACGGCCTGGCGCTCACTGTCTGTGATCTCCCCCAGGTGCCAGCTTTCAAAATGAAAGGAGCGGGAGCCAGTCTGGTCGGGAAAGCGCGGGAGATTCGAAATCCAAAAATTGATCGGCATAGAGAGGGTATTTTGTTGGGTAGGCTGTAATATAATTTGAAATGGTAATTTTTTTCAGAGCGGAGGTAGTAAGTGAAGCTAGTCTACCTGTCACGGCTTTAAATAAGTTGGCGCTAGTACGTTTTATTACTACGTAGACTGTTCTCTATTGTGATACCAATACCGGTTCTGCTTCGCTAAATCGTCTTGCCACTTACGCTGGGAACACCGCTTTTTTTCAAGTGTATTTCTGCAAATTGCACACGCTATATGTTGAAAAGCAGATTATTGTTTCGCGAACGCTTGCAGTTCCTGACAGGTAAAGTCACCACTGTTCCAGCGGCGGAGGGTACACAAACTAGGAAGAGCTAGACTCGCTCAAAAATCTAGTTTTGAATTCCTTCTTGCTTCGAACTGTAAACGACGTGCTGGAGCGAAAACTCCCTCTCTCGTGTAGCGCAGGTACGTATTGACGTATGTTCTTCAAAAGTATTGACATCCAGCGTGAACACTTAGCTAATCACTGCTCTAAAGATCACCTCAATCGAATTTCGAACTTATACTTATTGACAGGGTGTCGAATTTTCTGTACTAATCCTGTCCTAACTGTCCTACAAAATCCTAAAATACGTCGTAAATTACTGGAATAGATTGCAAAATGTATCCTAAAAAGGTTCTAAATCCGGAAAAACATTGCAATCCTAATACTGTCCAAAATTAAAAACCGGTATTTTCGTCGGAAATTTAGGACATATCCTAAAACCTATTTTGAGTCGAACTTGGGATTGAGGTTTTTAAAAGTTAACGGGAACCAATCATGCAGAAACACATAGCTGTTTTAATTTTTATTGTCACTTGACAACTTTGTCCATGGAGCACAAGAACTACCGCTTCTGCAAGAAGCGCACCGTCCCGGAGACAGGAACAACCTATGGCGCAACAATGTGAGCATGATAAATCGGACTAATAATCTGACACCGAAAGAGCGAGAGTACGCTCTGTCTCTAATGGCGTCGCGACGACCATGAGTGCCAGACAAGACCTACGCCCGCGTTTCGGCTCTCCTCGGGTGTTCAGAGCGCCAAATTCACCGTCTGTGAAAGAAAGCTCGTGATGGGGTGAAGAGCGGCAAGTTGTGCGATGTGGAGAGCGGTAGGAAGGTGCGCAGTGGTAGGAAGTCACCGGTAGACGGCGAATTTCCCCGAGAGCTCGCAGAGAAGATCGCGCTTACGCCACTCCATCTGCGAACGAACCTTCGAGCTTTAGCGGAGCAAATCGGTATTGCCAAATCTACGCTGCATGTGTACCTACAATCTGGGTTGTTTCGGAGTCATCACGCTCGACTAAAACCTCAACTCACGGATGAGCAGCGCGTTGCAAGGATGGAGCTCGCTCTAAAGTTTGTGGAACCTTCTGCTCGTGGTGGATATGAATTTGACTCTCTTCTCAATTACGTGCATTTGGACAAAAAATGTTTTTTTTTTCGAAAAAAAAGAGAACACCCGCTATTACTTAGCTCCAGATGAGCCCGCTCCCCACATTACCGTGCACAGCAAAACCTTTGTGGTGAAGGTGATGATTCTCGTCGCGATTGCGCGCCCGCGGTGGGTGGCTGAGCAGAACACGATCTGGGATGGCAAAATAGGCACATGGCCTTTCGTGGTGTACGAACCTGCGCTGCGAAAGAGCAAGAGCAGAGCCGCTGGTACGCTTGAGCTCAGCACATATACGGTGGATCGTGACATATACGGTGCTTGCTTGGTCCATTCGGTCATCCCAGAGATCAAGCGACTATGGCCGTCTGGGAAGTGTGTCCGCCATCAACAAGACAATGTGAGACCGCATGTCTTACTGGACGACGTGGCCGTGATGGCAGCCTGTACTGGCGAAGGTTGGGACATGACCCTCACTGCTCAACACGCTAATTCGCCGGACTACAACGTGCTAGACTTGGGATTCTTTGCGTCACTTCAGACACTGCAGCATCGCTAAAAACGCCCGCACGATCGAAGAGCTAGTGAACAACGTCGATGACGCTTTCCGAGCGCTTCCTTACGAGAATATAGACCGCGTATTCATGACGCGCAATCGGTATTTGAGGCTTCCCTCAAGGTAGACGGGGGTTATAGCTACCGAATTCCGCATGAGAACAAGAAGAAGCTACTAAATGGCGCTGTACGTGGCTTGCTTCCTCAAAACCTTGGCTGTGTTTCCGCAATTTACCACAATGCGAAGAGTAGACTAAGTTCGGCTGTTTGTAGCAACCCAACAACAAATCGCACTTAATATTAAGCTGGTCTTTTATTTCTGGTCATGCTTAACTATGGGACCGGCCTTATATTTCTGGACAGAGAAGTAAATTGGAGCAGGTCCATAAACGCATAAACAGTCGCATCAGAAAAAAAAACATTCTAAATAAAGTATGAAGCCGCTCACAATCCGTATCAATCGCTGCTTGTTGCTGTTGAGACAGGTGGCGCTTTGCATTTGAGCGTTGGGCTTATAGCCTGTCGGAGGGATGATTTGCGCAGAGTTATTAGGGCAGTACAGTATGGAGTGAGGACAAAAGTAGCGTAGTCTAGGCGGCCATAGTGGAGAGGAAGTCTTGAGTGTAGAAGGAGAAGACACTTGTGTTGGACTTGGTAAAAGGAGAAGTAATGAATTAAAGAGTCTGGTGTTCTGGGGGGGGGGTTACTCTCCACCAACCCGTCCAGTTATATACGCTTTCTCTATATGAAATAGCACAATTATATTCCACTAGATAGTCATCATCACACTACTTCTACAGCCTCCCACATCGAGGAATGTGTATGATGCTCTATCTGTCGGATAGTATTTAATGTACCACAGGTCGCTGTTTAGAACAGCCCTGTACGCACATGAACATTTACCAGAAGTAGGTCTTGTTTTTGATATTGATGATATTTTTCCTTTGACTTTCACTGTCAGATTTGTCATTTTGTTGCCGCTTTTGTTTTGGCAGCGACTGTGCTGATTTCATGTTTGCATTGTTATTTTGGCTACTCAGGAAAACCTTAGAGGATTAGACCTGTTCACCGTAGTGATTGTTGTTATTATCGTTTTAGTTATACGAATTTGTAGCAGCTACTTCAGGAAACCTTTAATTTTAAGGATCAAAACCTGTTCGCTGAATTGTTGCTGTTATCGTTTTAGTTATACGAATTTGTAGAAGCTACTCCAGGAAAATCTTTAATTTTGAGGATCAAAACCTGTTCGCTCTGTTGTTGCTATAATCGTTTTAGCTATACGAATTTGTAGAAGCTACTTCAGGAAAACCTTTATTTTTAAGGATCAAAACCTGTTCGCTCTGTTGTTGGCTACTCAGGAAACATTTGAGGCTACACCTGTTCACCGAATGTATCTCTATATATTTTGTGTAAGCGTTTAGCTTTGTTCATTTCTTAAACTGCCATTGTTTTTCTCTTTCACGTGTGGATATTTCTTCACAATGTGTGATTTCGTTTTTGTTTTTCGTTGCTGAGGTCTTATAGAATTGCCTCTCAATTTCATGAAATGGTTGATATAGGTGTTGCAGTGATTTTCAAATTAAACGTCTTAAGGCCCCAGTGCCATGCATCCACGGCCGCCGAACCGAAAGTAGCTTAGTGTCGGGTGTTGTCAAACGGTAGTTTGGTTTTTTTAAGCGGTAGTTTGGGTTGCTTAAAAAAGGCGCATACAGACATGAACGTTGGGGAACCTAGGTTTTCGCACACAGGAACTGCAACCCGAACCCGCTGGAGAAGTACAATCGCGATTTTGCTGCTCGCATTGGTGCGCCACATCCAAGTATTCTCGTCTTCATTGAAGCTGCAAAGGCAGAGGCACATTCCTACATAAAACTGCTGGACGACATCAAGCATGGTCGACAGAGCGCTCCTGCTCATGCGCGGTCTGTGGACGTTGCATGGCGTTTGAGTAGCATTCTGCATTCTGTAAGCCATAAGATATCTCTCGTTGGCATGGGTAGTATAGCCTTACAACTTTCGTATTTGTCCTAACTGTCCTAACTGTCCTAACTGTCCTAACGATCCTATAACCCATGCCGAAGTTTTGTGCCAATACCGTAATTTATGACAGTAGGTATTAGGACAAGTTAGGACGTTTAGGACGCTTTTAGTACGGAAAAACTTCTTCCATTGACAGAATATAAGTACCACGCCGTATTAATGCGAGTTATTCAATGCCTTTTTGCTGTCAGTTTTACTACACTTGCGTATTATATCGCGCAGCAAACCGGTGAAGCCCTTTGAAGCAAACATTGGCCTCCAAACATCAATACAAGGCAACCCCAAAGCACGGTCAATTTGCCGCAGGAACACAATTGTTGGACGAGAAAAACAATTGAGATGGCAAATATTTTCATCAACAGTGGAGCCCCATATCTCTAAAGCCACTTTTGCGCTCCACAATTTCATCAATTCGCCCATGGTTCAGTCTAAAATGACTCTTTCAGTCATTTTGAATCTGACTAAAAGTCGCTCAAGCACCTTTAGATAGCATCTGTTTCTTTCATTAAAGGCGAGAAAACCTTAGATCTACATGTACAGACCTGAAAACACCCGAAACAATCCCACATAACGTTATGGATAGGACGGTTAGCAGGCCGCCCCCCGTGCGCGCATATCTCTCGCTCACTTCGCGCTCAGGATGATACACGGTCCGCAAGTCCAACGGTGCTCACTCGTGAGCGAATGTTGTCTGAATGTAGTGGGTTGAGGGTGCTTACTGGAGCACCACACACCAGCTTCCTCCGCGGCATACAAACTCCACCAGTACACGAGCTTGCGCGACGCCGTACAGCACTCCCGGCAGCGCCATGGTAGGGCTCTCGCTGAGAGAGCTACCAGAAGAAACTCTTCACCCAGGGGATACATTCGAGTATCATTCGTGGATGTTCGTGGGTGGCGATCCCAGAGGTCATCGCATCGCACGGGTTTTGAAGATCTCTCAGAATGAAGACCCCGAATACCCGATCCGTGTGGACACGAGCGAGATGTTGTCGGAACGCCAAGTAATGAGGCGTATTTCCGACGCATCTGGCGTCCTCTTCAAGGTCTGCAAGTGGCGTAAGCTGCGTACATACATCATGAAGGACGGCGAGGTAAATTTGCCTACGATGTCCAGCAGATTCAATTCTGCGCTGCGTCAGGCAGTCGCCGATGGTTGGGCGGCAGCATCTGTACGTATTCAACAAGAGAATGAGCAAAAGAAGTCGCGGCAACCTGATGATTCTGACGGCGAAGTAGAAGTTACAGCACGCTCCAGTTCTTCGAATACGAGCTCTACGAGGACCCAACCACCTTCAACTGTTGCTTACGGCTCTGCTCAACGCCTTCCACTTGAGGAAAACCCGAAAGGTCAAGTTTTAGTGAAGAATGTGGCGCCTGCATCAAATTCGGATCTCATTGAGGTGGATGAAATGAACAATACGAGCCCCAGCACTTCAGCTGTCGTCGGAGTTGTAAATGCTGCGCTTGTATTAAGTCCCGCACGTACTGAAGAAACTACTGGAAGTGAGGATACATCAGAACATGCCACGGATCCTATACCTAGAGAGGAAGAAGTGTTGGCCGCAAAAGACCATTTGAATGATATTCCTACGCGCCTGGGACGGAACAAAATTCGCCACCAAGCAAAGAAGCGATCCATTGGGTGGCACCAGCCTCGATCACGAAAGAAGAAACACATGGCAATGAGTGCCATCACTCGTTCCGGCACCAATATCTACCATGCAAAATCGTTAAAGGCAAAGAAGCTGCGAGATTTCCTACGCCTGCCATCAGTTCGAGAACGACTGAAAGCGCTACATTTCCAACGGCCGACGTTCTCCCTTGACGCCCCAGCTCCTATTTGTCCAATACTACCACCGCCCGACAACGCGGTAGAGTGGCCGGACGGCGTCGACGAGATTAATGAGTGCAGAGTTCCTGGTGGTCTCACTTTCCCTGACGTCGGCAAGTTCGACCCGTGTGTATGCGTGGGCGATTGCTTCTTAGACTCCTGTGACAATGCACGTTCGTCTATTCACTGCCCTGCTGACTGCTGCGCGCTGGGTGGTGTCTGCAGTAATTCCCCAAGAAACCGAGCTACTCTCCGTCTATTCGATACTATGCGCGTTGGTATTGGTGTTTACACAACAACGTTTCTTGACGTAGGAGACATTCTTGGTGAGTACGTTGGTCAATTGAGTGAACATGATGCGCAAACGGAAGGACAGCCAGAGGTAGCGAAGAAGACGAACTCCGGGTACACGATGTTGTACTACACCAAGTCTGCCAAGAAGAAGTTCGTCTACGTCGAAGCGGAAAAGTGCGGCTCCATGATGCGATTCCCACACACGCCTGTGAACCTAACGCAGACTTTCTGGAGGTCCGCAACAGACGCTCAGTGAAGGTCTTGGTTGTTATGCGGAAGGCTGTAAAGGCCGGAACTCAAATTACAGTCAACTACGGCGATGAAGTCTGGTTTAAATGCGCATGCGAGGAGTGCTGGACAGGGTAGAGTAGAGAGTTAGATGTACGCTCGGTTAATTACTCTGTAAATGACGCTTGCTCTTACTAAAAAAACATTTGACAGTCCAGCACTTCAGTCAAGTACTTCATGCATTCTAACGCAAGCTCGTACAGGCTCTACTATCCCTACGAACCACTTGCACGCGCGGAAGTTGATATTCTCCCCCTTCCTCGGCCTCACAGCCTCTGCATGTACATCATAAGCGCACGTACGTATCTGCAGCATATGTGCGAACAATGTGTCGAGTGCTAGAGCTTCCTCTTTGCAAATCTAAATTTCCTCTAATGGTACAGCGTCCGCGACACCTACTGCAATGTCTGATCCTAAATATTAGGGCGGAAAGGTTCGTGTAGCAGTTGCTGGAGATAGGCATATATTGTGGTCAAACGCTAAGTACTGGAGGTGGAACTCACTCCAACAAGAGTGCTGGGCCAATGTTAGGAGGCCTGCCACCCTGACATTCAGCTCTGCGCTTTCCGGTAGCGCGGCGACTAACTAGAACCCGCCGTCCAGCTTCATCAAGGCGATCAGTCGCTCGTATGGCGAATAGCAAGTGTACGCAGGTCCCAAACTTGTAACAGTAGTTGCACGGGACCACTGCAACCGAAGCTGTACAGGCCATCCTGACGGAGGTTCACTCTCGACCTCCATCCTGGCGTAGTTAACCCCCATCTGTGCAGATACAGCGATCTGCTCCTCAGTTGAACGTTTTGCTCCTTCCACCACAATTCGCTTGGCCTGGTAAGCCACCACATGCATGACGCCAGGATCTCCGACTGCACTATCGGCCTCAATGTTACGCTCGAGCAATTTCTCGCGAACTAGTTCGTTTACTCGGCGAGCCAACGTCGATGCAGCTTCGATTCGAGTACGATAAACTCTGATGCGACTCGATTCATCGCTACAGCAATCGTTGAGCTCTTTTAAAAGCATGCCCATTTTCAACCGCCGTCTTAACGTGTAGTCTCGCTTCAACACCCTATTAAATTGCTCCACTGGGTTGTTCGTGGTGGCAAAACCACTCGGCGTCAAGTAGCACTGCCAAAGCGTAAAGTGACCGGTAAGCCACTGATCGTTTAGATAGGTACAGAACTCGGATAGTTCAGGGTAACACCTCCAGTTCCTCAAAAGTTGGCCCCGCATCCAAGAAAACGTGAGTTGGTCCCGCGCAAAGTGCAGATCATATAGTCCACGTACTAACGCCCCTGCTACATACGAGGAAAATCCCTTCAGCTTCTTTTCGACGTTTGTCATAACGTGAAAAAAACACATCAAATACTGGAGGTTGGGATCATGGCTGAATACCGACATAACCGCATTACGCTGCGCTTTTTCAGCGTCTCCCATTACAAAGCGAGGAACAAATCGCTTCTGTGTTAGCCACGTGAAGATGCGGCACAACGAAGCCAAACAGGCCTCATAAATCGGCTGGAGGCGCTGCGAGACGATAAAACCGCAACCAAGTGAAAACTGCGCCCACGATCAGAGATCCCAACCACAATCAGAGGATAATCCGAAGTATTCAACTTAAACGTCGCATCTAAGTGTAGAATATAGCTGTCAGTCGGCAAATCAAGTCGTCTCACCATAGTTTTCGTGCTCAATCCAACAATAAAGGGATCTTCATCAGATCCGTCGCCGACAATCGGTTTTCCAGTCTCATCGAGGCGCCACCCAAAGGTAAACGTTTCATTCTCTCCCTCATTGCCCACAAACGCTCGACGGTGAACCCACTGCGTGATGTCATCAAGACGGTCATGATTGTTCAGCTCTGTGCGAGCAAAGTAGTTACAGAAGTTCTGTACCTTGTCCAGCGGTGGGACGTCTCCAGCAGTAAGCGAAAATTTGCGGGCCATGGCATGCCGAATACGCAACGGACGGAGTCTTTCCTCCGCGAGCCCGCGGCAGTACTCCTTCTGCTTAATTGACAGCTTCAAGCGCTTGGGTGACGTGGTACACGTAAAGTGCTCTCCTAGCTCGTAGATAGAGTATCGCTCAGTGTCAAGGCAGACCAAAACTTTCCCACGCCAAGAGCACGTAAGTTCGCTGCAAGTAGAAGACTCGCATTGTAGTAGCTTGTACCGCATGCTGTGCTCTGAGTAGCCACCACACGCAGTACAAGCCATAATGTTGCTCTTTCCGGTACTATGTGAGTTGAGCTGCGAAAACAAGGCGTCTGCTTCATCGGCGCTAAGCTCACCGCCGAGCTGTCTCCACGGCAGCACCCTCGGCATCTTCCGGTCGACGAGTTTGAGTGTGAGGGGGCCGCCTCGACGTGATTGGCTGTCGGTGAGACTGGATGTGCGGTCCCTTGCTCAAGCTGCGGCCGTCCACGCACAGTGTGGCGGTACCATATTATGAGGTGCTGCCCTGTATTTTTTGTCGAAAATACGCATTTTAATGTGTTTTTCATGGTGAGAATGTGCCAAAACGCAACTTGGGGTGTTTACAGGCATTTGAGGTGCCAACGCAACAATTAAGTGTGCAATTCACTGGTTCTCATTAAAGGCGCTGCAAAAAGTTAAAGGTGCCCAGAAGATGAACTTTTGTAAGAACAACTTTTGGGAAACTAAAATGCAAGTAAAAGGCAAAAAAAAACGACCAGTCGCTAACCCGCGAATAAATAAAACAGACGACCGAAGACGGCGGTCTTTTTAATAGAACCTCATTTTACTGTTTTAACGCTGATCGTGGTTTGGTCTGAAGGGGAAAGGATTTTTCAGAGTGAACTTGAAGCCTGGAAAGAAGCAAAGTCATTTCTTTCTCTCAGAGGCTTCACGTTCTTCAGTGCTGGCAGTGGAAAGATACGACGTCTTTACAATGGGCATGTTTAAACAGTGTTTAAAGTGTAAATTGTCCTTTGAAGGAACGACGTCTGCTCAAAAGGTACAGTGTACCATTGACTACTGTAGACTTCGCGTGCAAGCGCAAGTAAAAAAGATTCATCATGAGCTGTATGCCGATTAGTGGACTGTCAATGATTTTAACGTGATAAAAAGTACAAATTTTCAAATGTTAAAACAGCAGTTTTCATTAACCCCTCCAGACCGGGAGCTCGCTGGAACATCTATGCTGCATATGCGACATTATTAAGCTTAGCGTTTGTACGAAGAAAGGTGTAGGGGAAGGCAACAGGGGCGTGCCACAGAAAAAGCCATGCAAATGTGGCATATAAGCTCCATAAGTGACCACAAATGGAGCACGCCAAAGCGAATAATGCTACGTAGTGCAGATAAGAACAGGACAGCTAGCCGGGCTCACTGTACAGAAATGAATACACCTGCACCCCTCATTTACCAAATTTTAAAAATCAGCATTACCCATACAAAACCTCGTATAAAAGTTGATGTGTTACCTCTACAAGTAATGCAAACTTTTGATGCGATCGAATGCATTCTATGCACAATACAAAATCCAAATGAACCAAATAGCCTCAAGTGGAGCAATCACTTGACGCGCTCACTTTTGCGTCAAAGTAGAGCGTACAGGATGCACGTTAGGATGTGCATGTGCCAAAATCAGGAGGAAGCACTGAAGTTCGATAAGCTTTGTTGTTTCTTGCTTACATGTGATGAATCCGAAGCAAGGCTTATCATTCATTTGTTAAATATATGCAGGCTAAAGACAGCTTAATATCACTACGGGCTTGTGCGGTGTCTCTTGCGAGAAGCTGGTGTTCCGGGTGTAGACGGAGTGCCAGGCATTTCTGCTTTACGACGGACTCGGATTGGCTTCGCGTCTTCCACAGGAACTTGCGTGCCATTCACCCATTCCTTGTGCCAAATATCCCGGCAAGTCATGGCCACCCCCCGCATGTTTCGCCGAGCACGCATACAGAGGAAAATCGGTCCCACGTCGTTGCAGTCGCCACAGAATTACGTAGTCGTAGATGCTCGCTTGGTGTCGTGGCGGAGCGTAGAGGAGACCTTACAAGCTCTCTGGCGGCGCTTTGCCTGATTGCCTTCATCGCGCCACTCGTTCACCTGTCGTGCTGAATGCTGTGACCGTTGATTGGGACCGACAGGAATATCTTCGTAGCTCGGTGTAGCAGAAGGAAGTTGGGTCCCGAAGGTGTTGCCTTCGTACATGTCATTCACACAGGAGCGTGAGTTGAATGTGAAGCTTGATCATGTACTTGACGTGTGTCAAAGGCTGTGAAGTCTTGTTCTTGTGGTACGTCTGTGAATAATATAGCCATTGACATTAGCTAAATCGATCATACCCAACACTAGTGACTTGTAGTATTTTTTTAATCGAAGTGCGCGCTGTAGGGAGTATCGCTGCAATCGCAACTGATCATGTACATCGACGCCTCCCATGTTGGAGTGATAGTCTTTCACCACTCTCAGACTCTGTAGTGGGCCACACCATTACATAAGTAGGTAAATTTATATTACAAAAGTAGGTGCAGCAGCACACGGCTAGCGTGTGCTGAACTGCCGTCATCCTATTGGTTGATATGTGGGAAGCCAGACCCATTATCAACCAATAAGGGGTTGACGTGTATTTGAGTGGTCAGGGCAAGCTGCCCTGGACCTAAATAAAAACAGAGCTGATTTTCCTTCAGACTAAGCACTTGGTTTCACTATCGTGGAACTTGCACGCTTCCTCATTGTTAGATGTAAGCTAGTAACGGACACTCTAGGCCCGTTACACCTGGTAGTACTTTGTAGTCCTTCCCATGACCAAGTTCACAATGAGCCAAGGCCAGACGTCTGAAGCTTCAGGTCCAACCCTGGAGCATGCTGCTTTCTCTCATCTCACTCGTGTCGAGTGGGAAGCCTTTCACCGCCTTGCGGCGGTGTCCGGTGAGGCTGTTGTCGCGTCGCTACTGAGCTCAGCGACTCCCGATCAACAACGTCAAGCAGCTCAAGAGTTCATGGAACGCGAGCTCGCCGACGCGAATCGGCGAGCAACAACTCCCTCGCGTTCCTCGAAGAATGACATCGTCAAGTTGGAGACGTCAACCTACTCCGGTGAAGGAGCGAATCGCCTTCCGTTGAATCGCTGGTTTCGCGAAAACGACATCGCTATCGCCTCGAGGATGATCGAGGCGCAAGGAGCCAAAGTTAACTTCTTACTTTCCCGACTGGCCGGGAAAGCCAAGGCGTGGGCGCTCGGCAAAATGGTCGTCAACAACGATGCGCTCTCCACCCTGGAGGCCCTCCAGAGTGATCTTCGTCTCGCCTTCGAGCCTCCACAAGACGAGTCCCGAGTGCGCGCAGAGTTCTTAGTTCTGCGACAAGGCAAGATGACCATGCGCAACTACGTCCAGAAGGCACGCCACCTCGCGTCCTGCATCGCCACCAATCCTATTGACATGGCATCTCAAGTCCACGGTTTCGTGTTCGACATGCGTGACGGCATGACGCGATACTGTCTGACTCGAGCGGAACCCTCCTCTCTCGAGGAGGTATTTACTCTCGCACTTTGTGAAGACTACGTGGTGGCGGCGTCGTACGCGCGGGCAATGTCCGCGGAAGCTCAGGAGTCAGCTCCGACGCCGATGGAGATCGACGCGATTGACGCTTTGAACAACCGCCGTCGTGCAGTCCCTCGTGCGAATGGTGGTCGTCCCAGTCGATCCCTCACTTGCTTCCGCTGTCGGAAGGTTGGACATCGCTCATACTGTCAATGCCTCTCCTACCGTTCAGCCAAAAAACGGCTAGGGCCAGTAGGTGCGGGGCGTCCTACTGGCTGGAATGGAGGTCCGGGTCCCCCGGTGGCAACCCAGCCTTCTAGATCTCTCGTGCTACACACACACTTCAATGCCACCACAGCGTTGGGCGACTCAAGACTGATCATCATCAGCCTCCATGTCGCCGGCGCCCGACGTCCACTACACGCGCTTGTGGACTCAGGAGCGACAAACAACTTCTTCCGTGAGTCGTGTTTGTCGACGCTACCCAGCGAAATCGCTGTCCGCAACGGTCGCAGACAGGTTGTAGTCAAGCTTGCTGACGAAAAGCCGCGCCACGTTCGACGGCTTTCGCAGCAATGACGACTTCCTCGTGATTGAGATGAACTACGCATTTGAT
The DNA here is from genome assembly GCF_000142945.1 of Phytophthora infestans T30-4. Classification (NCBI taxonomy): domain Eukaryota; phylum Oomycota; class Peronosporomycetes; order Peronosporales; family Peronosporaceae; genus Phytophthora; species Phytophthora infestans. Next base: position 3,248,797 of record NW_003303751.1, read on the forward strand.
TGCATCCTGGGCATCCCGCGGTTGTCACGGTATCAACCAGAGATTGACTGGCTGGCCCGCTCGATTAATGACCGCAGCGGTTTCGACGTGAGCGAGGTGTTCACCCACCTCCTGGTTGCCTAGAAGGACTGGCCCCACGTCACCGTCGTGGACCGGCCGTCCACGACGCAGGCTGTACACAGAGTGAGCGATGGCCCTCTCTGCACGGCTTGCGCAGTGCTGTTGCACGAAGTCGCCTCACCGCGAGGCGAGGACAAGAACACGATGGCGGTCGAGCAGGGGCTCCCACAATACGAGCAAGCGGTCGAGCATGGGTTCCCGCAATGCAACACGGCGGTCGAGCAGGCGAGGCTCCCGTCACCCGAGCCGGTGGTCGAGCAGTTGGAGCCCCCGCCGAACGATCACGCGGTCGAGCAGTGGCCTTCGCGTGTGACCGGCACAGTCGAGAGTGAGCTCCAGCGCCTAGAGCGGGATGATACATCGTCCAGCGAGAGCGATTCTTCCTCCTCGAGTACACACTCGAGGCGCCGGGCAAAGAAGTCGAAGCGCCGTCGTTTGAAGCCACGACGTGAAACTGCACCGAGCGGCACCTCACAGACGGAGTCGGTCTGTGTCATTGAGCACGTGGACGACGGCATGGGCCGTCAGCGCACCGTCGATCTTGCGTGTCCACCTCGAGACGCTCAATCGATCACCCGGCTTCCAGGTCTCTTCTGGAAAAACTTCCTTCGTGGTCTCAAGGTTGGCGAGGTTGAGCAGGTCTGCCTGGTCACAGACACTTCGTCTACGCCACTCGAAGGGAACGCCGTCAGTGATGACGACGGATCCACCCGTCCCAAGAGCGCCGAACCGAAGTCCGCTCGCGAGGAGCGATTCGCAGCACAGTCCTGGGAGTCCTTGCGCGAGTCTGGTAATCGAGTGTACGAGACTGTCCGCAAATACGCGGACGTGTTCCCCGATAAGATTCCAGCCGAACTGCCTGCCGATCGAGGCGTCCGCCACGAGATCGATCTCGCGCCCGGTTCGAAGTACTGTGTGACGCGGCAGTGGCCACTACCGCGAGACCAAGTTAAGGCCATCGACGACTTCTTCGAGAATCGCCGTAAAGCGGGTCACGTGCGTGAGAGTGTCTCTCCACACTCGAGCCCAACGTTCTGTGTGAAGAAGGCCACAGGCGGATGGCGCATCGTTCATGCCTTTAACAAGTTGAATGATGCGACCATCCCTGCGCAAAACCTAATTCCCCGGAAGGCCATGGTGCTCGACACCATGTCGGGCAGTGTCGTCTTCAGCGTTATCGACTTGACCGACGGAGTCTATCAGATCTTGATGAGACCGAGCGACATTCCGCTGACAGCGGTCAGCACCCTCAGCGGTATGCTCTGGGAGTGGCTTGTGATGCCACAAGGCTTGAAGAATTTTCCCGCCACGTTAAATCGCATGGTCTCCCATGTGCTGCGTCCGCTTCGAGACTTCGCACCGAGCTACTGCGACGACATCTTCGTGCACAACCGCGCTGAGGGTGGTCTCAGCGCGATAGAAGTCCACTTGAAGCACTTAAAACAGGTCTTCCAAGTGATGCGCGAGAACAAGTTGTACGCGAACCTGAAGAAGTGTATCTTCTGCACGCCGGAGATTCCGGTGCTGGGCTGCTTCGTGGGTAAGGACGGCGTTCGCGCCGACCCGGAGAAGGTGTCATCTATCTGCGCATGGCCGACACCAAAGAACCCCAGTGAGTTGCGTCAGTGGTTGGGACTAGCGAATTATCTCCACAAGTACACGAAGAATTACGCCGGACTGATCCAGCCCCTCTCATCACTCCTGAAAAAAGATGCCACATGGGCCTGGTCACCCGCGCACCAAGCCGCCTTCGACTCAGTGAAGACGAGCCTTGCTGAGGCGCCGATCCTAGCTCTTCCCGACGACTCGAAACCATATCACGTCGTTTACGACGCGAGCGACTTTGCCATCGGCTGTACGCTGATTCAGTTTGGCGACGAAGGTCGTAAACGGGTCGTCAGCTATCAGTCTCGACAGATGAAGCCAGCGGAGCGCAACTATCCTGTCCACGACAAGGAGCTTCTCGCGATGCGCTACGCTCTGATCAAATTCAGAGTGTACTTACTCGGCGAGCAAACCTTCGCAGTGTATACCGATCACGCATCGAGGACAGCGATGAAGAGCCCTCATCTTTCCCAGCGAATTGCTCGCTGGTTGTCGTTCTTCTCCGAGTATAACTTCGTGGCTCACTACAAACCCGACAAGAACAACATCCTTGCCGATGCTCTGTCTCGTCGTCCAGATTACGACCCACGCAAAACGCTGGGTCGACAACCGCTGCATGATGAAGACGACGAAGACAACTGTGCTATGTGCTTGGCGTCGGGATTGAACCTGACGAGCGTGTCTCCAGAAATCCCACTCCGCGACGAAATCCGGACTGCGTATGAATTCGATCCGGTCTATTCGAGTATTCTGGAACATCTCCGCTCGCCCAGTGAAACGACACTGAGTGCTTTGTCCCGCTCCACACGCCATCAGATCGATAGGTATCGGATTAAAGACGGGCTGTTAACGTACAGCATCGATCGCTTCGATGCTTCGCGTGTAGTGGCCCCCAACGACCCTGCCTTGCGCTCACGGATCATCCATGAGTTCCACGATATCCCATTTGGCGCTCACTTGGGCCGTCAGAAGACATTCGCCGCGGTGTCGCGCGACTTTTACTGGCCCCACATGCATAAGTGGGTGCGCAAGTGGGTGAGGACCTGCGAGATCTGCCAACGCGTGAAACCGTCCGCGTCATAGGCTCCCCTGCGTCCCTTACCAGTGGCCACCGAGGCATGGCGCTCGGTGTCAATGGACTTCATCTTTTGCCTCCCACCTGACTCCGCCGGGCGCACCGGTGTCCTGGTATTCGTCAACAGGTTCAGCAAGATGGCTCACCTCATCCCGGTCCCGGATACGATCACCGCAGCCGATACCGCGGTGCACTTCGTGGATGCAGTCTTCCGTCATCATGGCATGCCCGAGTCTATCGTTTCGGACCGCGATCCGCGGCTCACGTCTGCCTTCTGGACGAAGCTCTTCGAGCTATCAGGGACAAAGCTGCTGATGTCGACGGCTGCTCATCCGGAGACGGATGGCCAAACCGAGCAAGTTAATCGTGTCCTTGAGGACGTACTTCGCAGTTACGCGACGTCGTTCACGAGATGGAGCTCAATCCTTCCGCTTGCTGAGTTCGCGCTGAACAGCGCGGTTCACGCGTCGACTGGCCTGACTCCTTTCTTCGTCAACAACGCTCGACACCCTCGCGTTCCAGCTCTCCTTGCCGTGGGCCGTCTCACGGCGCCGTGTGGCTCCACTCTTGGTGGGGGTGAAAGAGGCGACTGCCATTTTGTGGCGACTCCGGTTTCGAACCCACAACCGGTTACCAAACCGGTTGCCGACAAGTCTTCTGCGCCAACACCGGTAATGGACCCTCAACCGGTTTCCATACCGGTTGCCGACTCCTCCTCGATTGCAGCCTCATCTTCAGCGACTTTTAACGCAGTGACACACGCCCAGGCCAGGAAGACCCTGACGACTCCCCGCGACGCGGTGTCAGCTCTCGCCTCGTGGACGAATCGTGCCCTGATCACTCCTGGCACCGCTAACGCGGTGTCTCCATCAGCGAACTACGCCCCAAAGCAACCGGCACGTCCGGATGGCAACACCGCTGTCTCAGACTTCCTCCTCCAGCGCCAATCAGTCGCCCGTTACGTCCGCGACGCGCTGCAGACGGCGGGCGACAAGCAGAAGGAAAACGCGGACAAGCGCGACCGCAAACACACAGTAAAGTTCGCGACAGGAGATCGAGTGCTCCTGTCGACTTCAGGAATCCGAGACTCTGCCGTAACCAGCCTCGGCGCGAGTAAACTCGCACCGCGCTTTATTGGACCATTTACGGTGACTAAGGTTATTGGCGAGGCTTACACACTGGATATCCCTACGTCGCTGCGGCTACATCCGACGTTCTACGTCGGACGACTCAAGAAATACCTGCCCGCTACGATTCCTTCTTCGACTCAGTCTCCTGAGCCGCCGGCGCATATAGCGGCCGACCCGCCCGACGCGCGCGCCGAGCCATCGTGCCATTCACACCAGGCGCCTGCTCCACCGTCCCGCTTTGCAGACGACCATGTACCGCGCGCTCAAGAAGCCTCACGCGCGCCAAGAGCTCCCGATTCGACTGACAAGTCTCAGTCGCAGTCCTCACGGCCTTTGCAGCCGCGTCCTGAGCCTCCTCCACCTCCTGGTACGCCGTCCAGAAGCTCCCCGCGAGATCTTCCTCGCGGCTCCCAACTAGAACGTCAGTCGTATCAGCGGGGCGGTCCCCCGCCGATTGTCGATTCAGCTGGCGAGATCCGCTGGATAGTCGAGAAGATTATCGATCACGAAGACCCGCCCCGTCGGTTGGGGCAGTGCCATGTGTCCACCAGTCGCACGGCTCCCGCCGCGCGCTGCTATAGGGTACGATGGCTTGGCTTTCCGGCGGACGAAGATACGTGGGAGCCCCGCGCGAATCTCCTTCGCGATGTCCCGGATGTGATCCAAGAGTACGACTCCAGTCTTCCTGCGCCGGATAGCGCCGCGAACAATCACGCGGCGATCGAGAACTAGATCTCCAGTCTGTGCGACCACGCGAACGTGACCGAGAACGACGACCCGAGTTCTCGTAATCCCAACGGAGCGGCGGAGATGCGCTTCGTCGAGATGAGTGTCGGCGCGAGCCGGCGCGACTAGTGGCGCTGGCCTTTTCGGGCAGCGAGCGACGGTAACGTTGGATCCAGGCGTTCTCGCGATCACTGAGCGGATGCTCGGCGACATGGGCTATCCACTCGTCCGTAGTCGGGCGAGGCGACACGCACCTCCTGCCGCCTTCAGCAACTCGCACGTAGCAGATTCGGTCGTCGGCGTTCGAGGCGCTGTCGCAGATTCGTACACGCAGCTCGCCCAAGGAATGGCCCCCGATGATTTCTTCCCGGTATGCGATCCAGTCGGCGAGATTCTCTTCCTGCGCTTGCGTCCGGTTCCAGCGCCGAATGAAGGCGCACCACGACCCCTGCAGCGCACTGTGGTCGACGCCGTCCACCGGCTTCTGGCTCAGCGCACGAAAACGCCGGAAGCGGTCCTTCATCTCGTCCAGAGGCTCCGGATCTTGCGCTCTGGAGATGTCATACAGCGGCCAGGGTCTCAGCGCTTCGTCCATCACGTGGGTGCCGCGTGCCGCTGTCGTCGCGCTCATCAGCGACGTCGCCGTCGCCGGAATCGGCTGCTGCTGTTCCATCCTCCGCGCCTGTTGTCTGCTGTGCAAGTCGTGCTGTACTTCTCCTGCGTGGCGCAGGATCTGTCTCGTCCCCGCCTCGTTCGTTCCTGTTGGCCACGATTTCCTTCTCTTTTCCCTTTTGATTGACTCGTTCTCCGCCCGTCGCATATGTTGCGTAAGTGCAACTTTAAGAGGGGGGGGGGGTGATGAAGTGGGCCACACCATTACATAAGTAGGTAGATTTATATTACAAAAGTAGGTGCAGCAGCACACGGCTAGCGTGTGCTGAAGTGCCGTCATCCTATTGGTTGATATGTGGGGAGCCAGACCCATTATCAACCAATAAGGGGTTGACGTGTATTTGAGTGGTCAGGGCAAGCTGCCCTGGACCTAAATAAAACAGAGTTGATTTTCCTTCAGACTAAGCACTTGGTTTCACTATCGTGGAACTTGCACGCTTCCTCATTGTTACGTGTAAGCTAGTAACGGACACGCTAGGCCCGTTACAGACTCGGGACCTCTACCTTCTCAGCTCCATCCTGGCGCCCCACTCTGTCAATTTCAGTGCTTCAACCAGTACATAAGAAGTGTACTGGTCTTGAATCACACCAGCTAATAGCTTTCATATTAGGCACAAGTTTGGAGCGTGCAATCTTGAAAGAACCACGCGGAATTGTCGTTGGTCGACTCTTCTTCTTTTCAATGACTTTCTTGCAGTACCCCAGTCGATTCGTCATGATGGTGCCTACGCAGTAGAAGCCCATAAGAAGAAGCTGGATCGCCAAAGCAACCGACGTGTAGAAGGAGTCAATAACAACTAGTCTCATCCGTGGTTTTCGTGTGTCTTTGCTAAAGACTTCCAGTAAGTTTCGTACAGCGGCAGCGGGTCCTGACTTCATATCTGGCTTGTGTGCATCACTGGCGTGTTGTTTCTTGCCACAATAAACCTCAAAGCTGCATATATGCATTATTAACAGAACAAAATCGAGTTAGTAAAGTACATAATTCAGGTTATTCAACTTTGAGTTCCAAAAAAAAAGATTCGCGTACCGAATGCAGTACGCGGTGGCCGCAGCAAAGCATAAATAGCTTTGTGCCCCACTTGTGGGGCTTATCTTTCATGTACACGCGCATCTTGTTGAGCGATGACCGGCTTGATAACACAGCCTCATCAAACGACAAGTGCGCTGGCGCAACAAACCCACGTGCAGTTGTTCGTTAAAGTACCTCTACCATCTTTCTTATTTTCCACGCACGATCCATTTGCGCTCGATGGTCTTGATTCAAATTGAGGTGCAAATTTCTCGATATCTCCATGAACCGGTCTCGTGGTAAAAAGGAACCAAAACACCCTCGCGGGATCGCACCAACGTCAGTAGGTTTCCAGTGGTTATTCAGCTTCTATCGGTTCGGAGCACTTGTTCACAATCAACAAGCCAATAAATCGGCACAGTTCGTGAGGCATAATAGACGTCATAGCGTCCAGCTCATTTTGAATGTCTCGACGGGTCTTGCGGGGTAAATCTGGGTTGAGACGTTGCTTCTTCCGATATCGTGAATATGCTACATCAATCCGCAATGGCAGCATCTCTCGGTGGTAGTCATTCGAGCACCCAGCAATATGTTGCCACAACACCGCCGGCAAAAAGTAAAAAATAGTGCTATAGGAGAGTCTCCATGTCGCAGTGCTTCTGCAGATGGACCAGAGTAACCTTGTCGTAGACCTGGATAGCTGCCCAAATTACAGACGGGCTCATACGGCCCCATCATATGCTCGTCAATATCCGGCTCCACAACATCTTCCCACCCCGTTGCTACCATACCACGCAAGACCGGACTCTTCAGATTACCGACCACGATCTTGAGCGACGATCACGCGCCGGCGAAGCAGGACAGTGGTACTCTGCTGCCGAGCGCGACCGAGAACGACGCGTACGCGCCCGAGTACGAGACCGAAACCGAGAACCGCGCGATCATCGCCCGCCCTGGCAGTTGTCATTGGAGATCGGCTCCGCTGTGAATGCGGTCGAGTTGCCCCAGCGGTGTTAGTCGAGCGAGATGCCTAGGAGGGAGCTCACCTGTAGCACAGAATCCAATCATTCTACGCAGACCCGAGTGGACGCTCGGCGACGTGCTGCCTCCAGTCCTCCTCCGTCGGGCGTGGCCCGGCGCACGTTTCGCAGTCTTCGGCGTCGCGCACGTAACACATGCGGTCAAAGGCGAGAAAAGTGAGGCTGTAGACCTGGCTTCGCAGCTTGCTGAGTGAGTGTCCAGCGACGATGCCTACCCGGCGTTCCAGCAAAAAAACAAGGATCACACCCGTCTGGGTCATCAAGTTCCAGCGTTTGATGAAGGTACACCACGACTCCTGTAGCGCTCAGTACTCGACGCTCTCGATGCCATTCCGCTACAGTCCACGAAATCGACGAAAGAGATTATTCATGGCGTCCAGGCTGTTCGGGTTGTTCGCCCCGGACAATTCATACATCTCACACGCTCGGATCTCGCCATCCATGACTCGCGGACGGCGTGAAAAGTCCCTCACCGGCGCCGACAACGTCGCCGTCGACGAAGGTCCGTGTGCGAAGTGTCCGTGTGTGCCTGTGAATCCATCGTCGCTGTCTGCTGTTGTGCTCTGGTCTGCTCGGCGCCTGTTGAGCTGCGAGGCCCCTGCCCTTCGCAGGGGCACTCCTCGTTCTCACCGTTATCGCGCTTAAGTTGCGTAAGAGACTCGGGGAGAGTTGAACGCCTCCTCTGTCTTGGACGAGAACGTCCTGGAACAGCTGAACAAGCAGCGTCAGACGCGCTTGGGTTCTGAGATCCTTAAGAATCCTAAAGATCCGGTGCATCCTTCGGCGACGGAGTACGCGGACGTGGTGAACAAACACCCACCGACCCAACTCCCACCGAATCGAGGCGTTTAGCATGATATCGATCTCGGGCCTGGCACAAAGTACTGTGTCACGAGACAATGGCCTCTTCCACGCGAGCAGTGCGAGGCCATCGATGCCTTCTTCGCTGCGAAAGCGAAGGCAGGCATGGTGCGGGAGTCAACGGCCCCGCACTCGTCGCCAGCTTACTGCGTTCGGAAGCCGAACGGAAAGCGGCGTCTAGTAACAAGCTGAACAACCCGACGGTACCGGCCCAAACAACAAACCCACGAATAGATGTGTTGTTAAACAACATGGCCGGAAGTGTACTGTACAGTGCGCTGGATTTGGTAGACGGATACTACCAGATCCTGATGCGAGAGAGCGACATCCTCCCGCTCACCGCGGTGAGCACTCCCGGCGGCATGCTTTGGAAGGGGCTCGTCATGTCGCAGGGCTTGTCTAATGCCCCGGCGACGTTTAATCGCCTGGTGACGCAACTGTTCCGGCCACTACGTGCCTTCGTACAGACGTACTTCGACGACAGCTTCGTCCATAGCCGTGCCGAGGGAGGCAAGACGGCCATGGAGGCATCTGGGGTGCCTCCGTCGAGTGTTGGACGTGATGCGAGCGAACAAGCTCTACGCCAACATCGACAAGTGCGTCTTCGCGTCACCAGAGATTAAAGTTCTCGGTTGCTTCGTAAGTAACGTAGGCGTTCGGGCTGACCCAGACAAGGTCAAGGCCATAGCAGCATGGTCAGCGCCCCGATCCCAGAAAGATCTTCGAAAGTGGTTAGGCTTGGCCAACTACCTTCACGCGCCTATCGTCAAGTTCCGCGCAGCAGGAACGAACGCGAAGTCCGACTGGCTTTCGTCGCGACAGTGCCCCCGGCTCCACCGATATGAGTTGAAGGATGGCCTCCTCTATTACCGGGTGGAGCCTAGTGAACCTCCACGAGTGGTCCTACCCAAGGACGAGGATCGGAAGCTCGCCATCCTCGCGGAGGCACACGATGCGCCCTCCAGCGGCCACTTGGATCGCGAGAAGACCTTCCTGTCGATCTCTCAGGCCTTCTGGTGGACCCACATGTACAGGTAGGTCGCTCGATACGTGAAGACATGTGAAACATGTCAGCGAGTTAAACTCGCAGGGCACGCTTCGGCTCCACTACCGAGCCTGGTCGTTCCAGCTGACTGTTGGAAGTCGATGAGACTTGACTTCATCTTTGGGCTTCTCGCCGATGGACACAGACCGCGAGGTTGTTGTCGATGGCATGTTCTGCTATCGCAATCTCCCGGAGACGATTGTCTCGGAATGATACCCGCGGTTCACAACCGCGTTTTGGAAAGTCGCTGTTTCCTTTACTGGGAACCCGTCTGCAGATGTCCACTACGGACCATCCGCAGACAGACGGCCGGGCGGAGCGCGTCAATCAAGTACTCGAGGATAATTTGCGCAGTGTGTGCGCGGAAGCCCTAGTTACGTGGTCGACGCTGTTGTGTTTGCGCTCAACAACGCGGTGTACGTGTCCACAGGGCTCACGCCGTTCTACTTGAATGGCTTTCGTCACCCCAGAGTGCCTCTCACTCTTCGAGGAGACACTGCATCCTCTATTCTAAGTGGGGGAGAGGCTCGGAAAGCTCTATCCTCCCAGATCTCCGATATGACGTCGAGTACGTCGGGTACGCACAATACGCGTACGACTGGGAGTACGCTGAATGCGGCTTCGGACGTGGTAGCAGATCCTTAACACGTCGAATCATGCAGAAGGCCTCGTCAAGATCGGTCGAAGAAACCCGCCGGTCCACCCGCAGATTCAGGCTCGAGACCTCCCGCTCCAACAGATCCAGGCGGCCCGCAAGACGAGCGAACACGCCCTTATTCACGGCCTGGTCGGCAGCATCACCGCCCGTCCCAAGGCCAAGTGCAATCTCAAGCACGAGGAAGGGGTGACGGAGGCTGTCAACCCCAGGGCCCTGCGTCGGACCCGCAGACGAAGCACTCGGATGATTGTAGCGTTCCGGATGTGACGAGAACTCGTACTCGTACGAGGGCACCTCCGCCCTTGCTTGACCGGAATGGATAAGGCCACTGCCACGTGGAGCGGATTCTCCAGGTGCAACGGCGTCCCGGTAAACGACAAATCCTTGTGAAGTGGAGAGGTTATGCCCACTTCGAGAACTCGTGGGAGCCGATTGAGCGGCTCCTGATAGACTGCCCGAAGGTTTTCGCAATCTGGGAAGTAGTCCGGGCTTCTTCCCCGAACGGGGTATGGACGTTACCGACACTCCGGGTACGGAGTGTCGTGAGCGCTAGAAGCGACGCTCTTCAGAATGCCCCTTGGCAGCATATACTAGCTGACCAAGTGGGTGAACCGAACACGAAGATCGCGCTGGTCCAGGATGCGAGCCAGCACCTGATCTTCATGGCGTTTCCATAACTCCGATGGTTAGTACTTAAGAGACCCATCCGGGGCTCAGATTATGTCCTCACACGAGGTCCAGTTGGGACAGTTCTCGGGAAGAACCCAGGGGTAACCCCAGAGGGTAGAGACCACCCCGGTTATTGGAAGTCCTTCAGAAAGATTCGGTGCGGATCGGAAGCACGCACCGGGCCGCTTCCAAGCTGTCGACGAGCAACTGTTCCTTCTGAACCAGGGCACGTTCGGAAACGCCCTTAGAAGGGTGGCCACCGACAAGCCCACGAGAAACGACGAGGACCTACAGGAAGAGGTCAGCCCCAGGGCTCACCTCGGGAGGTTAATAACCGCTTGAGTTGTTGGCAGCTCCCTGGTTGATGGGTGCCACCACGGACCCCCACCCATGCGCTGGGCAGCTTCGAAGTCCTCCTACTGCTAGTCGAGGTCATTCGTAATTTCCCGGGGCTCATGACTAGCACCCTCCTCCTCCTCTTTCTCTTCATCCGAGGAACTGAAGAGATTCCGATTAGAGTATCCAGTCTCCTTTCTCTCGCGGAGTGGCGACTTTGAAGCTGTGAAAAGGCTTGGCGGCTTCGGCTTTGGCGGACTTAGCACGCGCGAGACCCTCGGCAAGCGAGAGATGTTTGAGAGGTTTCTCCTCCTCGTCGTCCCCTTAGCCTTGCTGGCAGGACTCGCAGAGCGCATATACGTCCTGGGACTGTGATCACCGTGATCACTAGCGAGCGAGTGCACGCTGTCGTCGTCATGCTTGCTGGGCACTGGGGTGTACCCTCCCAAGGAGCCTACAGGGCAATTTTGAGTGCTCCCGGACTCGACCTCGTCCTCACTGTCCGATTAGAACTTAGGTTCAGCGAACCGCGGGTTCGGCCGTTTGTCTATAGAGACCGAAGGTGACGGACTGCGGCGCTGGCTCGCTAGCTTCCATACAGCCGCGTCACCAGATGTTTCGATCGTCTTCGAGGCCACCTTAGTAGCCTCCTCAAATGCAGAGCCTTTCCCACGTGGCTTAGTGCTCTTAGCTTGCGCCTTTCCGGCAGCAGCCTTGGAGCGTGTTTTTGCACCACTCTTCGCAGTGCCGTGGGGCATGCTAAATGTCGATGTGGAGACCGAGAAGAAGAGCGCTCAACCGGTGCTCGAGGCTGTAACTGTAAAGTGAGCCTCCGCCGCCCTCGCGCAGCCAAGTCGGTGTATTTCGACTTTGAGAATGAAAGTTTGTGACGTACACTTCCTCATTCTGATTAGTCCGTAAGCCGAACCTAAATGGGGGAGGATGTAACGGGATACATAGCCCCAAGTATACCCCTAGTTACATGAGGTGTGACACGTCACACATCGAGATATCTGGTACATGGTACCAGGGTCGTCCGAGGCCAACCATTGGCTGACGACATAGCTTTTCTATAGGTGACTTAAAGTTTGTAACTTTAACTCAAGCTCAGCCTACCTATAAAATATTCAGTTTTCAACTTACCTTAAATTGGTCACTTCGCCTCCTTCGACAAAAGGGACCTGTGAACTACTGCTCACTGAGGGTTTGTAAGCTCTCGGAAGCCAACTTCCTCTAGCGCAAGGTGCTGTGTGTACCCGTCACAGTCGAGGTTTCCATCTTGATGGCGTTATTCCTGCAGCGTGAGGGAGTCTGTCCTCGCTGCTTGGCTTCAGCGAGTTCTCGCTCCAAAAACGCTTTAGTGGTTTGACGTTGCTGTTCGGAAGACGCTGGGCTGAGCAGCGACACCACCACAACTTTTCCGGACACTGCCCCGAGGCGGTGGAAAACGTTTTCGTGCTCCATAGTTGTTCCGGTGGAGGCGGAAGTCAAGCAGTGCTGTATATTGGTCTTGGCCTCGGTCGTTGGAAGGACTACGAAGTGCTACCAGGTGTAACGGGCTATGTTTTCACCGTCACTAGCGCGCACGTAGCGGCGAGGAAGCTCGCAAGCAAGTTAGACTTAGCTCTTCGTAAAATAGACTTTGATTTAAGTTAGGAATAGAGGGGGAGCCCTAGACCTATGAGAACCACTCATTGGCAGGTTGACTCTTGACTGGCTATAATTGTTTACTGTTATCCAATCAGAGAGTGACAATGCACCACGCGGTAACCGTGTGTATTTCTACCTACTTTTGTAAAAGGACCTACCTACTTATGGAATTGGGGAGAGTCCATTCCAACAATAAAGTCCGAACCAATTTTCGCTGGTTATTGCGTCCTGAGTAGGCCCTTCGCAAGCGGCCTGGTTGATATGGATAGAACGGTGATACAGGTATGCAGAGCTCAAATGACTTCAAGCAGAGTTCGCCCTGGCGTTAGCCCCATAAGATCTCAAAATTACAGCTCTCTTGAGTTCTTAGTATCATACTGTAAAACGACAATTGCAAGGCTAGAAGAAAGCGCTGTGTCTCACTGAAAACTATGAACTTTAATTGGCTTCCCATTTTATGTTACTGCCAAAACATTACTGGCTCCAGGGTAGTTTTAATGGGACCCTACGTAGGAGCGGATATCCTACGTAGGGCCCAAAATCCTAGGGCATCTTGGCAGAAAGGTACAATACCTGATTTAAGCCGAATTAACGTCGTCCGGCTTATTGTGAAATTCACGGACAAAACCGACAACAAATTTTAGCCTGGAGAAATTAACCGGTAGAGTATCGGTATAAATTGCAATTAATTTTCCTAAGTACCAGATCTATGACGCTCATTTTCAACAATGGGGAGAAAGCGCGAGCACGACACATGGCGGAGCACCTTACGCGACAACGACGGAGAGAACCGGCCTGCGGATACGGTAATGAGCGCCCAAGAAGAAGGTGGTCAGCTTGCTGGGACCCCGCCCAGTCCAGTAAATGCTGTGCGATAGTTCGATAAACCTTTTTATGTTAACACAGGATGAAATTTAGCTCACGATAGTGAGCGCCACTCAAGCGACAGTTCCAATGCCGCTAGCATTCGTACGGGGTCGGTTATCGAAATCAAACCCGCAGTAGAAGCGGCGGACAACGGTTCGGGTATCGCGTGTGTATCCAAATTCTTCTTCATCTAACCTTTTTCATTGTTACCCTATAGATAGTATCCGAAAGGCGATATGGGTGCTAGCGAAGGTCGTCGATAGCGTGCTCTCGCGGGTGGTAAGGAAGCGACACCACTGTCGCCAGAAATGCTCCTGGCGCATGCGTGGACCAACTTGTGCCGGCGGCACGTCATGTCAATGAAGAGGTCACCCGTAAGGACCCCAGTTCGTATCGTACTTGATGTTAACGTTACTTAAATTTAACGTTGCTTTCTTTCAGTGTTGCTTTACTAACGCTATCATATATTGTGTGAATAACATAGCCAAAACGGTGCCAGATTTTGGCGGCAACGTAGGTGATAATGACAAGAGTGTGTGTGAGGACAGAGACGCAGAAGATATGACGCTCGAAGACGCCTCGATAGGCAACGTTGGTGGAGGTGACAAGGGTGCGCGTCAAGGTGATGAATAGGCCGGTAAAGACCCAGGTTTGTATCGTACTTTTAATAACATTGCTGGAGCCTAACGTTGCATCGATTTGAATTATTTTATTAACGTTTTGTCTTTTTAAATTGAGTGGATAACCCAGACAAATACGCGACAGCGTTTCGCGACGACGCAGGTGTCTACTTTGAGGTTGTGTGTGAGGCAGTCCGCGAGGGCGGAAACGAAGATGACCCGACCGTTGGAGGTGCCTCGGAGGGTAAAGATGATCGAGGTTACGAGGGTGGGTGCTGCGAAACTGCTTTTGACCCTCGCCTATGGTTATCGTTGGGTCGTTAACAGTGCGGTTGTGATTGTTTGGTTGTTTATATAGATCCACGTGCACGACAGTTGTCTGGCGACAAGTGTGATAGCGACAAGCGCGGCAACTCCGTGATCGAGGGCCCGGCAAGCACGGACGTTGCAAACAAGGGATGTGCGAATGGTAGGGGGGCGACAGCGGTGCGTCATGTTAAAGAGAACAACGTTTCTAAAATTTTAACGTTGTTTCATGTTAATATCGCTATATTCTAACGTTACTTACCCCATGTAATCAATAAACCTTTGCTAGAGCCTGCCGATATTGCGGCTGGTTGCATGTATGCTGGTGGCGTGAACGGTGCTTCTCCGCGCACGGAATCTTGATTGTGTTGCCAAGGCAACACTGGCGACCAGGTGCGCGGAAACGCTGGACGTCAAGCCAAGGGTAGTGCATGTTGTGTCTTAGCGTTGCTTTATGCTTGCGAGGCTCTGCTTTAACGTTGCTATTGAAATCGATGTTTGTGGCGGTTAAGACCAAACGAAAGTGCAGCCCATCAAAAGCCGGTCCCCCTTCGCAGTCGAAGAAAAGGCTCCGTCTGTACTCGCCCCATGAAATCGACAGAAGCACTTCATCAACTTGTGAGGATGAGGAGAAGAGTGAGACCTGCATTAAGAAGAGCAAGAGGGAGGAGAGTAGCGACGAGGAACTACCCCCGGACCTTCCTTTGCTGAGCCAACGCAATCACGAGTGCGCACCAGCAACACGAAGAAGGAGCGAGAGAAGATGATTGCCGCTCACACCAATGTGGAAAACCAGGAGAGGCTACGCAACCTGGAAGTCTTGGGAAGTTGCGTTTGCAGAATACTGCTGTACGCAGCGCGTCTACTATCGCGCTCGCACGTCTAAGGACGTTGACGAGTACAATTGGTACGATGCTTTAATTGTGGTCATTAACGTTTTATTAATTGTGACGCTGTTATCTAGGAAATACAAAGCGAACATTAGGGCGACCCAGTTCCACAAGTACCGGTGCAAGCAAAGTGTCTTTCAAAAGCGTCGCGGCGTGGGTAAAAATAACGCCACCGTGAACTTCACCGGTTGTCCGGGGTTTGACCTCGAGCTCATGAACGTGGCTTCGGCTGGTGAGCTCCCACGTCATCGCCTCATTGTTCACAGTTAGTGGCGCATGCACAATCATTCGTCTGAGGAAGCGGCCGCTACAGCTGATATGAAGGACCTACCAAACAGCGGCGGTGTTGTTGATACAGTGGCTGCAATGCATGACAGCAGCACCACGTCCAGCAAAATAGCTGGGTACATGAGTGAGAAGCTGGATGCGTAGGTTTCAGTGCAGAACGCTTTAATATACATATCTAATTGTTTTGGAATTGTCATGTCACTTCTCAAGTGGTCAGAAACTTCGTTAAAAAACTTCAAGGTCGAAGCACCGCTGAATTGAGGTTGACGAGTTGCTCGACACACTTGCAGAAGAAAAAAAATGCGAGACCATGGTTATTGAGGATCAATTTGGCGTTACCCGTGGTATAATCATCAAAGTGCTCAACAGACATTAGCGCTCGAGAATTGGGGGGACGCATTGGCAATGGACTGGACGCACGATACCAACAACGTCGGGTATTATCTGAGTACCGTATATTCTCTCACTGTTAATCGCTTACATTTCCTTTTAGAGCAATACTTACTACCTTGCTTTGTTTACATTTCGTAATGGGAGCCTTGTTGAGACCCCCCCGACTGGCCAGGCTTTCCTGTTCTCGATTTTATGGCGTTAAACTAGAAGGCTGTGACTCTGCAGAAGCTTTTGAGTTCTTCAAAAGCAAGAACGCCTCTCGGATGATAATCCGGACTGTCATAACTGACAAGGACTTCGTCGAGTGGAGCGTTCTGGAGGACTGCTTTCCTCATGCGAAGGTCCTCCTGTGCCAATTCCATGCTATCACGTATTGGAAAAAGATGGTGCAAAGTGGCTTAGGCTTGCAGGTGACGAACCAAGACACTGTACAGCGATACTTCGTAACGATGTTGTATAGGTATAAGAGAAATTATTGGTTTATAGCAACGTTATTGTTTAATATTCTGACTTTGTTACGTTTTCGTTTTGGTAGCCCTTCTCTTTCTGACTTCGAACGAACGTACAAGCAGTTCTGTGCATTCTATGAAAATAAATGCAGAAACGTCCGCTCCTACTTTAACAAAAATTGGAAAGGATGTCAAGAAATGTGGTCGAACTATTTGCGGGACAACTATTTATCCGCGGGGAACACTACCACAAATCGGATCGAGTCCCATTGACACCTTTTGAAAAAGCTACTTGGAAAGAAGCCTGCTGTGGACCAAGCGGTTGCTGGAGTGTTGACCCACCATGCTAACATCACCCGTCATGTGTCACAGTCTTCCACAGACATAACTGTAGATCAAGAAACCCAGACCCAGTACCTGTGTTTTTGCGCCGGGTCGCAGGTCGCTTGAGTGATTATGTGCTTGGGAAAGTTCGGCAGCAATGGGACCTGTTCATGGTTGCATTAACGGACACTTTGTGCGAAAAGCGCAGCAGCGAGCCGTAGATGTGGCACATAGTTGCAAACGGAAAGACGTTCGCGTGCAATGATATTGACTGGACTTGCACGTGTGCCTTTTCAAAAAGTCGAATGGGGCCGTGTCAGCATGTGATGTTTGTTTGCCGGGATAGACATGGGTTCGAGGAATTACCAAGTATGACGCTTTGTTCTCGGTGGAGCATGGCTGAGGCCACCAAATTATATCTCCAACTGGAGGATGGAACGGCATCAATTGAAGCAGTCGCAAGCACCGTTAAGTTGAAGCACGTTGCGTGTTCCCGCAATTCATTAGCGTCGACCTTAATCTGAATAACGCCTGCAACGTTAGATGGCGATAGCGACGTTAATGGCATCACGGCCAAACCAGCTTCCAAGTCTCGAGTAGCCTACATCCTTCTCCGGCACCGGGAAAGCTGGAATGTAGTAGTTCTGTCGTCTGATGAGAAGTATGTCATGGAAAAAAACATGCTTAAGCCTCGTTGAAAGCCTTTACAAAGTTTATCTAGCGCCGCATTCTACAAAGCCCTAGAGAAATGGCAACATCTTGTAAAGAAATCTGTGCACCCTACCGGTACGCTACGGATGAAGTCACAGAGACACTTGTGCAGAGGAGGCGAACTCCAACTTGGACATCGCCGATTATCATGACACGGTGACGCTGGTGGAGGAAATGGAGCTGACAGTGGATGCCGTTTACAACACAGGGGAGGCCAACTATCCAGCAACACAGCCTTAGGGTCTACAATGTCGCTCAACTCCTTAACGTCGCCCTCATCTGCAATGTTATTAGATGCAGCAACGTTAAAATACCGAGAACCATCCAAATCGATGGCCGATCTTGCAAATGACGGCGACATTACAGCAGCGGAGATGCTCTTATCAACTTTTGCAATCGGCGTACACCGAGTTCGAAGATGCCTCTTTATCACAAGTTTCTCTTGGCGACCTGTACCTATCCGAATCCTCGCAGCGCATTATTGCGACTTCGAGTACATCTGAACCTGGACAAGAAAACTAAGCAATCGCATGTCCAACGAAGTGCAGTCAGGGAATGAAAACAGCCTTGACACAAAGCGGACAGGAGTAAGATTCAACATTCCGCACCCACGTTGAGGCGAGACCTGAAAGAAATTGGGACAAAGCCGGTCGATTGTTGCTGCTCAAGCTCGGTACATCGCAATAGCCTATTCGACTGGACTGGCGACAAAAGTGACGGATATCGTTAAATGGGTGCAACCTACAGCGGGGTTGAACGCCGTTTCTGATATATTGGAAAAGTATCCGTATATAAAGAATGAGCAAACATTGCGTGGCCGCGTTCGTCGCGTCAGAGAGGTGACCCAGTTGGCTGCACCATCGTACTGCTATAGCTACGTGATTCCGGAAGACTTGATAGTCTCACTGCAAGCTGCACTGAATAACTACGAGATTGGACAAAATGATGACCGAGCGACCAGAGGAGAGATGCAGGCGGTGGTGGATCTCACTTGAACGCCCCGCTCTGCATACGATAACACGCTCGCGGTATGGGTGACGTCACAGCTGGAACAATTTTCACGGTAACGTCGGAAGCTAACGTTGCTAGATGGGCGGTAACGTTGTTAGAGCAACGTTATTGTATCATCTGCTAACTACCGTTTCCTTTTGTTATTGTAGTGAATGCGTACACATAACGAAGCCTTTTTACAGAGTCATGAAAAATTGCAAAATGTGGGAAAGAGACCAGGACTGGATAAATCAGGATTTGGCGAAGGTGCCGGGACGCCCCGTTGAGTTTTTTTGCTGACGAGATGGATTCGTCGGGTAAGCCAGCAGCTGGATCAAAGCATACGCTAGCCCATCTAGCCTCTGATGTCAATGCGGTTTTTGATACAGTGTGTCTGCGCACTACATTCTACCACAAACCCGTATGCGGGGTATTTACTTTAAGGAAGGGGTAGGGTATGTTGCGAATCGTGCGTGGCTGAACGATGCCGTGTTGAAGTACGCTTTGGACGTGATCACATCCAGCTAAATAGACGTTCAGGCACTGTCGTCGATTGTGGTCGGCAGGAGAAGTTTCCGTCTCCACCGCGATCAAAGTTCTTCTCGATGAAAATAATCGTTCTGCCCGTCAACATCGAGGGATGCCACTGGTCGCGCATAGTGGTAGCGGTGTACAGAGATGGTACGATCCGCTATGTACCGCATCTGACAGATCAGATATGGAGAAAATATGGACGAGTAAGCTATATCTACGAGAATAACGTTCTCAGTGGGAATGCGAAGGGACATGCCAAGAAGAACACCCGTTTCCGACACACGTGGACATTGAATGGTTAGTGTCGCCGGCCCAGATGGATGAATACAGCTGCGGTGTCATGGTCGCGGCAATGTCATACGCTTTCATCTATGGCTGATGTGGGTTCAAGGCCGATGCTGTAACGAGAGACGTTATTAAAGTGATGCGGCTGAGGTTGATGATTATCTTATCCAGATCACGCCATGACCCTGCCCAAGAAGGAATAAGCTAAACAGATAGGGAGGCAGTTGGCCAGTGCTTTCGGAAAAGGAAGTAAGAATTTTTTTTAGAACTAAGTGAAATGTAGTGACTGTTACAAATGTCACATCAAACTTCAACTCGTATTTTCTGAATGTTGGCATCCTAATCTTGGTGCGAATCGTTTGATAAATCATTAACGCTCTCATGAAACAAGTCAATAACATTGACTGAAGCTTGAGCAGGACGGGCTTAAACTTGGACAGCTTGAGTTTGGGTGGGTGGACGCTGACTACTCTGCGGCTGCATCCGACAAGTTGGGCGTCGCTGAGCGCTCCTAATGCGTTTGGAACGTCCCGAGGGGACATCTTGCTATGTTCGCCGTCCAATGCGTCGAGATCACTCTGCAATAAAATCTGCGTAGGCGCTTTGTGCTCGCTTGATGATCGCTGCAAAGAAGCTCACTATACTATCGACTAAGAAGAATAACGTTTTTTTTTAGACTACGTTATATACGAACGACGCTAACATTCGGCAACGTTAGAAAAGCAACGCTATATCGGAGCAACGGTAACTTGACTATAGCGGGCATACTTGTCTTGCATCGTCTTGCAGAATTCGGCCAGGAGTACTGACAGCGAGGGAACGTATTCGTCGCCCAAAGATGCCTCTTAAAACGATAGGGAGATCAGCTCGCTCGCACATTTCTTGGTCCAGCAGGCCTTAAAGCTCGCCCTGGACTCCCGCCAGCTTGCGCGTGTACTCCTCCATCTCCACTAATTTCTCCTGAATCGCTGCCATATCTTGGCCTCAAGAACAAGCAAGCAGTTGCACAAGGTGTGAGGCCGACAGTGGTCTGGATGTCCCTTCGTCACCCGCGCTGGAACAGCGCCTGCGCTGTCCTTTATCGTCGCTAAGTAGATTGTGAGATTTGTAGTAAGAGAAAAGTAGGGGCAGTTTTAAATGCTTGCTATGTCAGGGTAACGATAGTCTCTATTTTGGTGAAAATCTGTCGTCTAACTTGATCCTATTGTTACATTTAAAACACCGATAAACCAGTAAAAATCGGCTTAACGTCGCTAGCGTTGCGCTAAACGACGTCGTGAAATTGTAATAGGGCTATATAACGTTGCATTAATGCCACCCGATGTCGAACTACTTTTCTAGTTAGTACATGTCTCAGTCGCTGTCAGCATCATCTTTACTTACCATAATAACGCCGTCCATGTACAGACCAAGTAAAGTAAGGTTCCCAATTCGACCGGCGAGTATACAGGCGTGGATCCACTTTATTTCGTGCGAAGTTTAGCAATGTGTCAGGAAGTTGCTGATCTTATTATTCCAGTGCCGTCCGCTCTGGCTCAGCTCATACAGCCCTTTCGTGTCCTTGGAGCATAAAGTTCCTTTGAAGGCTTTTTAAAATCAGGATTGGCCGATCGAGGTTTGCCTTCACATAGGCATTAGGGACGTCACCCTGCCTGACGCGGCGTCCCCACTGTGCAGCTAACGCGATCAGAAATCGTACACTCGTAGTTCTTAGCACTGGCGAGTATGCCTCCTCGACATCGATGAAAAATCTCTGTGAGAGCCCGCGAGATACTAATCGAGCCTTGGGTCGCTCCAGCTGTTCGCATGAGTTAAAACTTGATCTTGAAGACTCACTTTACTTGAAGGACACCACGTTTACTCCAGCCCCCCCCACACCTTCCGTTAGCCTGTAAGTCCCTGAGATCCTCCTCTTTCAACTCGAACAATGCAGGTACCCTTGCGTCGTTTGTGACCAAGTCCGACAGTGTCGTGCTGAAGCGTATAGGAGTAAATACCATAAACACCGTCGGTTTTGGGACTCAATACCAGGGGCTAATGGCAACCAAATTATCATATGATATTTCTAATAGTAATAGTACTATGTTCGATAATAAATACCTATAGTAACTTACTTTCTTAAAAGTTAACATTCTATTTTAATAAAAACTCGGAAATTTGAA
This sequence comes from Phytophthora infestans T30-4, assembly GCF_000142945.1. NCBI lineage: Eukaryota > Oomycota > Peronosporomycetes > Peronosporales > Peronosporaceae > Phytophthora > Phytophthora infestans. The sequence continues at coordinate 3,270,215 of NW_003303751.1, forward strand.
AAACATTAGATACTTGATGATATTGTTCCACTTAAATACGTTTCTTGCCACCTTATCCTCTGTGAACCGAGGGCTAACCAAAGAAATCTTTCGGTCAGGTTCTAGAACAGCAGTAGCCTTTAAGACTGACGTGGTATTTGCTCTAGTATTTCACTGTGACTCAGACAAAGGCAATCGAGATGGAAAACAGCAAACGCTTGCAGTTGTTTAATGTCGATAGAGCGAAATCAAGGTATCTGTTCTTGTTTTCTACCGATAGTGTGGTGTAGTAGAGCACACAAATACCGTCAGATGTGGATTCCTTACACAAACCACAACAAATCGCCGAGTTAGGTCGGCGCTTGTATGACCTGCGCAAAGAGTGGTCCACTCGCGGTTCGGCCCAGCCGGAACAGACGATTGGCTCGCTTCCACTCGGTTCCGACTAACCAAGTCAGAGCACTTTCGAGGCTCCGCCGAGTTTGGCTCGGCAGAGCTCGTTCACAAACCCTGTGCCCTCAACCAAATGATGGACGACGGCGCGCGAGCGCTTTTTTACAGGTCACCGAGCGCAGAGGCTGCTCAGCTAGAAGTGTTACGGCACCCGGGCTATCCGACGTACCGGTTCGCTGATTTTGCGGGGCTTTCTTTCGCGCGTAGCGAGACTTTGTCCTACCCGGACCGACCTAATCTCTGTGCGCTACCAGTCAATACCCTACAAGCTATGCCTCTAGTATCAACGGCAGGCATAAACCAGCCCTATCTAGGGACTTACAGAGCCGAAAAGGCTCCCCCTATTTAATCATATGCTTCTCATACAAATATCTAGTGAAATGGGGTCGTTTCCGATCTCTACCTACCCTTCCGCTGGGGTCAGGCGACCGTTAGAGCTCAGCGGGTATCCGGATAGCATCATTCGGACAGATCTCCGAGTAGTTACCGTGATCCTTAGTTCCTAAGCTCTGGGCTATCAGACCGAGCAATTCTTGATCTAAAGTACGTTGACGTATGACCGAATCTGGAAATCCCTACACCACAATTGCCCCGGTTATGATACAAGCCGAGCTGGTGAGTGTCTTAATCCTTCATTTGGTTCTGCCACCGGTGGACCAAACTCGGCTGATGACGTCTCGCGGCTCTCCACCACCTTCTTCGGTACGTTTGCTGGCTTCTGCTGTTGCTCACTTGGCAGCTCCTTACGCCCTCGTCTGTTTTCTCTAGCACAACTCGCAGCGCCATCCTTCTCCAATGACTCCTCTCAAGGTAAAGGCGTGTTAGCTGAGTCGATTCCTCGACCCGTCGGCACTCGTGGGGTCAGCGACCGGTCTGAAGCTGGGTTGGTCGACCTGACATCTTCCTATGAGTCTGAAGCGGAGTAGGCGGAGTCTTCTCGCGCGCGCCCCATGGTCCACCAAGCTTGTCGGGCGACACCACTTCGGGCGCCAACAGTCAGTCGAGCTCGGCTTCCCCAGTGAGTCTTGTCTTTCTCATGACCATGGCTGCTCAGCAGGGATACAAGCGCCGGGAGGAATTGACCTTCTTGGCGAGGCCCATGGCCTACGGGTTCACTCGCTCCGTGGAGCCTTCCTTTTAAGTTTTTATTCTTTCGACTGAGCGGCACTGTCGGTATCGTTCGGGACTTCATTTCGTAATTATTCAGTATATGTAATTTCGACACAGTACCATTCCATCTTAACTCGGCCTGTGTCGTCCGCCGAGTTGGTGTAATATCTGTTAATCCTCATATACAACTTGCATCATTTGCAGACGGTTTTCACGCTTCTCTTGTCGTAGATAGTCAACCGGGAGACCTCCACATGACAAATTCGACACTGGTTCCCATGTAGGTTCGTCGTATCCGGCCCACTTAACCTTAAACTTTCGCTGGGACCGTGACGTACTCGTGGATAGTGGTAACACATCGTCAAGAATGGCTTCGACTTATACTGGTTCGTACTTCCGTCTGGCTCCCAGCTATCTTCAGGTAGTAATTCTTCGTCAAAGTCAAATCGCTGAGTCTCTTCGAGGTCGGTGATTAGTGTCATCTTGGGTCTCTCGCCGAGGACGTTGACTGCTTTCAGACGTGATACATGGATCACTGGGTAGAGCCTATATCCGCTCTTGTCGGGTAACTCCAGTTCATAAGCAAATTATTCCACCTTTTTCTTCATCCTGAATGGTCCATGCCATCGATGCGCTAACTTCTTTGTCAGGCCCGACTTGACTCGCTCCATAAACAACCAGACTTGGTCTCCTTCTTTGAACAAGGATTCAGCGGGTTTATTGCCTGGTTCTGCAACTCCGTCTTCGCCATCTGCTGCGTTGGGAATGGATCTTTTCTACTTCTTGCTCAGTGCTTCGTTGTGCTCTCGAGCTCGTCTTGCCTTCTCTCGCACTTGGACCTCAGCTGCTAGCCGCAGGGCAACTTCTCGTTGTCTGTTTGCTTCTCAGCACCACTCGACCGCATCCGCCGAGTTGGCCGAGCGTCCCTGTCCATGAGGAATTGAGCTCGTCATAGCCTTGAGTGTAGACTTGGTCTCCCAGCCATGCGCTAGATAGAAAGGAGTTTCTCGCCGAGTCGAATCTCTTGAATTGTTGATAGCGTGAACCATCTTCTCGGCGATGTTATCCCAGTCGGCGTGAAGCGGGTCTTCCACGTAGACTCGTATAGTCTGAACCATCGTCTTGACTGACCTCTCTTGTTGACCGTTGGCTTGTGGTCGGTAACTCAGCGTAGCCCTTGATCTCGACTGCATCATCTCGGAGAGCGTTTGGATCACTTCACTCATGAGCCTTGGATCTCGGTCGTGTCGTATCAGAGACGGAACCCAAAACCGCCTGAAGACGCATTCTTCAAACACCTTGGCCACTTCGAATGCCCCGGTGTCATTCATAGCTTTAAAGTGATCACAAACCCAGTGAAGTGGTCCTGGAACAACAGCAGTGGAGTATTGTCCCACTGCGTTCGAGGTAGGGGAATCACGAAATCCATTGACACGAACTGGAATGAACGGTCTGGCACCACATGTCCCGGCGAGTAACCTCTCAGCTGTGGCTTACTCTTACTAGTACTGCAGTCCTCGCAGGCTCTCACATGTTTCACCACGTTGGCATCAAGACTAATCCAGTAGTAGTTGGGTTGACTCTGTGATAAGTTCTGACGATGCCTTGATGACCCCCTCAGATCGAGTTGTGACAGTTATGTAGTATCTCGTCGATCATAGTTGACGGAATCACCCATCTCAATGAGAGATTCGGCTCGCCGAGTTCTCCCTGTCGGCGCGTCGTATGTCGGCGGTATAACAGGCCGTCTTCGCTGAGTAGAAAGACTTCTGCGACTTTGCCGGTCTTAGGAGCTCGACGGTGTGTAAGGTCCTCCACTTCACCTCTCAGGTACGCCTTCAGATCGGCCCATCTGAGCTCTTCGTCTTGTGCCTTCGCCATTCGTCGTCTCCGCTCAGTCTGTACTGTCACTGGATCAATGTCGTAGGCATTCTGAGCCGTCTGGGCTGACTCCATCTGCGACCCTGTTTCAGCATTCGGGGTCATGCGGTTAGTCCGCCGAGTCGACGCCCTGCTGACTTGTTCAAATTCATCCCCACTGCTTTCAAACGCGGGTTCTCCAGGTTTTGGTGATATGGCTTCAGGATCCTGACTTCCTCCTTTAGCACTAGCCGGGTCTTCATCCAGCTCGTCCTCAAAGCGAACTCGACCCACTCGGCTACGAGTGACTGCCGTGACGATTGGGGTTTCCGCTGGGTTGTCCATGGCATACAGTTCTTCGGCTACTCGGTTAATCGGTCTCTGTTCTGCTTTCCGATCCGTCCCGAGAATTACCCTTCCGGCTTTTGCTTCAAGTGCCTCTGTAGCGAGAGAATCAGCCACTGTGTTATAGTGTCGCGCTATGTGTCGATACCGGACCGAGTAGAGTCGCTTAGTGAGATCCTTGTGTCGTGCTAACTCCACTTGCAACGTCTCTTTCTTGCATGATATCACCCCCATGGATTGCTGGATTGCAAGCCGGGCGTCACCCACGATAATTAAGTCAGTTATCCCTCGGTCAATCGCCGCCAAGACCCCATTGTTCATGCCGGTATACTCGGCGATGTTGACCGTGGTGGACAACAGGTACGCATCCGCACCGATCTCAATGTCCCAATTCGGAAGGCGCCACAGGATCCACGAACATCTTCCATACTCGCCATACTCAGCTGTCTTCGCTGAGCCATCAAATGACAGTACACACACCGCGAAGTCAGCTGGTATTCGGGCGTACAACAGCTCCGGGTTCATTCTAACTATCGCCGAGTTCTTGGAGGGAGGCGCGAGGTGTTTCAGGGACTCATCGGGTCCGATGAACGGGGTTATCGCCGCCTGGATCAACTGGGCGAAATCTACATCGCATTTCTTACTCGCTTCACCTTCAAGTCGTATGACGACAGCATCACAGCGAAACGGACTGCGCAGCCGTATAATGACTTCGACTTAAACACCCATTCCAGCGTTTAGAAACGAAGGTAGACGTGTAGTGGCTTCCCTGCCAAGAGAGTGTAGCACACTTTGAGCTATTGTAGCAGCGCGACCACTTCTTTCTCAGCGGGATGATAGCCGAGTTCATTCGCCTTGAGCACGCGTCCGCAGAAGCGAATTGAGTGCAGCTTGTCGTCGTGCGGCTGCATCATAGTACTGCTCAGTGCCCAGCCATTAGCGTACAACATTATGTGGACTTCTTTCGCCGAGTCGAATGGCGAAGAATTGGAGCATCCGCTACCCGTTTTTTTTTAGCTCGGCGAATGACCTTTTGCTGACGTCAAGTCACCCCCAGGACCAAAGTCCGTCATCTCGAGTTGGTAGAGTACCGCTCCATAAACAGCCAAGTTCTGGATGAATCGGCCGTAGTAGTTAAGCGCACCGAGGAAGCCTTGCATCCCTTTCTTTGATTTCGAGAAGGAGAGTTCGGCGATAGCCACTATCTTCTTCGTATCGGCGCGTATGCCACTCGGTGTAATCTCGTGCTACAGGAATTCAACCTTGGGCTGGACAAAGATATTCTTGGTAAAGCTGATGCTAATCCGACACTCGATGAACCGGGCTAGTAATCAGTCCAGTGTCTCCAAGCAGGCGTCAAACGTCTCCCCACCGAAACAAATAGCATCGACAAACGACCTCCGTTTGAACACTGGGATCAGATTAGACAGGTCAGGCTCTCCATTAGCGAACATGTCACCGTCTGGGCCGTTGACTAGGTCTTGGACCGGATCGCAGTCAGTTTGTGATTGGTGGTCTGTTTCGAACTTCATCAGCTGTCCTGGCGTTGGATCGCCGACTCCTCCGAGCTCAAATCGCCGAGCTCCCGACTCGGCTTCAGCGTCAGCCGTTCGCTCAGCGAACGACTTCCATCCTCCCTTCAGTTGGCCGTACCCCCCTACAGCGTTGTTGATCAGTCGTTGGTAAATCATAGGCGCATTCTTCAGTCCAAACGGCATTCGTAACCACTCGAAATGCCCAAGTGCACAGACGGACGCTGAGATCCGCCTAGCTCGGCGAGTCATCAAGACCGCCCAGAATCCACTAGCAGCATCAAGCGAGCAAATCCGCAAGTAACACTCCAACTCAGTGAGCAGGTCGTCATGGCGTATTCCATCGGCGTCGTAATCGCGTTTACTAGTTTATAGTCAATGCATAACCGAATATCCACTACTTTTTGCTTGAGTACTATCACCACCGGTGAAGCCCAGGTGCAGCTTGAGAATGATATCACCCGGCTCGAAGCAGTCCCGTCTGCAACTCGTACAATTTACTCAAGTGGCGGAGGGGTATTCGCCGAGCTTTCTGCTTGATAGGCGCCTGTCCTTGAACGTCGATGACGCACAGCGCTCCGTACGCTAAAGACGGAAGGGCGTTACCACTTGAGATCATTTTTCCTTCGTGCTCTTGAAGCTTTGCCATCAACTTAGCCGACTGCGCTGGCGTATGACTACTTGACTTGACGTTCGAAGAGCCAAAGTCGCGTTCAGTAGACGCCATGACAGTGAGATCGGGAAGGAAGGCCGGCTCATGAGCGTAGTTCGTCAAATCTAGATCAGTCCCACTTCGCTCAAAGATATCGGTCTTACTGTCGTCAACATCACGTCCTCGGTCGCTGCGATAGCCAAGTAGTGTAGTCGTAGGGTTTCCATCGGGTCTCCTGTTGAGCTGCATTCATCGGCTTCCCAGCTGAGCTCAGCGCGGACAGGTTCGGTCACTGTCTTAGGGCCTGGCCCGCTTTCTGCGAAGCTGTTCCTTCATCCGCAGCGTGTTCTAAACTGTAACCAATTCCACCGGGGTCGAACACCGTCGTCCGAGCTCGTCACTCCGATATCAGTTCCAGTACCTCTCAACAGTAATAACGCTGATGAGGCATATTTGTCCTGCACTTGAGGGCCCGTATCCGCTACGTGCACTACGATGGCCGATCTGACTTCTGCGTGTTTAGACTTGTCTCCACGGTAGGTGGTATCTACATCGTGTTCTCTAGCCACATCCGAGCCGTTTTCAGCATCCAGAGTCTCCAACGCTGAGTCCGCCGTAGCTGGATCGTCGTTAGACTTGATTCCTTTCAGTAGTAGTACCTCTCGACCATCATAGCGTTTAGTCGCGTCAGAGTGCTGGTCCGCAGAGTTCCCCGAGACGGCAGGACTAACTTCCCTGAACGCAAACTCGTCTCCGGTATAGCTGACATCCTGGCGGCATGCTGTGGCCACGTCCGAATCACTCCCAGCGTTTAGGTCCGCTGACGCCGAGTCCACCGCGCCGACTGGATAATGCAGGCCTCTGGCGTAACCATCGCTGAGTTCACCACGTCTGCAGAACTTAAACCATCGACTCCACACTTAGCTCGTACATCACCCTCGTCATCGTGGTTACTGATATTTATCGTCCAGCCCATCCCTTCACTGTTAGCCTTCACATCTCTTGAAAGTAAATACCTCCGGATTGGAATTTGCCGTCGTCGCGCTAGGGCGCTGTATCGCTGAGTCTGCTGCAAAAGCAGGACAGACTTCCACGCGCCCATACTCTTCCCTCACGTAGTGGGCGGTCTTGCGGCACGCTAAGTCAGCTTCCAATCCGTTTCTTACGGCTGGAACTTCGATCGCCGAGCTCGCCGTTACCACATGGTTAATCTCAATATGTATAATGTTCAGGGCGCTCATAGCTGAGTTAACCTCGCCCCCAATACTTGATCTGATGACTCCAAACTTGGCTCGGTCTTCAATAACGGGTTGTTCCTCGTTTGGGACCTGTTCCGAGCATTCTTCAGGGCCTCCTTCCGTTATAGCTGAGTCTTCGTCGCCGCCGCTTCTTACTTCGCCCTTACTGCACTTGTTCCTTCAGCCGCTGAGTTAGCGCTGGTGTCAGAAATGGCGCCATCGTCATCAAAGTTGGACAGATGATAGAAGACTTCTCAGCGATCGCGTAGCGCCGGCGTACGATCCGCTTGGACATCTCCTAGCCTGAACGCTGAAAATAAAGCCGGGTCACCCCTTGTCACTCCTGAAATTGATATGACGTCGGCGTTATTGCGGCGCCTCCGGTCTTCGTCGGCTCCTGTATCAGCATCGATCCTCCTCCAGCGTTCGGCGCATGTTAATTCTGGTCCGTTCTCCACTGGAGGGGGTCGTTTTTTCACCGCTGTCGGAATAGGTTATTTCGTCTTTCTACAGCTGGCGGCTGGTGTGACAACCAGTCTTCATACAGTCGTTGTTCCTTCTGCAGCAAATCTTTATCCATCGCTGACTCAAATGCCAATATCTGTCAGTCACACTATATCGCCGAGCTCACGCGGACATATCCCTCATTGGTCAGTACTCCGTGTGGATACCATTTTATCAAATAAATGTGAGGTGAACACCAGACTGACTTGGGTCGTACATTTGTAATTAGTACATGGGTTGGTCTTCTTCGGTAATTAAAAACAACCGTGGGAATCCAACCCTTGATCCGTCGCACCCACAAGTCATAAGTCGACTCACTGGGTTGCCCCCTGGGCAATTTGAACTCAGCGGTCATTCGACTTTCGATCGTTAACCCGTCTGGTGGCCCACATGGGACATTTAATCCGAACTCGGTCTTTGTCGGCGGATTATTGGATCGGATGAGTGGGATCATCATCTCGTCGGGTAGCTTAACTGACAAAATGTACAGATCTGGGCAGATTCCATTTAAGTCAGTGCCGAGAATCAAATCGACTCCGGCATGATGAGGCATTATCCATACTTCAAACTCGTATGCCACTTCCCAGCCGAGTGTCACCTTCACGACTGCTCTTGACGTTGTCACCATTCTGTATTTACTTATTCCTTGTATGTTGATCCGCTTGTCTCGGCTGGCCACTCTTTTGTGGCGTAGTTTCTTTGCTAGGTACTCACTAATCGCCGAGACATTTGCGCCAGTGTCCAACAGGATCTTGGTCCTTCGGTCGTTCACTGCCCCCAATACGAGAGCTCTCATTCAAACACGGCGTTCAAACTTCTGCTCTGACCACCATCCTAGCCGTTCTCCTAAAAGCAGCTTCATGATTCTGATACGGTGCACAGCCTGGTCTGACCGCCGAGTTACACTTGCAATTGCTCGGTAGTTATCGTCAAACTCACCGAGATTACGTTCAATTCCGTCGATTTCACACACCCAATTGCCATCCCCGCTTCGTCCCTCAGGCCGTCCTGCCTCGCCTACGAAGGCGAACCAGACGTTCGCCTCCACTGCAGGTTCAGCTGACTGTGGCAGCTCGGCATATTTTAACCCAGTCAGTGTTGGCGGGCTGCCGAGTTTAAATCACTTGGCGTGTAAAGGTTTTGCAGGGCTTCTGGCACTTGTGACTTGTCGACAGAGCTCTTCACGAACGCAGCCAGCTTCTCGTATTGACGAAACAGCTCGCACTGGCCGACTTCATGAATTTGTCTGCAGAATTTGCAGCGTTGTCGACAGTAGTGTGCCGAGTGCACCGTTCTTTCTCAGGCTGTACAAGGTCCACGCTGTGCGTTTTCGCGTGATCCATCTCCACGGTTCGACTGTTCTCGTTGGTTGTATGGTCGCGGAGGTCGACTCGCCGAGTTCCCCCAACTTCAATTCGAGACATTCTGGTCTCCCGCTGAGTTATCCCCGCGGTCCGTGGTATTTCCCTTGTCATTGGCAACGCCGGCGTCCATGTAGTCGTCGTCTTCCGCTGAGTCGTAGCCTCCAGACTGGTCCTGATCACTCCATTCGGCTTCAGAGTTGTATGCGCTGATCGAGTAGGTCTTCCCCGTCAGAGTGTGCGTCAACGAAGGTGACTCGGCGGTCGCGGTTGTCTTCTTTGCGACTACGCTTCTCATCTCGACGTCCATCTCGGCATTCATCTCGGCGAGGCTCGACACGTCGGCTCGGATCCTTCCGCTTATCGGCTCGGCCTCGTGCAGTCACAAGTCAATCGCGTTGCTTCTTGCGCTTTTCGACGAGGATTCGACGATTGATGTTCTGCTCGACTTACTAACATATTCCAACTGCAAGGATTACATCAAATCCATCACATCGGCATTTCCACAATGCAGCAAGAAGTGCTCGACATGGTCAGCTGCGTCGGCGCCACCTTTCTTGTACTGGATCTTGGCTGTCCGAGCATACCCATTAAGTCGGATCAAGAAGTTACAGATTGGCTCGTTGACTTTACTTCTCGCCGAGTGGTAGCGAGTGCGGGCGGATTGGTCAAAGTGCGAGCAATCATAATCCAGGAAGGCCTCGCTGAGTAGTTTCCAGCGTCGCTGAGTCTTCTTCGGCAGTTGCCTATACCAACTCATCGCCGCGCGTCCCAAGCATAGCTAGAATAGTTCGCACCAAGCACTATGGGCATCCTTGTGCTCTTCATCTCGTAGATAAAACGTTTGAGCCACTGGAGCGATGCGTCAGAACGGTAGCGTTTGCCTTCGAACTCGGCGAATTTGTCGAGTGAAGCGTGGGTCCAAACTTCTAAGTGTTGAGTCGAGTCTTCTTCTGCCGCATCGAAGCTCAGGTGTCGGATGTAAACCTTCACAGTCTCTTCGCGGTTTCCTTTCCGTTCAAACGGGTCATCATCCTCTTCATCCTCCTCGTGAGCTTCAGCTTCGTCTGCAGCGTTGTACCGTTCACGGTTGCGACCTGCATTCCGTTGTCCACGTCTCGGGTCGGGCTGAACTTCACTGGAGTCAGCAAATGGGAGTCTTCGAAGTATGGAATGCCTTGCGTAGCACGGAACACTTAGCGTCTCTTCGTCTCCGGGGCCTTCCGCAAATGCATTTTGCTTGGACCCTCGCCGAGTATCCTGAACTCGGTTACTCGGCTGTACACCGGCTTCGTTCCACCAGGGATCTTTTCCAACCCAAACGTCACTCTCAACTTCTTCTTCCATTGCCCGATATCAGCTCCGGCGCGGGTTAGACTCCAGTCGGACAGGATAAGGCTGTTTGGTCGGCTGTTGCACCGATAGCTCATCGCCATTAGCAGCAACACTGTTTCTTTCGTCAACTGATTGATGTTGGCTGCACGCACCGGTTGGGTTAATTCGGGACCCAATATCGGCCACTTCGCCTGCGCCATCGCCACAGGCGCGAACGTCATCATCCACTCCGATCGCGTCCTCATCTCTTCGGCAAGTCGAGCCAACCCTTTATTGGCGCTCGGCGTATCGGTGTTCCTAGTCGCTTTCGGAATAAGAGGCGGACGGTCCCCTTGAGCAATGCCATGTTCTACTTCATCGTCCGCACATACGTCGAGCTCGGCGGATAAGTTGCGCTCGACAGGACGTGGGGCTCCCATGCGTCCCACCACCAGCGTCAACTCCTCCACCTCGCCAAGTAGATCGGCGGTAGTCTTCGTTTCTTCGAGATCAGCGGTCTCGGCCTTCTCTTCATACGCTTCTTCACTTGCATCTACGTGCTCGCTCTCCTGGTCTTGGCCATCCTCGTCGAACTGGACGGATTGTCACACCTCCATCGCCATTGCGATGAGTCGCCGATCGGCCGGGTCCGACCCCGCGAGAGGCGATCCTCCAACCGTCGCTGGGCTTCCGTCGCTCGTAGTTGATGATCCCTTGACCATCTTGACGCTTCTCTTTTGGCTCTCTTCCTCTTAACGGGCTAGCTGGCACCTATAAAAACAAGCACACACTCCTGTTCCCGGGTCGCGGCACCTGTTGTGGTGTAGTAGAGCACACAAATACATTCAAATATGGATTTCTTACACAAACCACAACAGATCGCCGAGTTAGGTCGGCGCTTGTACGGCCTGCGCAGAGAGTGGTCCACTCGCGGTTCGGCCCAGCCGGAACAGACGATTAGCTCGCTTCCACTCGGTTCCGACTAACCAAGGCAGAGCACTTTCGAAGCTCCGCCTAGCCAAACTCGGCAGAGCTCGTTCACAAACCCTATGTTGTCCACCAAAGGATGGACGACGGCGCGCGAGCGCTTTTACAGGTCACCGAGCGCAGCGTCTGCTCAGCTAGAAGTGCTACGGCACCCGGGCTATCCGACGTACCGGCCCGCAGATTTTGCGGGCTTTCTTTCGCTCGTAGCGAGACTTTGTCCTACCCGGACCGACCTAATCTCTGTGCGCTACCAGTCAATACCCTACAAGCTATGTCTCTCGAGTATCAATGGCAGGCATAATACAGCCCTATGCAGGGACTTACCGGAAAAGTTTACACGTGTCGTGGACTAGGTCAATTCTGCTCTGTTCTCTTTTGGAAGTCTTTTCAACTCCCCGTATTTAATCCTATGCTTCTCATACAAATATCTAGTGAAATGTGGTCGTTTCGGACCTTTACCGTCCCTTCCGCTGGGGTCAGGCGACCGTTGAGCTCAGCGGCTATCCGGATCGCATCATCCCGACCGATCGCCGAGTAGTTACAGTGATTCTTAGTTCCTCAGCTCTGGGTTATCATACCGAGCCGATTCTCGATCTAAACTAGGTTGACGTAAGCCGAATCTGGAAATCCCTACACCACAATAGCCTTGTCACATCGTGCGTCTCGCTATATGTATGGTCTCAGCAGTGCCAACACACGACGCCAACCTTGCCCGTCACTTTCACAATTGTCCCGGACTCCATCTCCCTCACGGTTGATTAGTAATTCTTCCGCTAGTCAAACGCTGACGACATCTGGTTGGTGGATTTAAACAGATTACGATATTTTTGAAAAATAGATAGTCGTATTAACTAATACTAAGTTGATATTAAATAATGTAATCTTCTCTCAGTAGAAAATATTAGGTGATATTTTTATATTAACTGGTCTACAGGTGATATTTTTACAATATTAACTTCACCGATTTTGGAGTTACCATTAACCCCTGCTCGACACTGCATTATCTCAAATAGCACCCATGTATAGGCAGGACATCCATGTAGCACCCAACGACTCGCTGGCATTTTTAATTGGCCAATATTCTACAAATAGTTGCAGGCCTAGGATATCGACCTCATTCGACAATGAGCGCGCAGTTCATCGATGCGTTGGTGCAACCTGTCAATCGGGTAGACTATGGCCCTCGCACGTACGACCTGCAGAAAATCAAGTCTCGCATACCGTACAGCAAGGACCGATCCGTGCTGGGCGCGTTCTCGTGGGCGCGTGTGATGGATTCGAAGGCACCAGCACCGGTGTTCGTTGGCTCGTGTGATTCGATGGCAGGGGTACATGGGTATACACGTATTCCGAACGACCCCCAGCACATTGTTGACATCGATTTCGCCATCGGCTGTGCGCTGATGTAATTCAATGATGAAGGTCGAGAGCGCGTCGTAAGCTACCAGTCCAGACAAATGAAGTCGGCTGAGCGCAACTACCCTGTTCACGACAAGGAGCTCCTTGCGATGCACTATGCTCTAATCAAGCTGAGAGTGTGCTTGTTGGGTGAGGATACCTTCGCGGTGTATACCGACCATGAATCGCTGAGGACAGCGATGAAGAGTCCTCATCTCTCCCAGCGGATGGCCCGCTGGCTTTTAATCTTCTCTTAGTACAACTTCGTTGTCCATTACAAGCCCGGCAAGAACAACATTCTCGCCGACGCTTTGTCTTGGCGCCCTGACTACGACCCACGCGGTGCATTTGGTCGACAAGTTCGCTCAATGAAGACGATGTAGACAAATGTGCCACGTGCGAGGCGTCAGGAGTCAACCTGACGAGCGTCTCCCCGGTAATGCCACTTCGCGACGAAATCCGAGCTGCTTACGAGCATGACTCGACGTACGCCAGTATCCTGGGAATTCTCAGCTCTCCCAGCGCCGACACACTTGGAGCTCTTTGCCGCTCTGTACGAAACAAAATTGACCGATATCGTCTCGAGGAGGAGCAGCTGACGTACAGCATCGGCAACTTTGATGCCCCACGTGTCGCTGTCCATAAAGCCCCGACCTGGGCTCACGGATTATCGATGCGTTTCATGATGCCCCGCTGGGAATTCATCTCGCTCGCGAGAAGACGTTTGCCGCTGTGTCACGCGACTTTTAATGACCCCGTCTGTATAAATGGGTACGTAAGTGGGTGCGCACCAGCGAGATGTGCCAGCGCGTGACACCTGCTTCGTCGTCGCAGGCTCCCCTGCGTTCTCTACCAGTAACCACCGAGGCCTGGCGCTCGGTGTCGATGGACTTCATCTTCGGGCTCCCACTCGATGCTAAATGACGTTCAGAAGGCTTGGTGTTCGTTGACCGCTTCAGCAATATGGTCCACCGGATTCTAGTATTAAATTCAATCACGGCGGCAGATACCGCGGTGCACTTCATCGATGCGGTCTTCCGCCATTATGGCCTCTTTGGATCCCTCGTTCCTGACCACGACCCGCGCTTCACGTCGGCCTTCTAATCAAATCGCTTCGAGTTACTTGGCTCGAAGCTGTTAATGTCCACGGAAGCCCACCCAGAAACGAGCGGCCACCCGGGCGCGTAAATCACGTCCTCGAAGACGTCCTTCGAAGCTTCGCGACGTCGTTCTCCACCTGGAGCTCGCTGCTACCTCTGGTCGAGTTCGCGCTGACCAACGCGGTACACGCGTCGACTGGGCTGACGCCCTTCTTCATTAATAACTCGCGACACCTGCGTGTCCTTGCTCTCCTCGCCGTGGTCCATCCCACAGAACCGTGTGTCTTCACTCTGGGTGGGGGAGAAGCTGCCGACAAGCTGTCTACTCCAGCTCCGACGTCTCAGGCGGCAACACCGGTACTGGGTCAACCCATACATACACCGGTTGCTAATGATATCCCGAGTGTATCCCCAGTCCCCACGTCGGGCAACGCAGTGACACGCTCCGCATCGAGCCCACTTGCGCCGGCTAACTATGCGCCGAAGCATGCGGTGCGACCCATCGACTCCGCAGTTGTCTCCGACTTCGTACTACAGCACCAAGCTGCGACCCGCTATGTTCGAAACGCACTGCGGGGCGCCGTGGACAAGCCAAAGGTGAGCACTGACAATACTGGCCGCAAGAACACGGCCATGTATACGACAGGCGACCGAGTGCTCCTGTCGACTGAAGGTATTAGAAACGCTGCGGTTACCTACCTCGGCGCGAACAAACTCGCGCCGCACTTTATTGGGCCGTTTACGGTAATCAAGGCCATTGGTGACGCTTACACTCTGGACGTTCCTACGTCACTACGTCTGCATCCGACGTTTTACGGCGGCCGACTCAAGCAATATCACCCCGCTACGATTCTAGAGTCGTCTCAGCCTCCTGAGCCGGAGCATGCGTCGAGCGACCTTCTCGACGGGCACGGCGAGCCATCGATCCATCCGCACCAGGAGTCGGATTTCGAGGCTGTGTCCCCGTCTGTAAGCGACCGTGAACCGACCTCTCCAGCATCTGCAGCCGAGCAAGCATCGTCCGGTCCGATTGACGGAGATCACTCTCCCCGGTGGCCCGGGCAGTCCGATAGAGAGCGTCATCAAACGTCTGCTGGGCATCCCAGTAGCGACCCAACAAGGCCAGTGTTATCGACGCGACGGACCTCCTCCTGTTGTTGACCCGGAGATATCCGCTGGATTGTAGAGCACATTTTCCTCCACAAAGATTTACTTCGCGCTCCCACGCGTTTTCGTGGGCGTCACTATCGGGTACGATGGCTCGGATTTCCACCCGACGAGGATACATGGGAGTCTCGTGCCAATCTCCTTCGTTACGTCCCAAACGTGGTCCAGGCGTATGAGTCCAAGCTCGCTGCGAATCATTAAGCGACGCATGCCAGATTGAACGAGGAGAACGGCTCGAGCAACCACGTGAACGAGACCGAGTTCGATGCCATGAATATTCGCGTGAAGAGCGTCGGCGCGAGCCGGCGCGACTAGAGGCGCGCACGTTCTCGGCCAACGAGCGGCGAAACTTCCCCATCCACCTGTGTTCTTGTTCACCGAGCGGATACTTGGCGATGTGACTTCTCCACTCCTCGACAGTCGGCCGCGGCTCGGTGCTAGTACTACAACCTTCGGCAACCCTCACGTAGCAGAAGCATCGCATGTCCTCCCATGCGCTGGTGCAGACGCGCTCACGGAGTTCCGTAAGCGAGTGCTCCTTGACGATCTCCTCGCGGTATACCAGCCAGCCGACGAAGCTTCCTCCTTCTTCTTGCGTCCGGTTCCAGCACCAGATGAAAGCGCACCACGACCCCTGCAACGCGTTATATGCGATACCCTCGACAGGTTTCTGCCGCAGTCCGCGGAATCGCCGGAAGTGACCTTTCATCGTGTCCAGTGTGTCCGGAACCTGCGCTCCGGATATATCGTAGAGAGCCCATGCCCGGAGCTGGTCGTTCATCACGCGCGTGCCGCGTGCCGCTACTGTCGACGACGTCCCGTCGTCGGTGTTCATGTCCGCTGCTGATCCATCGTGCTGCTTGTCAAGCTCTCCGCACGTTGGGTTGTGTCGCTCCTGCGCTTCGCACGAGATGTCTCCGTCCCCGTTTCACTCCGCACGCTACCAAGTCCCCGTTCGCCATGCTCACGTAGATTAATTTTTTCTTCGCCCGCTGCTTGTGTTGCGTAAGTGCAACTTTAACAATGTGTGGGCCCTCTATTACATAAGTAGGTAAATTTCTGTAAACAAGTAGGTGCTTCGGCACACGAGTAGCGTGTGCCGAAATGTTGTCATGCCATTGGCTGATATATGGGGCGTCATACCCATTTTTAGCCAATTGGACTATGACGTGTCTTCGAGTGACCAGGGCTGTGGACTTGGTGCTAAAATAAAGTCAGAGTTGATTTTTTCTTAAAACAAAGACTCAGTCGTCCTATTGCGAGCTTCATCAACACTATAGTGTAACCAAGTAGCGGAGTAAATACCTGGCCCGTCGCACCGACCCCTTCGAGCATTACTGGCTGTTATTTTTGTGATAGAACTTTGACCATTGGCCAAAATAATCTGCCGAGTGAGCGTCTCCGACACAAGAGTGCTGGTGGTGGTCTGGTGGTGTCACAACCACAATAACGAGTGGCTGATAGGTATCGGTCGGTGCCACATGGATTTCCGGAGTGCTGATAGTATATGGTTGGTGTTTTGTAATCAAAGACTGGTGTAAACAGTACTCCCTCAGCGTATAGCGGCGTCACAGCCCAAGGGTTTTCTACAGACATTCTCGAAAAACGCTTGGGATCTGTATCCCACCATCAGTCGCTGACTGAACATACGATTTATCACAAACTGCTTCCAGGTGTCGCCTGCATATTGGAACCGTAAAGTCGCTTGTACTGATTAATGCTGCATCCTAATTCCTTTTGAAGATGAGTCGTGCGTTTTTTCGTAGGCGACGTCAGCGATGCGACCATTATTAAATTCATGGCAAGATCGACCCACCTGTCCTTTTTGAAAAGTGCCAAGCACTGATGCTTTGGGTTCGCTCAACCATTTTGACTTCTCCAGCAAGCGATTTATGTGAAAAGCGCTCTCGAATGCGTTTAGGAAGTCTGCTGCCTCATCCTCAAGGCCTGCGTACACTTCCTTGTCGCGAAAGCGGCGACGCTAAATGTCTTTAAGGTTTGGTAGTCTCTCCACAGTCGGCCCTGCTGTCACCTGATCCTTTAGGGCTGGTGGTGTCGGCGACTTCTGCTCTGGCTCGGACGGCTATTCTAGATTAAGCGTTTTAATAGAACTATTAGGCGGCTTCTTGGCGCCTGCTGCATCCTGGAAAGTCGAGGGGTTCTGGTTTGTTCCATCGATCTGGTATTCACCTTTGCTAACCATCTCGGTTCCGTCCCGAAGTAGGATTGGTAAATGGTCCTCACGTATTGTGGCTGCGTCTGATCCTTAAAATGTCAGGACTAAATAAAGTTCGTTAAAAATGATAAATATAAAATACTATCTGGTTACGAAGCACATTCCGATAGTTCGAACCTGGAGTGACATCTACTGTCGCTGTAAACCGAGCGACGCAGTTAGTGCACCGGTGCTTATGCGTCTTTTACCAGAACCATTACGTTTCTGTAAAGGCCCGTGAGTGTAACGAAAGATCTTACTCGACCTTCGCAATCTTTATGGAACTTTTAATTTAAAACCGCATTGTTTGTCCTATTTTCAACATTTGAAAGAGTGACCTAAGCGATTAAGTAATTGTAGAAATGTTCAACAAACTTATGATGATTGCAGCTAGTTCGAACGCGAAACAGCACCAAGTTGTCATCTTGGTATGATTGCAGTGTTTTGTCTAAATTATCCCATGTAGAACATGGAACTGGCTCGAATTGTGGCTTCTGCTTGTTGATGTCAGGTCGAAAGTCTTCAATTTCATCGCGAGGATGTTGCGTATCAGATTTTATACGACGTGGCAAATAGTGTGAAGCTGTGTCAGTGTAGTCCAGTCTGGCTTTGATTTGTCGCACAGATCTCAAAGAACGCAGTGCTAGTACCGACGTCTGTTTAAAGTACGTTTAAGACGTCCGTTTGTTTGAACATTTCGTCTATTTTCCTTTTTATTTGCCGTTATGGTTCTTTTTGACCCCTCCAGGCCGGATGTAGTATAATGCTACATAACCTTTCCACTAAAGCCGAATATATATATATATATATATCTTAAGCGATTTTAGACTTGAAATTTGTAAGAGTCCCCGTTCAAGGGGCTTACAAACTTTAGGTGAAGTGTCCGTGCAGTTTCTGTTCGAGTCTTTCTGTGAAGTGAGGGTTAGGACGGTCGTTTGTCTAAATTCCTACAATTACGTTTGACGGTTATCTGCGAAATGCAACTGATTTGCATCGGGAACCACAGATAAATGGGACGTGCCCGTCTAAACGAGAGGCTGATAGCCACTGGCTGATGCCGCCTTTTCCTCATTCGTGAGTTTTCGCTCCGAGAACACAAGTCAAAACCAAGAATGGTGAAGCCGAGCAAAAACGTGAGACGAGACAGCGAGGAAATGGGCAGGGACTTGTCCTTCGAGTCAGTGTGGCGCGAACTGAAACAAGACGGGTGGACGAGAAAGCCACCACCACGCAGCAGCTTGGACGATCGCTACAAGTACATTCGCCCCGACGGTCATCCAAACGGCACCGTTGGTCTAGATTAATTATTGGGTGAAAAGGTGGTGCTTGACTTCTACGCTGATGGTACGTCTCTACAGATTACTGATATTGACACATTGCTAACGTTTGCTTTTCATGTACAGTACTGCGAAGTCGCGCGCGCGGAACCATTCCAGCGAGCGCCGCCGTAGTTGATTCAGGTAGTGCTCTTGGGTACAATCCAATTGCCGCTGCACCGGAAGCCGTTCGTCCGAACTACCTGCCTGACATTGAAGCCGCTGCTGCACGTGAGGCAGCGGCCAGTCAAAATGTTGATTCATCAACTGCTGCAGGTAAACCTGCATTTTGTGCTGAATGCAATGATGAACCAAACGTAGCATAGTATGGTGAATGTCTAACGCTGTTATGATGTTTATATGTGCATCGTAGCTACTACTAGAGATCACTCGCAGCCACTTGAACCTTCTCCAGTCCCTCGTTGCCATTCGACTCGCCAGCCAACTCGGTGCTCGATAGAGACGACTGCAACCTTCGGAGCCTTGCCTTTGTGTACGCCGCGTAGCTCACATTCCGCTTCCCCACTTATTGCTACCTCTCCGCACATTGAAGACGATGTGTTCGAGATCAGAGATGATGATGTGGCTTCCAGTACGGCGGAGGTCAATGATGACGCTTCTGTAGCTTCTGCCGAAGTCCACACTGGCACGGTGTATACTATGCTGTCTGTTATGCTGCATGTATGGTGCATGTTCATGCAGTCCAAGGTTTTAACGTCCGTATTTTTGTATCACAGGTGACGAAAGCATCGAAGATGAGTTGGACGTACTTGGGAGTGAGTTGCTTGCAGAAAAATCCGACGACTTGGATGCTGTTAAAGCGAGCGAAAGCGCAGACCAGTACGGAGCAATTGAGTCGGGTGATGAAGCCGAGAAGGATGATGTTGATGTGGGGGAATACGACTCTTATGAAGGAGAGGAAGCATATTGCGCTACTGAGGACCTTGTGGATGATGTGGATGAGACGGAAGTAGAAATTGCTGAAGAAGTATTATTTACCTAGATTTTCTTGGAAAGTTTTGGAGGAGCAGATGACGTGAGCGGATCTTTGGAGTAAACAAGCGACTCATACTCGCGGACCAGGCCTACGTCGCATAGAAGATTGCCGCGGTGCTCTCACGTATCGTCCTCGGGAGGGGGCCCAAGCCAGCGGACCTTTTAGCGACGAGCGGCCGGGATCGTCCAGAGCGTGGCATGAGGGTGGTTCTTTGGCGGCGCGAGAAAAAATTCCTGTGTTTACAGATGGCATTTTTACAATTTCAGGAAAATATCTCTTGGCCAGGCTCAAACGATGGGGAGGCGGACCCTTCGCCCACATAGAGCGTTCGGTTTCCCGTTGGGCCCCCAAGGGAACAATTCCCTTGAAGAAATTAATTTTTGGAAAACCCCCTCTGCGCGAGGTGGATGCTGCGATGCAGCAGTCGATGGAAGCTGCCCGGACTGCGACCGCTCTCCGGCAGTCGAATCGGGAGTTACTGGAGAGTGTGATGGTGTTGGAGCGCGTGGTTCGCGGTCAAGTACGCAGCCGCGCGAGCCTGCGACGACTGACGCGATGGCTCGTCGCGCGCGGCGAGAGTGACGTTCGACGTTCGTAGCTGCACCGGCTCAGTCGTCTCCGAGATCGTAGCGGCATGTTATTTCTTGAGCCGCCCGACGTAGAGTGTTGGGTGTAGCCGTAGTGTTGTTGGAATATCTAGCGAATGCGTCACCCAGCACATTCGTAATCTTGAATGGCTCAATATAGCGCGGCGCGAATAAACTCGCGCCGAGGTTAGTGAGCGCAGAGTTCCTTATGCCGTCTGTCTGTCGGAGAGCTTGCTCTCCTTTCGCGAAAGAGACGCAGCTCTTCCTGCCGCGCTTGTTGGCGCGCTACTTCTGCTTATCGACGGCGGACTGAAGGGCGTCACGGACGAATCGTGTCAGGGCTTGGAGGTAGAGGACGAACCCGGACACCTTGGACTCATCGATGGGTCTCACCGACTCCTTCGGCGCGTAGCTCGTTGGTACGGGACTAGCTCCCAACAAAAACCAGCGTGCGTGTGGTCCATGACGAGATATCCAACGCCATGTTGGGCGGCGTCGTAAGAGGTATCTTCGCTTGGCTCGTGTGATCGTGTTGAGCGTTGCTGACTTGGGAGATACACTCGTCTTTTCGACTTCCTCCTCCATTAGAGTGGTGCTACGCAGCGTCGTGGGATGAACCACAGTGAGGAGAGCCGGAACGCGCTAGTGCTGCACGGTGTGGACGAAGACAGGAGATTGTTCAGTGGATGCGTGTTCGGCGTTATTCAGTGCGAATTTAGCCAACGGGAGGAAGGAGCCCCAGTTAGCAAATGACGCGTCGTTGCTTCGAAGTATGTCTTCAAAGATCCGGTTCACCCGCTCGGTCTGGCCGTCCGTCTCCGGGTGCACAGTAGTGGACATCGTCAGCTTCGTGCCTAGCGGCGTGAAGCGTTTGACCCAGAAGGCGTCCGTGAGGCGAGGATCACGGTCGAAGACGATGGATTCGGGCTATCCGTGGTGGCGGGATACATGGTCGACGAAGTGCGCCGTGGATTCTTCCGCGGTGATCGCGAGGTGAACGGGCACGAAGTCGACCATTTTGCTAAATCGATCGACGATGACGAGGATGCCCGTCCAACCTTCAGGTTCGGGCGGTAGCACGAAGACAAATCTATTGAGACTGATGTCCACGGCTCCGTGACAGTTGGGAGTGGGCGTAAAGGTGCCTCCGACGAAGGAGAAGGCTTGACACGATGATAGGTGCACACTTATTTGCGTACCTATTTGTTCAAATGGGCCAGTAGAAATCGCGGGACACGGCCACGAATGTCTTGTCGCGGCCAAGGTGTCCGCCGATGGGGGCGTCGCGGAATCCGTAAATGATCCGCGAGCGCAAGTCGGGGTCATTGGGGATTACTATTCGGGGAGCATTGTGGTGTAGCGGGATCAGCAAAATCTGCGAGATTGCCAGATCCAACTTACCAACTGCGCCCAAACACCGACTAACGGAGGGGGTCCCCCGATGATCCGTGTTCTGCTGAACTTTTCTCACCTTGTGTACCCGTCGGTAGGGCGGGATCTTGCTCTCTCGGTAACTTCCGAGGAGTTCAAGTGGTGAAGCTTGAGTGTCTTGGCGGGACGTGGGGATGGGGTGGAGCAGCAGTGGGAAATCTTCACTCTGCGTCCGTGGATGGTTCCGTATCCTAAGCGAAAATTCGAGCTTGTGGATCTGGCCGTAGGGTTGCCTTGCGGGTGTGTTCCCTAGCCTTTGCGTTTTTATTTGCGTCGTACTTGCCGCCTCCTGTGACGGGATCTTGAGAGTTGAGAGCCTCTAGGGTGTAACCGACCAAGTAGTAAATTCGGTTAACCTGTTGGATCTGCACGTGTATAGGAAAAGCTCACTAGGTTGTAGGATCTGGCCAATGTATTATCCAGTTATCGCTACCAACACTAGGTTCGCAATTCCCAACCTTCTCCGAGCTCGTACGGCCAATGTAGTTCCGGTTCTTGAGGGCAGGAAGGCACTTGCGTGTTATCGTGCAAATAGAAGTCTGTATTGATATTTAAGCCTATACCTGCCTGGATTTCTAGTTTCTATGTCTTTCACCTGCTAAATCCCTTACCAGGCTCGGCTGCATGTCCTTTCCCTCCTTGACCCATCATCCCAGCTGTATTATCTTCAGATCCACCGGATCCATGGCGTAATCATTATGGTCACCCTATTATGGGTACACTCATCCGGATCCAGGTCACTTGGATCCACTTCACTGTAATTGTACACTCGCCGTGGATCCGAGCTCTCCAATCATCCAACATCATCTTGCAACCGTCTGTGATCTCCATTGTCCCACGAAAGTTCCAGATCCACTGCATCCCTCATCCCTGTACCCTGGATCCAGGTCCTTCTATGCGGGATCTTCCCTCCTTGGATCCGAACTCGGAAGTATGGGATCCGGGGCACCTCGCGGTGGCTCCTGACATCTTGTTAGCCGTGGTTACTAGATCCACCTTTCGAGGGCACCTACCATCATTCCTTCATAGGATCCACACTCGATCCACTCTTATATAGTATATCCCATATCCATTTAGGTGGATCCAGGTAAGGGTGGATCCGAGATAAGTCTTGGTGGATCTTGCCTTCTCGTACATCGCTCATACCAGATTCATCGTCATTTCATACGGGGTGCTGTTCGTCATGGCTAATCCACCACAGGCAACTTGCATCCGTGCCAGACAGCCCAAATCCTCTCTAATCACTTGAAATTGTCACTGATTCGGGGTAGTGACCCCGCGTCAGGCCCATTCTCTTATTTCTGAGAAAGCACTTCACCACAATCGTCTCCTGCACGTTGTCGGCGCTGCACAACAGCGTTCACGGCGTGCATTACCAGCATCCACAACCGCTTTCTCCTCGTCGTGACACATGTCTCCCGCCAAGCGTACCGGCAAATCGCCGGGCAAGGCCCCATCCACCACCCCTCCGGTCAGTCCGTCTTCAATGTCGCCCACCGATCTGCGGGTTCTAGCCCAGGCTCTTTCTGATCAGGTGCAAACCTTGACGGCGGAGCTCCAGATGGCTCAAGATGCCCAAGACCAAGCTGCGTCTCTGCACACTACCCAACTTCAAACCTTGCGAGCCCAAGTCCATGACCAGGCTATGGAGATCCAGGGGTGGGAGCACCGTGCGGCCTCTCGTTCGCAGGACCTACGACTCTTGTTGGCTGATCAGGCGGTCGAGATCTGCGACCTGACCGGACGGCTGGATCGCGCCTCCCGTCAACAAGACGGCATGCGAGATGACAGCGACCATCTCCTTAGGGAGATGGCACTCGCCGGGTCTGAGATCCACCAGCTCCAATCCCGGATCCACGACCTCGAGCGGGATCTGGAGGATTCTCAGGCTGCTAGGGCAGCCGTGGACGCGAGCTTGGATCGGCTCCGTGACGAGTTGCGCCTGACTCAAGAGGAGGTGGTAACCAACGACTATGTGGGATCCACCCTGGGCGGATCCGCCTTAGGGTCGGCGCGTGGGGGGTCCCCCGTGCCGAATCCACCTCCCTCGTCGCCGGATGTAGCTCTGGCCCAGCTTTCTGAGGAGCTGCAGGATACCAAGGAGTCGCTCGAGAAAGCGTCTGCCGGACGAGATTACGCGCTCGAAGAGTTCGTGCGTATAACTCAATTGCGCGACGAGATCCAAGCGAAACTGGCGGACAGTGAACTCCAGCGGGACAAGGCGGCTACCGAGTGGGCGGATGCCAAGCGGACGCAAACGGAACTGGAATCCAAGCTTCGCCGCACGAGTACGTGGATCCTCTTTTGGCCCTTGCTAGTAATTCCATATTCACTTGTTATGTCAATCCATGTGACAAATTGAAAGAAGCCGGTGCATCCACCGCGAAACTCCAGGATCAACTCGCCGCAGCCCAAACTCAGCAGCAACAGCTGGTCCTGGAGCGCGATCGTGGCTTATCGGAGCGGGATTTGGCACGTCGACGACTGGCGCTGGTGACAGCTGCCGTTTCGGATCCCCTTCCTCCCTTGTCGGGACCCTCTCGTGCTGCCAGTGTCTCTGCTCCTCCTCCGTCTGTAAGTGGGGCGGATCCGTCGGCTGCGAAACGCCCGCGTAGTGCATCTCCCGCTCCTAGCTCCGGATCCTCCCGTCCCCATAAGCATGCTCGACCTTCCCCGAAAGCCAAGCCCAAAACGACTCCAGTCTCTAAAACGGCTTCGCAAGCGGGATCCATATCTGTGTCCAAGGCGAAATCCACATCCGCGTCCAAGACTTCCGCTTCCCCCTCGAAGTCGGGTGCAGGATCCAAGTCTGGATCTGCCACTACGTCCAAGTCTGGATCTGGAACCAAGACTGGGTCTACGGCGTCCAAGACTGGATCCGTTGCCCCATCCAAAACGGGATCCACGGTGTCCAAGTCCGGATCGACGGCCAAGGCGGGATCTACGGAAGTATCCAAACCGGTATCGGCGTCCAAGACGGGATCCTTCCAGCGGTCCCTTCGGTGACGACGCCTGCCGTCCCCAGCCGTGG
>NW_003303751.1:3295277-3296794 GCF_000142945.1 Phytophthora infestans T30-4
CATTTTTGTTGAGGGGGTCCTCCTTACGGTGGATGGATTCTACAGGGTCGTCTCCATGGTGGGCGGGTCTCCCAGGTCCCCCCCATGGTGGCGAGTTCTCCGGGATCCGCCCCATGGTGGCGATCTCCCGGATCGCCTCGTGGCGGCGGATCCCCCGGACCTGTCTTGATCCCCCGCTCCCCCCTAACTCGTCCTTGCCAGGGATGCTCCCCGTGGCTCCGTTTCGGTCCGGATGCCGCCTTCATTCCTGGTCAGCGTGCTCCCGTGGCCTTCGCCACCCGGGATATTGAGCCTTGGTCCGCCAAGAAATTGAACCGGGTCGTCATTATTTCAATAAAGATCACGGTCCTGTTTCCTGAGTTGCCTTTTCGAGCTGAATGGATATTCCCTCGGGCAGCGGACGCCATCCCGACGGCTGGATACGTGGATTCGCTCATCACCAGACCTCTCGTGGAAGAACTGATAAGTGCTGCCCCGTGGGATACGCTGGCCACCACACCGGTGGATCCGGCTAGCTTCAGGAATGATGTGCGTGGGCGACTCGGGGAGTTCGTTCGCGCGTTTCGGGATTTCGTTTCCAAGCACCGGGTTGCCATATGGGAGGGCACTCACCGATTCCCCATCTCTCGTAATCAACTGCAGGGTTCGACTTGGTTGTCCAACTTCAACAAGCAGCGTGGTAACCGACGTAGCCATGCTGGTCCAGCTTGGAAGAGAGTCCTCGTGATCCTCGTGTTGGCAATCCAGGACGGTTGGTGTGACGTGGATATTCTGTTGGATCCATCCTTCTTGCATCTTCCCCGACGCGGGGATAAGGTAGCTTGGTTTCCGGGATCCGTATCCCGTCAAGCCAACTTGGAGGATCCCAACCTCCATCGCCCAGAACCCACGAGCCTATTGGAAGCCTTGCGAGAGATCGACGAAGCCGAGCCTTGGCGCATCCAGTTTCGTGGGGACCTTAGCCAACACCCAGGACGCCAGATCCAGCGTCTAGTGGGCAAGTTCTTCAATGTTCAGCCCAAGACTACCTGATCCCTATCACTCTTTGACGCCACGCCTCCAGTTTCAGTCTTCGTGGATTCGTTTCGTAGCAGTAGCTAGCGACTGGAAACTGGGTCGAGCTAGCCTTTTGCATAAGCTATTATAATCCACACTCTCTTACTTGAATATGTCTGTAACATTCCCTCGTCGGTTGAGGAATCCAGTCAGAGTCTACCGGCGTACACCTGGATCTGGGCTGGATCCACCCATCCACCCTTTCAGTGTACACCTGGATCTGGGCTGGATCCACCCTTTCAGTGTACACCTGGATCTGGGCTAGATCCACCCTTTCAGTGTACACCTGGATCTGGGCTGGATCCACCCTTTCAGTGTACACCTGGATCTGGGCTGGATTTCGGATCCGGCTGGATCCACGCTTGGATTTCATCAGGATCTAGCGCCAACGACCCAGTATCAATTGAGTCAGTATAGTTCGGGCTCTTGAAAGCTCGCGCTTGAGATCAAGCAGGACTCCT
>NW_003303751.1:3300879-3304788 GCF_000142945.1 Phytophthora infestans T30-4
CCAACCTCACTCCGGCTGGCACCATAATTTCCATCCCGAGGATGGCGTCTTGACCAGCGAGATCTCCAACCCAAATGTCAAACCAATACACCAAACAACCTGTCAGCGTGATCTTGATCCGCGTTCTCCCATTCGTACGGTACACGCCTTCACCAATCCCAACACAATCTTGGATCCGACTCCCATCCACTTGGCACCCAACCTTACGAGCAAAGGCGGTATCTAGTATAGACACCTCGGCACCACTATCTAGGAGTAGGATTGCTTTTTCATTGTTGATCTTGCCCCCTACCTTGGCTTGTCTGAACCACTTTCCTGGGGCATGGTACTTCCAGTATCCACGGGACTCCCCTGTTAGCAGATACATGGATCCAACATCCTCAGATCCACAGGATCCAGTGACCAGACAGACCTTAGGTGGATCTGCAGTGACCTCACCCTTGGTAGGCTCAAATCATCGACCATGTTGGCGTTTCTCCCAATAACCACGTGCCTCTCCCCTTTGTAGGTCCAGGGTTGAAGAGACTTCGGATCTGGCAAACTCATCCACTTGGCGCAAACTAGAGATCTTGGCAACTGACACTTCATGTAGGTCACGTGTATTATCGACTGGATCTAGGGTCCTGCTACCTGGATCTAGCGATGTCTTGCTCACAAATGCATAAATGCAGTACCTAGAACGCTCGGCTCGTACCGGATTCAAACCCGGCGAGCGTCCTAGTTTAACTTCTTCTCGGCCACTTCTGGCACCATCCCTCGGTGCTTGGCTGGATCAAACCATTGGCGGATCTGGTTGTAGAATTCTTCCATCGGGCACTTGCCGACGTCGTGAATCTCGCCACACCCGCGACACACGTAGAAGCAATGATCCCCGGGATGACCTTTTTTGCCACACTTCTCACAGACCAGATGTTTCCAGCATCCAGATTCAGTGTGCCTCCGGGATCCGCACTGCGAACACCTGACTTGTGCTGCCCCGTCCATGAGATCTCGGGATCTGTACATCCCACGGTCCCCGGGTACGGTATCCCCCAGTCGAGAGTTGTCTCCTGTCTTCGCCGTTCGATCGTTGGACGCAGTGAGACAGACTCGACGGTAATCTTCAGGGTCGGAGTCCGAACCGTCGGATTCTGATTCAGTTCCTGAGTCGGGCGCCGTGACTTGGTGGACACGTCGAGCTGGGGCCGTAGGCGTCGGTGCCTTTTGGCGATACTTGCCGGATCCGACCGCCGCCTTCATCTGGCGGTGTTTCGCGCGATCCACCGCCCGCAGCACTTCCTCAAGCTCGTCTGCGTCGGAAAGTCGTAACAGGGTCGGCCAGATCTACGTCTCCCAACGTCTCGATGAAATGATCCACGTGTTCCCGCAGTACCTTGGATCCCCCATCCTTGATCTTCAACTTGGCCCGTAGACCGGCCACATTTAGTCGATGTAGGTATTCTAGCGGGGATTCATCCGATCTGCGGCGAGCATGGTAGTATTGTCGTGCCACCGACACTCCCAATTCACAGTACTGGGTCTGGAAACTGCGCAGCAAATCTGGCCACTTGTTCCTGGTGGATCTGCCCAGCTGCCGAAACCAGTTCCTGGCTGTCCCCGCTAACAGATCCGCAAAGGTCAAACATTTTTTAGCATCCGACGCTTGATCTCTCATGAGGGCCGACTTGACTTTGCTGATCCATGTCCTCGCTCGGTCCTCATCTTGATCCTTGCCCGTGAACTCCTTCAGATCCGATATGGCTGAGATCCGTACCCTCTGGATCATGGACGATCTACCTGCCCCGGCTGTGGCTGCTGCTACCACTGCTGACGAAGTGGATGGGCCATCCAGATCATCTGGGTCGAACTCATCATGGGAGTTGTCTCCCTCCACGGACTCCATCTCCACGTCTCGTGCTCCATGTTCGTGGAGCACTTGCACTTGTGGCACGGGCGCTCTATTACCCTGTTCGGCCAGGAAACGACTCATCGCAGCTTCGAAGTGTCGCTGCAGGGTGCCCGAGGAAGTGTCGGAAGAGCCTGTGGCCGTCTGGTCCACTGGCGAGACCGGATCCGTGTGGCGATTACCTTGCGCCTGATCTGACGATAATCCCACTGGCTTCTTGCCGGATCTGGCTCGATCCTGGCTGGATTGTGTCAGATCACGCGTAGGGCGTACTGGATCCCGAGCCTTCACGTTCACAGGGACTTCCTGTCCTCGGATCCTCGCCCGCGCTTCCAGCATGGATGCCCAGGAGGGTCATAAAGTCATGCGTCTTGGTTCGGACGACGTGTCTGACTCATCCTCACGTCGGCGGATTCGTAGTTCGAGGACGCAGCTTGGCTGATCCTCGGCGACGACACCGGATCCATAGTGCGCGACCTTTCTCCGGTGATGGACTTAACTCTGGCAAAGAGGTCCCGCGTCGCGGATACTATGAGATCCAGATCTAGCTCGAAGATATCCTCTGCGTCGAACACACCAGCTACGATGCCT
Organism: Phytophthora infestans T30-4; assembly: GCF_000142945.1. Classification (NCBI taxonomy): domain Eukaryota; phylum Oomycota; class Peronosporomycetes; order Peronosporales; family Peronosporaceae; genus Phytophthora; species Phytophthora infestans. The sequence continues at coordinate 3,303,356 of NW_003303751.1, forward strand.
GACTCCGTCAGCAAACGTAATAGATCTTTGACTGCCACCAACTTGTTCGCCGTTTTCGTTGGTGCTCTCACCGGTTCCCTTGGATCTTCGATCTGTCGTGGATTCAGGATCTGCATGACAGGATCTTGATGCAGGAAGTCGCGTAAAGCTTGGTGGCGATACACAAACTCGAGATCCTTGTCGGACCAACTTGACCTGGATCCAGCTTGGTCTTCTTCCGACTCTGGAGCTTGCATCTTCTTCCGCGTAGTCTTACTCGTTTTCGTCTTCTTTCTCGTTTCTTCGACTAGCAACGTTGGGATTAGGTACAGTGTTGGCTTAACCGGTGAATCTGCAAATGCATACCGTTTCGCCTTCACTTTCCCTTGTTTTGCTAGCGGATCTTGACTTGCGTCAAGATCCGCAGGGGTCCCCGAGGGGACCTGGGGAGGATAGAGAGGTTTCGCTTCTAGATCCGGATCCGGATCCACCTCTCTTCCGTCGACAGAGTTCCTCCCAAAACTCCATCGATCCGCGGATCTTGTTTCATTCAGCAGCGTCTTCGTCGATCCGACCTCCGACGACGCCTCTTCCCCTGGCTCAATCTTCACTTGAGCATCTTCTTGGGACTCACGGTGAAATCCCGAGTCACCAAAAGATCCGGGCACGCGCACCATTGTGGTGTAGCGGGATCAGCAAAATCTGCGAGATTGCCAGATCCAACTTACCAACTGCGCCCAAACACTGACTAACGGAGGGGGTCCCCCGATGATCCGTGTTCTGCTGAACTTTTCTCACCTTGTGTACCCGTCGGTAGGGCGGGATCTTGCTCTCTCGGTAACTTCCGAGGAGTTCAAGTGGTGAAGCTTGAGTGTCTTGGCGGGACGTGGGGATGGGGTGGAGCAGCAGTGGGAAATCTTCACTCTGCGTCCGTGGATGGTTCCGAATCCTAAGCGAATATTCAAGCTTGTGGATCCGGGGCCTAGATCGTGGATCTGGCCGTAGGGTTGCCTTGCGGGTGTGTTCCCTTGCCTTTGTAGTTCCTTTGCGTCGTACTTGCCGCCTCCTGTGACGGGATCTTGAGAGTTGAGATCTTCTAGGGTTTAACCGACCAAGTAGTAATTCGGTTAACCTGTTGCATCTGCACGTGTATAGGAAAAGCTCACTAGGTTGTAGGATCTGGCCAATGTATTATCCAGTTATCGCTACCAACACTAGGCTCGCAATTCCCAACCTTCTCCGAGCTCGTACGGCCAATGTAGCTCCGGTTCTTGAGGGCATGAAGGCACTTGCGTGTTATCGTGCAAATAGAAGTCTGTATTGATATTTAAGCCTATACCTGCCTGGATTTCTACTTTCTATGTCTTTCACCTGCTAAATCCCTTACCAGGCTCGGCTGCATGTCCCTTGTTCCCTTGACCCATCATCCCAGCTGTGTTATCTTCAGATCCACC
>NW_003303751.1:3304954-3328891 GCF_000142945.1 Phytophthora infestans T30-4
TTCCCTCCTTGGATTCCGAAATTCGGAAAGTAAGTGGGATCTGGGGGCCACCTTCGCGGGTGAATCCATGACTTTCTTGTTTAGGCGGTGGTTTAACTAAGTATCCAACCTTTCGGAGGGGCACCCTACCCATCATTTCCTTCATAGGATCCACACTCGATCCACTCTTATATAGTATATCCCATATCCATTTAAGTGGATCCAGGTAAGGGTGGATCCGAGATAAGTCTTGGTGGGACCTGGCCTTTGGTAACCACGTTACCTAACCCATTTTCTTGTTCTTTTTCCTGGCGGGGGGTTTTTTTTTTTCCGGGGTTTAATATCCCCCCCCACCGAGACAATTTTTTTTTCTCCCCCCCCAAAAACAAAACAAATATTCTCTCTTAATAAACTCACGAAAAAAAATTCACCGATTTGGGGGGGGGAAGGGAGGGACCCCGCCTCTCAGGCCCATTCACTTATTTCTGAGAAAGCACTTCACCACAACATCGTACAGGCTGATGCTGTACGTCAGCAGCTCGGCATCGAGTTGGTATCGATGAACCCGATTGCGAGATGACTGTGACAAGGATCCCAGTGTGACATCGCTGGGAGATTGAAGATGAAGATTGATCTTCGAGTAGATGGAATCATGTTCATAGGCAGCGGCGATCTCGTTTCCCAGCGTCACGCACGTGGCACTCTGCTCTTCGTCGTCGCCGGCATCAGCAGAAGGCAGCGCGCCCAGAGGATCGTAATCGGGGCGACGTGATAGAGCGTCGGCGAGAACATTGTTCTTTTCGGGCTTGTAGTGGACTACGAAGTCATACTCCGAGAAGAACGACAGCCAACGCGCCATGCGTTGAGACAAATGCGGACTCTTCATCGCTGTTCGCAGCGATGCGTGGTCCATGTAAACGGCAAAAGTATGTTACCCCAACAAATACACCCTGAACTTAATTAGGGCGTAGAGCATTGCCAGGTGTTCCTTGTCGTGAACGGGATGGTTCCGTTCTGCGGGCCTCATCTGTCGCGATTGATAGCTGACAACGCTCGCTCAATCATCGTCGTCAAACTGCATCAACGCGCATCCAATCGCGAAGTCGCTGGCATCGCATACGACACGGAGCGGTTTAAACTTGTCGGGCAGCATTAGATTTGGCGCGGCTGCCAAGTTTTTCTTCACCAGGTCAAAAGTTTCCTGGTGCTCGGGGTGCCACGACCACGCGGCGTATTGCTTCAGTAGCGACGAGAGCGGCTGGATCAGCCCGGCGTAGGTCTTGATTACCTTCTGGAAATAGCTCGCAAGACTCAGCCATTGCCGGAGCTTCGTTGGGTTTGAAGGAATCAGCCACGCGCAGAATGGACGAGATCTTTTCCGGGTCAGCCCAGACGCCATTATTGCTGACGAAGCAGCCAAGCACCAGTATTTCTGGTACGCAGAAGACGCATTTCTTCAAGTTCGCGTACAACTTTGCCTCCCGCATCACTTGAAACACTTGCTTCCGGTGTCGTAAGTGGACTTCCACTGCGCTAAGGCCGCCCTCAGCGCGACTCTGTATGAAGATATCGTCGAAGTAACTCGGCGCGAAGTCGCGCAGGGGCCACAGCACGTGGGAAACTATACGATAGAAAGTGGCGGGTGTCTTCTTGGACACCACAAGCCATTCCCAGATCATTCCGCTTGGAGTACTTACAGCCGTGAGGGGAACATCATCCGGCCCCATCAATATCTGATAGAAGACGTCCGTCCGATCAATAATGCTGTAGATCACGCTGCCAGACATGGAGTCGAGGATCCTATTCTTGCGCGGGATTGGAGTCTACACTGGGATAATGGCGTCATTCAACTTGTTGAAGGCGTGGCCGATGCGCCAGCCGCCGGTCGCCTTCTTGACACAGAAGATGGAACTTGAGTGAGGAAAGATGCTTTTACGCACATGTCCGGCTTGGCGACGACTCGCAAAGAAATCGTCGTTGGCCTTGACCGGATCTCGCAGCAGCGGCCACTGCCGCGTCACGCAGTACTTTGTTCCCGACGTGAGGTCAATCTCGTGTCATACTCCGCGGTCAGCGGTCAGTTCTGCGGGGATCTTGTCGGGGAATACGTCATCGTGCTCGCGTGCGAGGTTGTACACGTTCGAAGACGCCTTCAGTGACTCTCAGGACTGCGCGGTGAAGCGCTCCTCACGCACCGACTTCGGTTCAGCGTGTTTGGGACGCGCTAGCTCTTCGGAGTCGCTGACTGGGTGAAGCTCCTCGTCACGTGTGGTGATGAGACAAACTTGCTCGACCTAGCCACGGGTAAGGGCACGTAGAAAGTTCTTCCAGGAGAAGCCTAGGAGACGCTAAATTGAAGAGGCTTCGCACGGTGGGTTAGCGACTTCGACTGCGCGTGGGTGAGCCGCGCAAACGCGTACAACATCGGAAAGCGGGAGCGACGCATGCTCGACTGGAGATACTTGCTGTGGTGGGAGCCATGCTCGACCACTAGATCTGTTGCTAACGAGAACCCATGTCCGACCGTCGTCTTGGTTATCGACGGGAAATAATGCTCAACCGTCGTCTCGTTTGGTCATGGGAGCCCACGCTCGACCTCAATCTCGTTCGCCTCGCGCGTACGCGAGGGGTTCCTAGCAGGTGCACACAACAATACTGTGCATGTCGTACATAGAGGGCCATTGCTCACTCTGTGAGCAGTTCGCGTCGTGGATGACCGGTCTGCGACGGTAACGTGTGGCCAATCTCGCGGTGACACAAGGCGGTGGGTGAACACCTCACTGACGTCGAAGTTGTGTCGACGTTTGACCGACCGCGCCCGCCAGTTGAGGTCAGGCTGGTACCGCGCGAGCCACGGCATCCCGAGAATACAGTGGAAGGCGTAGTTCATCGAGATCACCAGGAAGTCGTCTCGACTGGAGAAGCAGTCGAATTTTTCGGGAGTTGTACCTCGTGCCGCGGGACACGGTGCAACTTGCCTTCAACGAGTTTCACAACAACCTCGCCAAACCGTCGATAACAAAGATCTTCGAGGGCAACACCGACAAACTCGATGCGCGGAATACGTTGTTCGTCGCACTTCATCCCAGGAGCGCATGCAGTGGACGCCGGGTGCCAGAGACGTGGCGATTCAGGGTGATTAGTCTCGCGTCGTCACTGGCAGTGGTGACGCTGAAGTTTGCATGAAGCACTAGAGGGCTAAGAGGTCGGGTCGCCGCTGGTGGGCTCGGACCTCAATTCCAGCCAGTAGGGCACCCTGTACCTAATGGCCCAGGCCGTTTTTGGACTGGGCGACCTGTCTCGGATTGTCGACACCATCGACCATGGCGTTCGCTGCAACAGGGGCAGGCACGCGGCAAACGGCCGCGGGTGGCCAAGCTTCTGGCAGTGATAGCATGGCATCGGACACGGGGATCTGCCCAGATGCGAGGTGCGTCGGTTAGTCAATACCTCGATGACATCTATTTCCATCGGCTCGGATGCGTTTGCCGAGTCGGCCGCCGGCGTATGACGACGTCAATACATAGCCCTCGCGAAGTGCGAGGGCGAACGCCTTCTCCAGGGTGTCGGGCTCCGCACGAGTGAGACTATAACGCGTCATACCTTTTCGCATCCCGAACACGAAGACATGAACCTGTGAAGCCATGTCGATGGGGCTCGTGGTGATGCACGAAGCGAGGTGTCGAGTCTTTTGAACATAGTCCCGCATCAACATCTTACCCTGATTGAGGGCGAAGAATTGATCTCGAACACGGGATTTATCGTGCCGGGGGCTCGAAGGCCAGACGTAGGTCACTCTGGACAGAGTGGGGAACACTTGCGCTTCTACGACAAATTTGCCGAGGGCCCACTCTTTGGCTTTCCCGGATAGCCGGGAGAGGAGGAAAATGACCTTTGCCGAGATGACCTCGATCAACCTCGAGGCGATGGTGATGTATATTACCCGAAACCACCGCTCGACAAAAGGGACCTGTGAACTACTGCTCACTGAGAGTTTGTAAACTCTCGTAAGCCAACCTCTAGCGCTAGGTGCCGTGTGACCCCGTCACACCTGATAGCACTTGTAGTCAATCCACGCCAACGCGGGTAGACCACCTGAACCTCTCTGAAGTTCGTGGTCATGGATTGGAACGACTTCTCTCATCTGAACGACTCACAGTTCGAGTCGGTTCGGAAGATGGCTGGCATCTTCGGGATGGAGGCCCTGCAGAGCCTGGTGGCGTCGACACCGGCCGAACAGCTCGGGCGTGTCAATGCGTTTGACGCTTACGAGCAAGGGCCCATCGCACGTATGCAGGAAAACCTGCCGGGTCCGGTGGCGGAAACAAATCCGCCACACCCGAAGCCAAACCGGCTGAATATTAAGCCGTATGAAGGGAAGGAGGGTGAGAACCTTCACTTCTGGGCTCGAGAGGTAGGGCTCGCGATGAACGTGGCTCCGATCTCGACCGAGCAACGCCGTGTTGCTTTTGTGCTCTCCAACCTTAGCGGTCGTGCTACGAGTTGGGTGTACACGCGGGAGGCGACATCGCCTAGATGTTTCACATCCTGGGCTCAGCTGTGCGAACAGCTCCGAGCCGCGTTTCTCCCGGCGAACTACGAGTGACGGCAGCGTTTGCGCTTCCTCTCGTGCAAGCAAGGAAGGCGCGAGCTGCACGAGTACGTCCAAGAGGTACGAGAGCTCACGGCGTCCCTAGTGGACAGCCCACTCAGCGAGCACATCAAGGTGACTGTGCTCATGGACGGCCTTCGAGTAGGCCCGGCGCGCACTCAGCTGTTCTGGGTGCAGTCAAGCACCCTCTAAGAGGCGAATCAAGTGTCTGCTCAAGAAGTGTACATCCATCGTCAGGCGCGCACGCCGGCCTCAACGTGGCCAAGGAATTCTGTGTCGAATCACGGTCGAGCAAACCCCACCGGACCAGTTCCCATGGAACTCCGGTCCGCCGAGCAGCGCGACATTCGCTGCTTCGGCTGGAGGAAGCTTAGACACTTCAAGCCTGAATATCCCGCAGAGAGACACCGCAGGCGGACTTTCCCCAAGCCCGTCCTCAAGGGTCGCTGACAGAAGCCAGGATTCCGGGGACAGGGGAACACCGGAGACCAGTAGGGGCGCGGCGCCCTACAGGGGGAGAACTAAGTCTTCGTGAGGGGTGCGCGGGTGGCGTGTACCACAAGAATAAGCCGCTGAGAGTCTTCGCACTCACGAATCGGCGAAGAGCAGCGGCGGGTTGGTCGTAGTACACGGATGTGTACGGGGATACAATCATCCCTTTAGAATCTTGATCGATTCTGGGGCGTCGAAGAATTTCGCACGCCGCCAGACAGTTGATCGTAAAAGCAACAAGTTGTTCGATGCTTTGAGAGAAAGCAAGGACAACGGGACGGTGTCAGTGCGACTGGTCGACGGGAAAGTCGTCACTGTCCCCAACGTCCAAGTGGATCTGGTCGTCAAGTTTGAAGACTTCGACAGCCCAGAACAGTTTACTGCTCTCGACATGGATGCCTACGATATGATCCTGGGCATGCTTTGGCTCGAGAATCAGGAGCCCTGGATCGACTGGCGAGGCAAGGCAATCGGTGCCAGCCGCCTTGCGAAGTCCAGCAGAGCATTGATGAGTCATGGTCCCACCTCTGTCAGGACCCGGGGCGCCCGCAAGGGCTGCCAGGGTACCGAAGTATCCAGCAGCTGCTTGGGAGTCGTCGACGTATATGACGACTCCAAGGACGCTTCGATGATGGCGGCGCTAGGAGGCGTTGCCCAAGAGGGTAACTTAGGTCCACAAGCGGGTAACATAGTTTCACAGACTACTGAAGCTGTCACGAACACTGTAAATAGCGGGTACAAGGTGAGTAACCGAGCTCCACACACGGTCGACCAGACCTTAACTGAAGAGGAAGACGTCGGGTACGCTTCCTGTATGGGTAACACAGTACCACACGTGGTCGCCCAGACCATAACTGAAGAGGAAGATGCGGGATGCGCTTTCTGCGTGGGTAACATAGTACCACACGAGGTCGCTCAGACCATAACTGAAGAGGAAGACGCGAGGTGCGCTTTCTGCGTGGGTAACATAGTATCATACGAGGCCTCGAGTGCCTCGGATGTCGACACCAAGACATTCCCAGACGTGGATAACGAAGTTTCACATTACGGTCACCATCGACGACGACGCCGCCGCCGAGAGTCGGATCTGAACCTCGTTCAGATCGACGTCGTTTCAAGCGACTCGGAGTCCAGGGCCCGGGCTCCTCCGACACGGCCGTGTTATCACATCTTCGATGGCGAGACCGATTTACCCGTCGTGTCCACCTGGAACCATTGCCCGAAGTTGCAGAGATACTGAACCTCGAGGAAATGACGGCCGAGTCTTTCCTGGCCACTGGGGAGGTTGCTGAGATGATGCTCGTAAGACCTGATGCCGGGGTGATGTAATGTGCTCTCCAATTACATAAGTAGGTAGGTCCTTTTACAAAAGTAGGTAGAAAAGGCACGCGATTAGCATTGTCGCACTATAGCTTGGCTAAAAAGGAAAACGTTTTAGCCAGTCAGGAGTCGACCTGCATATGAGTGGTTCTCAGAGGTCTAGGGCTCCCGCTCTATTCCTAAATTAATCAGAGTCAATTTTATAAGAGTTATTAATAAGGCTATTTTGCTTGTGAGATTCCTCACCGCTACGTGTACGCTAGTGACGGTAGAAACATAGCCAGTTACAATTGTTTACAGCGGCCCCTACGAAAGATCCGAGGACTTATTGTGCCTTTCTCGAGGTTTGGCCAATCGGACCTTAAAAGGCTGGTCCTAAGAAAGAGAGGGTAAAGCAATACCTAAGATTTGATAAAACGACGGTAAAATATAATTTTTGGCAGCCACAAGTCCTACGTATTGTACCTTTCTGCCGAAAAGTTTGAGAAAGGTACATGTACAATACATCTGCAGCAGCGAAAACCTACTTTCAAGCTAGCAGAATCTGCTAACTTAAAAGTAGGTTTTATTGCTGAGGACCATTTGCTGAGATATGTACTCTAATTAGTCGTGCTTCGAAATTAGTCATGATGCCGATGGCGTGCATCAAGTAGTTTTCTGCACCAAAGAGCAGATCGAGAACTGCATAAATTGCTGCTCTAGTGTCGAGACTCTCGTACAATTTGAAGACAAAACGACGGCGAAGACGTGAGTCTGGCCAGATCCAACAACGTGTCGCTCATGACGCTGAGTCAGCTTATGGAAATCGGTTGCGCCATCCTTGTGGAAGCCGATCCACCACTGCCTGACGACCTCTGTTCCATCTGCTATACGTCGGGAATGACGGGTGACCCCAAGCCTTGGGACCCAAGGGTGTGATGCTGACGCACTCTAACATGATCGCCTCCATTTTGTGCTCTGTCGAAATCACTCCATTGGATGAGTCAGATGTACATTCTTTCCTTTTTACCATTTGTACATTGTTTCGAGCGCAATGTGCAAGCTCACATCATTGCCAAAGAAGGATGCATCGGCTACTACCAAGGGGAGGTGCCTAAACTGCTCGACGACATGGCCGAGCTGAGACCGACGGTGTTCCCGTCCGTGCCACGGTTGCTAAATAGAGTTCATGACAAGATTACACAGGGCGTAGTAGCTGCAGGTGGATTGAAGAAGCTCTTGTTTGACCAGGCATACCCAGCTAAGAAGGAGTACCTAGCAGAGGGCTACTACACGCACGTATTCTGGTGTTTGACAAGCTCACGATGATTCTGGGCTACATACTGAGCGGCTCGGCGCCGTTGTCTAAGAAGGTCTAAGGAGTTCATGGCCATCGTGTTCAGTTGCCCTGTGCTGGAAAAGGGTACGGACTTCCGGGAACGGCGGCGGTGGTGTCCTGTGCGATGGCTGAGATGCCAATGACTCGACATGTGCGTGTCCCCGTTGTTGGCGCTGAGATCTGCCTAGAAGACGTTCCGGAAAAGCATTACTCGACTCGAGATACGCCATGTCCTCGAGGTGAAATCCTGACCAGGTCTGGACACGTCTTCAAAGGTTACGACAAGCAGCCAGAGCTGACGAGCGAAGTTCTGGATGCAGACGGCTGGTTCCACACGGGTGACATTGACTAGTGGAGCCCCGATGGTACGCTGACGGACATTGACCGCAAGAAACACATCTACAAGCTTGCGCAGGGCGAGTACGTGTCGTCGAGGGGGTGTACAATCTGAACCCTTTTGTTGCTTAAGTGTTCGTGCCTAGTGATTCATTCGAGAATTACGTGGTGGGGATCGTCGTTCCTGACCCTGAGTATGCTTCGGCCTGGGCTGAAATGCAACGCCTGGAGGGAGAGGAGACTTCGCTGTATAAGTTGTGTGACCCTGTAAACAAGTCTCCTCTTCGTGTCATCCAGGAAGACTTACGACAGTTGGCTCTGGCTGCAAAGCTGCTTCCGTTCGAACGCGCGCACAAGTTGAGGCTTCACGCAGAACAGCTCACTCTGGAAAACGGCGTAGCCACGCCCACCTTCAAGCCCAAGCGCTTCGAACTGATCAAGTATTTCAGTGACGTCATCGATGAAATGTACGAGGAGCAGAGTAAGCTCTGAACGAAGCCAACCTCAGTCACTGGTACACAAGAATGATAAGGACCAATAGCAGGATCATGACGCTGTCTTCGACAGATTAGCACCTTCGTTGTCGGACGAACCCTCACCAGTCAGTCCGGCCAACAGTGACTCGACGTCCCGACTCAGTAATAAAGGCTCCAGTGGTAATCGAGCTCGCAAATTTGCATGGAGCTTCCGCAGCTCAGTTCGGATGCGTCTTATCTCCTTTTGAAGCTGCCGATTGGCATTCAACTCTTGCGCACTCTCCATCGTGAGCTGCTTAGCCCGTACGGCAAACGGTTGGATGCATTGCTTGACTGTTTTGGTGCACTTCTTTCTCCGCGCCCAAGACCGTTCGAACTCGTGCTTGCGTTTCGACAGCTCAACAAATTCTCGAGACGCATGAGTCGAGCCCGCGTGCGCGTCAATACACGCTTCTTTCAACTGCTCAATCTCCTTCTCCATTGCAACACATTGATCTTCTTCCAGTGCCACCAGCTCAGTTTTACGATCCACACAGTCGCGCCAGACGCGAGCCTGAAATACAACGCTTTCCGTTGCGTTACGAAGCATCGCGTCCACCTTGTTCTCAGCACGAGTACGCGCTTGTCGATCTCGATGCTCACGAGCTTCACGGAACACCTGTCGGCTCTTCAGTGTCCGGAACCAACGCTGGAGCACAACGGCGTGTTGCGTCTCACGCTCGAAAGCTTCTAGTGCATGGTGCGCTGTCTGCTTTTGTGCTATCGATGCAGCTCGATCGCCTTCTTCCTGAGCTCGACGAAGCTGCTGACGCTCCCCCATCAGCGAGCGCCACATTTTCTTCCCCAACTTGCCTCGCCGTACACGCTGGACGATGCTAACCGCCCGTGTGAGTTCATGTCGAAGCCATGTCGTGTACACGCGGCCGAAATGACCACGCACTAGTGCCTGAATCTTGGTTGCCGAGCGGTGCAGTATCGCGATGTACGTTGGTGGTAGCCAGCCACGTGCAAGCAAAGCCGCGCGGTAGAGCGACACAATCGAGTGCACAGCACCACGATGGAGAAAAAGCCGACGATCTTGCTGTGGAGAGGCGATCGCGTCCAATATTGCTGTGTGCTGCCGGTGGCGATCGTTTCGAAGTCTTCGAGCTGTTGTCAATGCCTTGGCCAGCCACATCCTCCACGTTGCTTGGATCTTCGTTGCACTGCGTCGTCGAAGACACAAGAGGGCTTCAAACCTTGCAAGCCGCACAAGAATTCTACGTATAACAAGGCACAAAGCGGTTCTAGTGAGTCTTAGTGGTATCCCTTTACTAAGAAAGTGTACGAACATGATGCTGCGGAAGAAATGTTGAATCGTTCGAGCTCCAGTGTCTTCCAGATACCAGCGCTGTCTCTTACGTGCCATAATTAAGCGTACATCACGTCGTCCACAAAACCCTCGATACATCCGCTGCAAAGAGAGAGCGATAGTCATGCCTGCATCTCGTTTGCACTTCCAAGCCACCGCAAGCTCGCGCGTGTAGATGGAATACTGCATCAAAATGAGAATCCGTGGGTGAGATGTGTAGCCTCGTCCAAGTACAATGGCACGAGCTTCACGCCGCCCGCGAAATCCACGAAAAACTTTCTGCAGTGCGGTGGCTCCACCAAAAATTAACCTTCGAAGCGCCACCCGCGCGATGTGAGCTCTGTAAGCTCTTTGAATGTGCTTTGCTCGAGCGATTTTCAGATGAAGCAACTCATACGCAGCCACTGCGCAACGTTTGGCGTACTGTCGCCCCAAATATCCACGTACTATGCGTTGAATGTGCAGTCCAGCCACGAAAATCGCGCCACGCAGTTTCATGGTATTTTGCATCTCGGCAACGCATTCTCGACGCTTTTGTGTCGTGCTTTTCCGAGATTGATGTCCACGAAAGACGCGCTGAACATTCGTCGCGGCTGCTGCCCGTCGCTCTATCCAAAGCTCCCGAGCATGGCGAGCTTCAACTGCTCTGCGCCGTCCCAGCCAGCCCCGAACTATTCGCTGGATCTCGGTCGCAGATTTATCCCGTAGCATGCGAAGAAGTTCGGCCTTCTCAAACGCTGCACGCTGACGAGCAGCAACAAACATCCGAACGAATATTCGCAGCCGACGACTCAACACACAAAGCGCTGTCACCCACGTCCAGTACAGTTTGCACTGCTCGACTCGAAGTCGTCGAGCTTCAGCAACCAGCCGACGCTGCATCCTTTGGTCTGCCTTGCGGCGATACCAACGCTGAATTCGAGCTGCTGTGATCTTCTGTCGTCGAAAATACGCAAGTGTACGCTCCAGGGTGGACTTTGCGCTCACCCGGGCGTCCATCTCACAGCGCAGCCAACGAGTGATTTTTCGTGCAGCTACTCGGCGTTTGCGTTCACGACGCAAAAATGCGACGACATTAGGATGGCGAGGTGTTAATCCGTCGCGTGTAGCTTCGCTGATGTGTCCCCGTGCAGCTGCCAAGGCTTGCAGCACTGGTAATGAAATCTCGGGGCAGTGACGCACATCTAAGCGGAACAGGCTGGTTGCCGGACGCAATAATGACGCTAGTCCAGTGTCGGTAAGCTGCCAGTCGTTCGCCAGGACGAGCGTCTCTAGGTGTGGAGAGCACGGCGCCTTGCTAATTGCTATCAATGATTCGTCACAAATCTGTTCGCAGCTCTCAAGCTCCAGTACGCGAAGGCTGGGGCAGCCTCGTAGCACCGCTAAAAAACTTGTGGCCGAGAAGTATCGCGACCGACTGAGACGAAGTACGCGCAAGTTGACGCAACAACTACCCAGTGCCTCGCAAAGCGTGTCTGTAGCTAGAGACGTCACGTCCAGATCGGTTAGCGACTTCACCAGCGATGTCGAATTTCTAGTACTTTCTAGCAGATTGGAAGCTAGAGCATCGGTATCGCACTGTGTGGTGCCAATGTGCAGAGTCTTCAATGCGCTGCTGGTCAAGGCGGCAACCGTGGAGTCAGTTAGCTGAGGAACTGAAAAAAAGGCAGCACAAGCACCAGGAACGGCAGCTTCATCTTGACTATTCCGCACGAGAATGCCGCTCCACCGCAGAGTACGCAACTTCCGGCATCCGTGAAGTAAAGCTCGTATCCCCGAAAAAATCAGTCTTCGAACACCGTCGAGTGTCATCGATCGCAGCTGTGGACATCGCGCCCCAAGAGCTGAAATTCCTCGACTCGTGACCTGGAAACAGCCTGTAATATCCAAAGATTCCAGTTGTCGACAGCCACACTCACCATTCCTCTCAATAGTTCTACCAGTGTCTTCTTCATCAAAACCTTCTTGGTCATCAACGGTAGACTCAACTACCGTCGTCTCTCCTACAAGTCGTCGAATGCCGAAATCGGTGATACTTGAGCAGAAAGCGAGTAGGAGGGTTGCGAGTTGCGGACATGCTGCGCCCAATGCAGTCAGAACGTGGTCGTTCACGAGCGAGCAGCGTGAGAGGTCAAGTTTCTTAAGGCGTACTAGTGCTCGTACTCGCGCCAGTCGCTGCAGAGCTGCTACTCGCAGTACTGTGCAGCCAGACATATTCAGACTTTCAAGACGAGAAGCACAGGGACCACGCAAGCCAAGCAACGTGAGCCCATCAACTAGTGGCAGTCCGGCAATGTTTAGTATACGGATACGAGCTGAAGATGATGATGCGACCGTCGGAGCTCCTCCTGGCCCTGCTGTCTGCGATGAGGAGCCCACTAATAGAGCAAGCAACGCAGTGTCCGTGAGCTTTGTACAAAAACTCACATCCAAAGAGGTTAGAGAAGCCGCGTAGCTTTCGCCGAAGGCTGCGACGCCGTAGTCCGTGACACGACGGCAGTGAGCGATAGTCACATGTGAGAGAAGAGAACAGCAACGCGCCACGGTGCGAAGAAACTTGTCGTCCACCCACTCACAGGAAGAAACATCCAATTCCGTCAATATATGTGGCAAATGGCCTCCATCAAGTGCTTCACCACCTCCACGAGAGAGCAACTGGCATTGGGACAGTCGAAGAGCACGAAGCGCTCCGCCGCCTGCTGCCGTAGCTTCCAGCAACAAAAGAAGCCCCCGAACCGAGATATGAGCACTGCCGTCCACCGTGAGAGTATGAAAAGACGATTTGATTGGGTTGTCTTTAGAATCGTTGAGCTGGAGTTGCTGGAGTGAGGTATCGGTGGCACGCCAGCCACTGAGGTTGACGTGAGAATGATACACCCGTCGACGAGGGTCGAAGAATACGATTTCTTTCGGAAGATCCCGTTGTAACTTGGCCAAATTCCTTTCGTGGGCCTTGGCGCTGCTACTTCTGTATTTGCTGCTGATGAGATTCGATCGGGCGGCATCTTTGTGATTACTGGAGATGCGATGAGCTACAGGAGGTACGGGAGCTAACGGGAGCGGCAGCGGTTGCTTTTTGGCCCGCCATGCGCCGTCATGCGCCATTCGGCATTCGACTATTGTGAGATTTGACGCTAGAAAGGCACCACGACGAATCGTCGCAGGTCATTTTCAGATCTTCTGAGGGACCGAAAGCAAAGAGGGCGGCGATTCCTGGGATGATTCGTGCCGCTGTGTTGATCGTAGCTCTTGTTGTGGCTAGGAGCTGCATTTCGGACGTAGAAGCACTGAAGTCGGACTCTGCGATGCAAGTGATCGCAGCGCCCGACAAGGGAGACGAACTTGAAGAACGCGCATATGTGGGGGAGCAGAAGGAATTAAAAGTAAGAATCCACACTCGGGATCCAAACGCAACCATCAACACGGACATCTACAGGTGATATTGGATTCCCTCGTGACTTAATACGTCTATCTCTCTTACAAGCTTCAATGTTGTCCTGTTCCAGCTTCGTCGAGCCAACCGAATATGTTATTGGGTTGTTGTTGGATCCTTGTCGGAATCATCCTGTCGACTGCTGCATCGACCGTTTTGGGGAACCGGCGTACGTGGATTCTTCTGCTACCATTGCTGAAAAAGTATCTCTTGTGGACGAGTCCGGGGCAACACTGGATGTGTCAGTCAATAGAATTGGCGATCGCCCTTCGATCTTCGACCAGAATTGCTACCTCGACGATAATCTAGTTCCATACCGTCTTCAAAAGACATTGACCCGCAGTGGACTGACGGTCACGAAGAACTACACTAACTCGGGATGTATCGGACGACTGCGTGCTTTGATACCAATGGAAGAAGTAGTGCGGCCCGCCTGCTGGGACTACAATGATTCGATCAACGCTCTTGCGTCCTGCTACAGTGTGGATGGCCGTAAACAGGATACTTGCGTGGCTGTAGGATTCATGCAAACCAGCTACATCGTCCAGTGTGGTGGGGCCTTCGAGCTCTCAAACCACTGCGGTACGTTTCTAGAGTTGCACGAACCGGGGAGCGAAAAAATATTAAGTCAGACGCGGCTGATGAGGCAGTACCCGAACGGATTTCGCACCACGACGTTGCCACTGCTCTTCCAAGATGACCGGACGCGAACAATTTGCATGGGGGACTACGAGATCTGGTGGGTCCAGCGTACACGGTACAATTCCATCGTTCAGAAGAAGAAAAAGTTTCGCGTCATTTCACCACAATGCGATTTTGACTTTGCCACAAACAAATACAAGAATTATCATAAAGTTGCATAAAGTTTATTTTAAAATCAAACATCCGAGTTTTTTTTTACGTAAGCCAGCCATCACACGGAGCAGTGGCTGAAGATGGCGCATAATATCGTTTGGTTGGAGAGAAGGACACCCCATTGTTAGGAGGAGGTTGTGACCTCCGCAGCACTACGGTGCACAATTCGCACGTCCGTGCATCGAGTTTGTTTCGGAATCCGCACGCAGAGCATTGACGCAAACTCTGAAATTCGACCGAAGCCGGATTCTGCGCTGCACAAATCTCGCAAGTCGACGTCACTCTTGTCTGCTGGTGGAAACACACAGGACATTTCCAGCCGCTTGCCTCGCCTTCACTACGTTTGGATGGAATACGCTGCTGCTGTGGTCCTGGTGGCATTGGATTGAAGTTGGTTTCTATCACTGGTAGATTCAGTTTGAGCAGCTGATAGTGCAAACTAACGTTAGATAAAACAAAGGCTAACTAACTGACAGAGTTGGTACGCACTTTCGAGTAGTTAGGTCTTGCTCGGAAACTTGCCGTGTCGATTGCTACCCGACCACCGGGATCGCTCCGGCTGAAATGTTGGTCAGGGCGCTCAGCTGCTGAGCCGGAAAGTGGCGGCATCTCATTGATAACCTGAGAAATGGGATGTACTTGTGCTGGCGGTGACCTCGGTCGAAGAGAAGTAGCAACAATCTGGCAAAAATCAACGTAATCAAATTTTCCACCAGACACTGCGGAAAATCGAGAAATGATAGTCGAAGCCACATCGGGCGGCAAAAAGATGTCGAGCTTCCTCATCACTGAGCTGAATGCATCAATGGAAACGAATCCCGTGCACTTAATATCGTAGGGCTCGAATTTCTGCTGCAGAGTCACGGAGTCGATCTGCCGCATGTTGAAAAGCTCCGAAAAGAATTGTCCCACGAAAATGTCAATACGCTTCGCTTCTTCAAAAGAGAGAGGAGTGCGCGTAGCTCCCTTTTCGACGTCTGGATATGCAGGTTCCAGACCGTAAGAATGAGTGACAGCTCGTGGGCTTGGCAATTGGGGAGTGAGATGCAGCGTGTCTGTGTTTTCCGGTACGTGATCGAAGTGGAGTATCTCAGTGCTTCTAGCTCGCACCTTCCGTGGTCTATGCTGGCGATCTGGACCCATTTGTTGGACTAATAGATTATAGTTGATCTGAGCAGACTTTGAGTCCCCAAGGGCAGCTTTCACTGCCTCAAGCTCAGTGTCTGTCAGCTTACACCCCATTAGGCGAAGTACCGTCTGAAATTCCAGTAACGTGAGTTTCCCGGTTTTCGCAACATCACATTTTTCTAGTAATCTTCGACCGCTGATGTTGTGTTGAGCTGCTGCAAGAAAACATCGGTAGATCTTTTTCGCCAAAGTAGGTTCTAGCGTTGGAGGAGTGGTTGAAGCAATCGGTTTGACTTCTACAGGGGAAGAAACCACAGGGTCAGCAGGTGCGGGTTTCTCCTTCGGTGGGCCAATGGCAGCATTGATCTGCTCTTCGATAGCTGCAAGAAACGGCCTGGTTTCGTATAGAGCCCTGCCATAATGCTCTGTCTTGAAGCATGCGAGCAGCTTGGCTACGTCTTTATTGCGCATCCGAAGAGAGAGGGCCATCAGGACCTTGTAGATCTTTGTTTCGCTGATAGCTTCTTGCTTCTTCGCTGTCAAATCTTTACTCAACGTGCTCAACAGTGACTTCAGAGCGTCAAGTTCGGCCGGGGTTTTGTGCGCATGTTTAATTGCTTGGAGTAATGCTGCCCCGACGGCCTTTGAAAGCTTCATTGTGACTCGATCTTCTTCGTCACTGCTGCAAGACAATTCGTCACTGTCACTGCTATTCGAGTACCTGTCAGCACACTCTGCCGCGGCCCTTTCTTGTGCTTTTGTTATATCTCCAAGGAACACTTCGTAGTTGATCTTAGTCCCATCGTCACTTGCCACAGCGTAACCCTGCACTAATAACTCGGTGTCCATGTCTTTCATGTTGTATACCACGCGCTGGATCACGAGACGATCCAAAAATTTGTCAATAATCTTTTCGAAGACTCGAACTGTCACTCGCGCTTCGTTTTGATTCACCCGGTACTTGCTGAAATATTTGGCAAACGGGAATGGTGGGCGCAAATGTTTGTTCAGCTTACCTATTTGGTTCAGGATTGGAACGTGCGGTCGGTTATCGGGCTTTGATTGACTGGATACCGGCAAACTGGAGGATGACTCTTTTAGTGCTGATTCTGACGTCTGCGTAGCGGGAGTCAGTGTTTGAGACCCAGAGGACTCGTCGGCTATAACCGTCTTTGTGGAGGACGGGAGCGGCGAGATACTAGTCTGCTTTTCGACTAGTGGTTTAGGCATCTCATCGGCGTGCTTGGCGAAAGTAACAAACTCCGTGTAGGATATTGCGCCGTCACCATTTGTATCTAGAAACTGGAGCAGTAGCTTTTCATCTTCTGAACTAAGAAAGTGCCGGAAACCGGCTCGTTGGAGCAGCTGCAGAAATTCTTCGTGCGAAAGAAACCCGCTTACGTCTGCGTCCAACTCTGAAAAGAGTCCAAATAGTCGCTCACCAGCATCTTTTCCCGTAGACAGAAACGCCTGGAGTTCCCCTAGAAGTCGTTCAACATGGTTGTCAAGAACGCCGGAATCGCCCGCGAAGAAGGCACTCGGGCCATTTGACAAAAACTTGCGGAAGAGCGAGACATTAAATCCAGAATTCTGGTGTAGCTGAAAGCAGTTCATCATGGCTTCCAGCTCTTCGCGCAAGTAGGGATGATGAACGCCCGCCGCCCATAACACGTCTTTGAAGTCGTCAATCGACATCAAAATGCACTTTGTTGAGTCTTTCTGGACGCGAAACGCTCGGTCAATGTCGAACTCGTGACCACTGGCTTCCAGCTTTTGCTTAGCTTTATGGTATTGCTGATGTAACGTCTTTAGCAGACTGAGAATCTCCGACGGCGGTGACTCCAGGAATGGCTGCGTCTCTCCATTTTGCTGGCATTTTTGAGCTATCGCTTCACAAAAACGCAAGTAGTGGACGTCCCCACCAGCGTCATCATCATTCGCAAACTCTTTCACTAAGATGTCCATATCCTCCTTCGGCACAGCAACACTCATTTCTTTGAGCGTCTCTACAAAGCGGCTTGCGGGAACCAGACCAGTAGTTTCTTTATCGATAATGCCAAACATTCTCTTGATTGAGCCACAGTACGCCCCGACATTTCCGCTTGTAAGTTGTTCACTGATAATGATGTCTTGTAGAATACGTTGCAAGATCGGATCCGGCAGAGTGGTAATGTTCAGTCTTCTGCTAGAGGAGGAAGACGACTCCGCGAGATTAAAACGCAGGAACTCGTTGAAGTCAATTGCGCCAGACGAATTGGGGTCAAATCGCCGCATCAGTCCCTTAATCTCTTGGTCGGTCAGGTACCTATCTACACCAAGCTCTCGGATGGCCACTTCAAACTCGGACAAGACGATTTGTCCGGTATTGTCCTTGTCAAAAAGCCGGAATGGCACCATGTAATCAAACTTGCCATCTGGGGTTTTGGCACATCGTTTCAGTTCGCCACGAAGCAGTTTGACGCCCTCAAGAAACTGGGGACTGTCGTAGTGAGTGACAAACTCGCTCTTCATGTTTCGACGATCCTGGTTTTCTCGAATGACAGCCAAAAACCGGTCAATCAGCACCGCACCGTCACCGCCGCAATTCGCTCCAGTGTACTGCACCACGTAAACCAAGTCCTTCAAATCAACCTGCCGCGTTGACTTTTCCACCGCCAACGCATTCAGCTGCTGCGAGAAATTGACTAGAGACAGCTTTCCATTCGCCTCAATGTTTAGACGGTTGTAAATCTCGTCGACGTCAGATTCGACAGGTCCAGATCCGACCAACTTCCTCAGTTCATAAACCATTGAAGAGCTGCAGCAAAGCAGCACGGCAATAGTTGCTGTTAGAATCACATCTTAGCAGTCAGAGTGAAAGCACAGTAGCGTACATTTTCTTGGGCACGTGGTTGACAAACGCATGGAATGCTGCCTGATTTACCTCGCCGTTGGTTGCTGGGGCCATCAATACTTGCAGCAAGTGAATTTGTTCCGCGTTCAAGCGTTTTCTTCGCTGGCGGAGAATTCGGTTGATGGTTTCGGAGTCAAGTCGACTATGCTTTGGTTTCAGTAAGCGCCACGCAGATGCTGAGTCAATATTGCCGTCTTTAGCGAGCTTCTTGTTCTGCTTTTCGAGCGCCCAAACTCGGAGTTCATCAGCTGCTTCAGCGATTCGCCCTGCAGCTCTGGCAGACGCATCGCATATCCCAGTGATGTAACTCAGGAAGTCGGAGTAGTCGACAACCCCATCTTTGTTGACATCGAATCGCTGGATCACTTTGCTAAGTTCATTGTTTGTGAAACTCAGCTGGTTTGTTGCAAATATTCGCTGAAAATCGGGTCGACTCAGTTTTCCGTCCCCAAGCGTGTTGTACGACTGAAAAATCAGCCTGTAGTTGGGTACGTTGTAGCCAAAGCGAGTCGTCATCGTACGCTGCAGTGAGTTCACTACATCGTCACTACAAAATAATACAGAATAGCTTTGGTCAGAACTTTATCTACAGCATCTGCACCTTTGTCGTGTATTTATGCTAACATTTCGAAATCCGTGAGCTCTAAGAATTGAGCGAATGCGCCAACTTGAATAACCTTAGCGCCGAATGCATTGATTCGCTCCCAAACCAGCCGAAAGTCCTGCCATGAAATCGAAAGTTACGTGATCAGTTGGCAACGATATGCTAATATCTTAAGCCAGTATTGCATATACGCCCACCTTTTTGTCCATTTTAATGCCGAACGTCTCAATGCCAGCCAGCACCGCTTGCTTGGTAATGGCCCGCACCTTCTTGGGGTCAAACTCGTCGAATAAACGATTGAAGTTGAGAGAACAGTCTTGGTCAATTGGACAGTTGCGTCGAAGTGTTTTTCGAACTTGAGTTTCCAAGTCGTCGATGTGACTATGCAGATTTGCTCGTGTTCGCGGTGAAGTAATCGTGAGATCTATATGAGGAGGTTCGACCAGGTCTTGGGTAGATAACGCACGCCGTCGCCGCAGCCACAGGAACACGCCTAGCTTCGGATTCTTCTCATTCAAATTCCCTGGGACGAGCTTGAAGCCGCGATGGCGGGGTATCCATAATCTTGCAGCGTTTTTGTCACTTAGATCTCCACTTGTAAGTGCGAGATCGATCACCTCGTTAGTCATTTGTGTGCTGGGAGGTACAAGACTCATCCAAATGTACTTGTGCTTCCCGAAGGCTCCATTCCTGTTGATATCTTGCTGCAAACATGTGTATCCCTTCGATACCAGCTCAGTGTCACGCGAACTTGCTGCGTACTTTATATTAGAGATAGCAGCCTTCCCGTCTTCCTTAGCCGCAGTCCGGAACCAAAGATGCATGGGACTGGAGCTGCTTTCACTCTGCAGTTTCGGAAACAGTTGGGTGTAGTTATCTCTGCGTAGCGTGACCTCTTCGACGCTATTTGTTGAAATTCTCATGTCAACGACGCCATTCTCGCGAGGAGGGTGGACCAGCTCCTCCGCCCCTCTTTCGTCTTTAAGAAGAAGTTCCAAGTCATGGATTTTCACCAGCCCATCCTTATCCGAATCCATGAGGCCCATGACGAAAGCAAGTTCCTGTTGAATAAGTATTTGTTTTTAATGTGTGAGTTTCCTAAAGATTAAAATTGCAACGTACTCCTGTCGTGAGCACGACATCCAAGTCGCGCATGATAGCGGCGTGAAACAGCTCTGGTACCATTGCCGTACCGTCGGGTGGTGCCAATCGCTTGAAAGTATCTGCGATCTCATTATCAGTTAAATCAAGACTTTTAAGATGTTTCCGATACTTGTACAACAGTAATCGTCTAGATACATGCAGCAAAGGGGGGGGGGGTCAGTCAAGGGCTATCTCTAAGATGCAGTAGTGGGTGCAGACGTACAGCTGGTCCTGATCTAGCAGACAAAATCCCACAAAATCTCGATGTAGCAGCAGCTTTTGGTAGTCGTACTCGAGACGATGGAACAGCGCGTCCACCTGGTCGCTTGGAATGGCACTCTCGAAGGCGGGGTCGCTCGCCACGAGCTTACGGAACTCGTGCGCCTCCAAAACGAGCTGCTGCGGCTCGCTGTGCGCCGTCTTCTTGATTTTAGCGGCGTGCTGCTGTGATCCGAACTTCTTCATGAGATCTTTGAGGTAGTAGTAGATGCTGTTCTCGGCACGCATGGACGCTGCCTTCTCACGGAATACCTGGCGGGCGTGATGGCCCAGCAGGTCGTCGGAGTGTTTGCACAGCATGTAGGCGCCCTCACGCACACCATCCAGCGTTAAGTTGGTTAGGAACTCGCCGCTCTCCGCCATCGTCGTCGTCATCGTGGAGTGCGACGTCATCTTCGTTCAATTCCGGTGTATTCTATAAAAGGAGTGATGGTCGGACTTCAATGAAACTACCGCTCTGGGATTGGTAGAAAGAAAAGTCTATTTCGACCACTTATAACACGATATTTCGTTCTTCTTCCTGCTCAGCATTCACCATCATGGAGCTGGATCGAGCGGACGAGGAGGTGCTGCTGGAGAAGGTGCCGCAGCAGCTCCCCGCCGGGCAGCGCGATGAGCGCAAGGACTACTTTTTTGCAGTGACCTTCGCTGCTAATTGTGCTGCTGTGAGCTTTATTGCGGTATGTTGGCTTTGGTGTCTAGCATTTTTGCTGAATTTCTCTAATCAGATATCACTTGTGTTCTGGAAACAATTTGCAGTTATTCTTTGGTCTTCCGAACGTGTCAAGCATTTACTTTACTGTTCATCATGAAGATAACTCGTCGCACGGACTTAAGATCTTCCTCATTTTCCTGGAAACATCGGTCATAGGTGGTGGCGTGTCTGCACTGTGGCTGCAGGTATTGCAGAACCACGCAGAGCGCGTCATTTCTTGGACGTTGAAGGCCAGTATAGTGGCTTTTGTTGCAGCGTCAGTCGCAGCCTTTTATGACTCTGGTATGGCTGGCAAGGCCATCGGCTTCATCAACCTGTTCTTCGCCCTCACGATCGTGACGTACTACGCGTCTGTGCGGCGCTCAATCGCCTTCGCAGCATCCAACCTGACGGCAGCTTCTCGAATCCTACGAGTGTTTCCTGGTGTTATCACGTCGGCGTACGTTGCGTTGGTAGCGCAGGCAGTCTGGGTAATGATCTGGGGCGCGGCTGTCGTGGGTGTACTTGCTAAAGCAGTGGACCACCTTCATGACTCAAGTTCGTATGGAAACACGTGCTTTTTCTTTATGCTGCTAAGGTACGTACGTCGTTGCTGCTGTCGAGCTAACAGAGTTTTTTTTCTAGTGAAATCTCTAACATGATTCTTGCTATAATTGCAGCTTCTTCTGGTTTGTGCAGGTGGCCAAGAATGTGGTGCACTGCATTACTGCCGGTGCGGTGGGTGAGTGGTGGTTTGGCGCACATGACGTGAACACGATCCAGCGGGCGCAGACTCGAGCGCTGACGACGTCTCTCGGGTCGATTTGTATCGGGTCGCTGGTTGTCGCTGCTCTCAGCGCACTGCACACGCTGTTGCTCTCTGCCCCGCGGCGAAAAGACAAGGGCAGCGCCAACGCTTTCCTGGAGTTTCTCGTCAAGCTGGTTATGCGCAACATGCAGTACTTCAACAAGTACGCATTTTGCCAGGTGGCTCTGTACGGGAAGGACTTTCGGCTAGCTGGGACGGACACAATGCACCTCTTCCGAGACCGCGGATGGACGGCATTACTAAACGACTCGCTCATTTCGAGCGTCCTGTCGGTGGGGTGCCTGGTCGCTGGTACGCCTTGTTTCATTCTGAACGAGATCATCAATTAACGGGGTATGTATCTTTGGCAGGAACGGTGTCCGGAGTCATTGGATCGGCGTGGCTGTACCTAACGCTGCGGTGCACGCCGAACGAGCTGGCGGAGCACCCGGACGAGTGCCGTACGTGACTGGAGAGCTGTCTGTTTAACTTGGGCGGCATTTCGTACTCATGCGGGTCTACTGCGTGCTATCTGCAGAGACTTTTAACGTCGTCCTGCTGACCTTTGTAGCGTGCTCGTCGATCGGGTACGCCATGTGCACGATCATGTCCTCGATCCTGGACTCCATCGTCGCGACGATCTTCGTGTGTTTTGCCGAGGTACGTTTGCATGCAGTGCAGTAAACGGTTGAATCAACCTGGTGGTGGTGAACTGGGGTATCTGCTACCTGAGCAGACGATGAATCCGACGAGGATACACCTGGTCGAAAACAGGGCACTCCGGCCTCGCACCACCATTTTCTCACGTTTCCTGCCATTCAGTTTTTTTCTTGGCACGACTAACCCATGCTTGATCTCCATTAACAGGACCCAGCGGCGCTGCAGCGCTCGCACCCGGACGAGCATGCTCGCATCGTGGGGGCTTGGAGCCGCCTGCAACCAGACTTGCTGAGCTTCCCGACCCACGTGGTATGATGCGCTGTCACCGAGATGTTATAACAGAAACGGTCCAATTCGAAAGAGACCCATTCAGAAATCATGATTGGCTGGTAAACATTACAATATGATTGTGCTCGCTATCATTGGTTGAAAATCATAAATATCGGAGTTTGTAAGATCCTCGGTTGACCTTTTGATTTTTTGACGTGCATGTGCAGGTCAGTGTCGTGTCGTGGTCATTCTCAGACAGAACGCATCGATAACAAGCTAAACCCTTCGCGGCCGAGACCGATCGTTTGAGATGGTGCAGCTACTTCAGCGACGCGTGGTCGACGCCACCTCCCAGTCGCTCGTGGAGATCAAAGTAGATCTGAAGCAGCCGCCACCCCGCCAGACGCCACCACCACCAACGTCCACGCCGCTGGCAGTTCAAGTGCTTCGTTTTCGGCCAGAGGAGAAAGAAACAGCCACATCTCTCAAGAGAAATCGCTTCGTGTACGAGATCGAGACATGCCATCAGGAAACTGGCGACGTATTCTGCACCGAGCGCCGCTTCCGTGAGTTCAAGCGTTTGCGTGAGGCCCTGCTGCTCGAGTGCCGTGACTGCCCTGACTGCCACCCATTCGTTGAGAGGCTCAAGCAGTCGCGCCTGCCTCCACGGCAGATGGTCGTGTTGGATGTGAGCAAATACGGAACTTCGCGCATGCTGGAGCTTACGCACTTCCTACGAGACCTCGTGCATTTCGTTAATGAGAATGCACACAAGTGCCCGCGCGATGGCCCTGATATCGACAAGTCCGTGGGGTTGTTCCTCGGACTGGACTCGCTCACAGAAGTTCTGAACGGCATTGCAAACCCCAATACGGCAATGCAAAAGGTGCCAATTAAAACGCGCCAGGACCGGATCGACTTCCGTGCAGCCTCCATGCCCGACATGCGATTCTCGTCCTTATCCATGCATCTATCCGACGATTCGCTCCGGCGTATTCGTGCGCGTGGCTACTCGGATGTTGTAGACCACCAAGCACCAATAAATTAGCTTAGACATTCGTCTTTGATTGATGTAGAATAGTACCTGTTGGAATTCATATTGGAGACCAGGCACAATGGGACATTGATATACATGTACTGTACAAGATGAGAATCAGTTGGGCCAGGTCATTGTACGGGAACGGGGTTGAGCCCGTGTGTGTTGGTAGGAGCTCTGGAAGAGCAGGACTAGCACTTAAAACAATTTAGTATTTATATTTCTTCACGAGTCCGAAGTGTTGCTGAAC
>NW_003303751.1:3330295-3331547 GCF_000142945.1 Phytophthora infestans T30-4
TTCGAACAACGTACAACCCGGTAAATTTTTTAAACCTTCTCTGAGGAGAAAAAGAAAGAACAAGTGGGCCGGTTGCCAGCCGCCCCCCCCGACAGCCCTCTCAGGGGGATTTCCAGGTAGCAGGTTCAACTCAACAGACAAGAGTAATTCCTGAAGAAGCATCACTGTGCAACCACACCATGGCTCAAAAGGTTGGTTCGTTGCAGCTCTGACATGAGAGATTGTGTCATATCTGTCCACAGTACCTAAAGATTATGGCTGACAAAGCGTTAGTGCAGGGAATGATGTAAACACAGCGGTAGCAAGGCACATGTGATGCTTGTCGCATTGAAAACAGAAGATGAGACCACACCGAAAGAAGCTGGACCGATGACTGGAGAAACCTAACCACATAGTGTACGCGGACCTTTTGGTTCCGGGCAAGTACAATGCGACTCAATACGAGGCTGTTTTGGTGATAATAGATGGCTATTCTCGGTTTGTCACTGTGCATCTGCTGAGGAACAAGGCCATCAAGGTGGTGAGCAAATACATGCAGGAGTATGTATTGTGGGCGGAACTGTGAAGTGTGGAGGAAGAGCCAGGACTGCGTCCAGCTCAAACCTGAGGCTCAGGTGCCTCCAGGACGCGATGCTCGCGTCCAGAAGCCGGACTTCGACGGACCATTGGCTGGCGAGCCGCCAGCCCCATCCTACTGCTAATCCTACCAATATATGTTACCGGGGTTTTTCCGTGTGCTGCTACACACTCGACAACTTGCGCCGTCAAGAGCAAGCAGCAGCACTCGGTTTTCTCCCCTGCTGGACTTTCAGTCCCTGCAACTTACTGTTGTTACGACTACTTCCTTCATCACAATGGTCACCACTCGGCGTAGCCGAGGAGCGACCATCACTCAGGTTATGAGCCCAAGAAGGAGAGCTGGAAGCCCAGTCCGGAGTACGCAGAGCTCGCGCGCGTCCGACGAGTTGCAGTTGCCTGCAAGAGCAGACGAGACAACGTCAGACGAGACACATGCGACGTCACAAGCGTCATCAACCCGAGTTGAGCAACAACTCGAGCTCTTATTGGCCCAATTCGGTACCGTTATGACTACACTGACAAATCAGCAGCAAGTGCAGAACATTCCAGTGGAAGCATCCACCCGATGCCCACAAAGGCAGCTCATTCAAGAATTTTCAGCGGCTCGAGCACAAACGCAGCGAGTGCCGATGCCGTTCGTGCCCCGCCGAGGAAACTCAAGCACAGAGGAACT
>NW_003303751.1:3332610-3334003 GCF_000142945.1 Phytophthora infestans T30-4
GGATCGCCGCGTGGGCGGAACTAGCGGCAGAAGAGCAAGAGCTCATCCAGTGCGGAGGGATGACATCGCAAGCGAAAGCGAAGACGAAGTGCAACACGTGCGAAAGCAAGGACATTGGAGTGGCGATCCTGAGTGCCGCCAGCGTGGCAACAATAACAACAACAACAACTCGAGCAACCCGCCGCGCAGGATGATCGATGTGGTTACTGTGAAGACAGCCAAGTCGGCTGCACCGACTCAAGCTGAAGGACAAGAGCATGTACTCGCGGTGCGTGACAACTTCAACTACAAGGACAAGGACAAGGACCAGGACATGGTGGAGTGGGTGTTGGATAGCGGCGCGCAGACCAACGTCTCGAGCGACCTTACCTTGTTTACGGAGCTACACGAAGACTCAGTTGCAGAGCTAGTCTTCGGCAACGGCACAACTGAGCGCGCAACTGTGGGCACAGTGCTTATGCAAGTGCTGAACGAGCACACGGGCAAGATCGAGGAGCGCCTCCTTGATGACGTGAGCTACGCCAAGTCGGCTGCCTACAACCTGATCTCGCAGACCTACATGCAATTCAAAGGAAACTTCAAGGTGCGCATCTCGCATGATCAGAAGACTACGTGGCTGGTCAAGGACACATTGAAGCTGCGCTTCCAGTACATCCGCGGGATGTACCGCATGTGGACGCCACGTCAGAGCAAGAACGTGATGAGCGTCAAGGCCAGTGAAGCTGAGAACCCCATGACGTTGCTGCACAACCGCATGGGCCACGTAAACATGGAGACTATCAAGACTATGGCAGGAACCTATAACTTTGGCATCAACATGCAGTCGAAGAATTTTGCTCTCTATGAATGCATTCCATGCTTAGAGTCAAAGACGAAGCGCATGAGCTACAAGCGCAAGCCGTCTCGCTCTGCAAAGCCCTTGCACAAGCTTTGTGCCGACCTATGCAGTGTTGGAGTGGATACAATATCGAAATCAAACCAGTTTCTATTGATTATCGACGAAGCTACGATATACAAGTGGGGATATCTATTAGCCTACAAAGACGAAGCCACGGAGCTGATTCAGAAGCAGATTCGCTGGATCCAGAACCAGTTCCCGAAGGCGACCATCAAGACGCTGTTCTCCGATGGTGGTGGCGAGTTCGTCAACATGCAGCTCGAGACCTTCTGCAAGGACCTCGGCATCGACACGCGTTTTATCCAATCCCTACAGCCCGCAGGAGAACGCTATCGTGGAGCGCACGAACCAGACCGTCATGCGGCAGGTCAGATCTATGTTACAAGCTACGCAAATGCCTTGTTTTCATTATGGGGAGAGGCCTTCCTACATGCAATTTGAGACGCTCAACAAGACGGCCGACGCCGGTGTTGAAGGACCAGCAGTTCCCCGTAC
>NW_003303751.1:3338170-3339108 GCF_000142945.1 Phytophthora infestans T30-4
CCTAAACCCTAAGCCCTAAACCCTAAACCCTAAACCCTAAACCCTAAACCCTAAACCCTAAACCCTAAACCGGTAAACCCTAAACCCTAAACCCTAAACCCTAAACCCTAAACCCTAAACCCTAAACCCTAAACCCTAAACCCTAAACCCTAAACCCTAAACCCTAAACCCTAAACCCTAAACCCTAAACCCTAAACCCTAAACCCTAAACCCTAAACCCTAAACCCTAAACCCTAAACCCTAAACCCTAAACCCTAAACCCTAAACTCTAAACCCTAAACCCTAAACCCTAAACCCTAAACCCTAAACCCTAAACCCTAAAACCCTAAACCCTAAACCCTAAACCCTAAACCCTAAACCCTAAACCCTAAACCCTAAACCCTATGGTCTTAAAACTACTTTATTGCTTTTACGTACCCTAAATTACCCCGAATTACCCTAAGCGTGCTTTTTTTTGCAAAAAATCAAACATACAACTTATTACATGTTTCATTTTTCGCTATCCATTTTGTTTTACAATCATTTGTTTTTACACCATTCAGTTAATACCCCATATCTACAAATGCAGCGGGGCTGCCGTAGCTTTAGCGTCAGAGGAAGACGTTCGACTCAAAGAGTCACTAATACTAAGTTCCTTATCCAAAGGACACTTACAGCCCAATACCAGGGCTCAAAGTTAACACCTTAACTTTTATGCTTCAAAACCAGAAGTGTTTTATTTACTATTATTGCGGCCAAGCCGCCTAGGGGTAAATGTATCTCTTTAACTATCTAGCATAGTTAAACCTAATCAAATGCATAACGTGTGGCTTTCAGCCAACGTACTGAGAGACCTTGTTAACTCTCCAACTTATGTACTGAGAGTTTGTTAACTCTCCGGGTACTTCGTACCCCTGTGTGCTCCACACCATGTAACCCCGTTACACTCTCCCCCACTA
>NW_003303751.1:3343462-3347673 GCF_000142945.1 Phytophthora infestans T30-4
ACCTGGATATGGGCTGGATACACCCTTTCAGTGTACACCTGGATCTGGGCTGGATTCCGGATCCGGCTGGATCAACGCTTGGATTTCATCAGGATCTAGCGCCAACGACCCAGTTTCAATTGAGTCAGTATAGTTCGGGCTCTTGAAAGCTCGCGCTTGAGATCAAGCAGGACTCCTCGCACGTAAACGTCACTCTTATGCATACACATTCACTTCTTCCTCGTAATCCACTCTTCTCCTGTAGATTCGTCTTGTCTTTTTTTTCGATGTGACCAACTCACATCAGCGATCCTCCTCCTGGCCCACACCCTTCCTGTGGGCCCTTCTTCATCCTCCCATCGACATGACCAACTCACATCCATGGATCCCCCTCCTACTCTTCTTCATGAGACTGCATCACGCCGAATCTGTTACGATTCGTACGATCCCACAAAAAATTATAGTGTAATGCTCCACAGTTCAGATCTGCCTCGTCTACTCAACTGGGTTCGTCATATCCACGCCAATACACCAGGAATTCGCGGTAAATCCGCCCGTATCTAGTTCGCTTCCCTGACCTCATGTCGGTGATCTTCTCGACCTCGAGCTCGTCGACCTCGAGATCCACATTCCAACTATCCTCCGGTAGGAGGACTTCGTCGAAGTCTACCCGGTCGGATCCATCCACCGAAAGACGGGTTTGCGGCCGATCTGGATATTCTTTGACCAACTTCAGCTTGGATACATGTACTACGAGATGGGCCAATTTGCGGGCGTACCATTCTTTCTCTCGATCCAAATAAAGCCACACCTGCGATCCCACCTGGATTTGATGTGGACAGGCGTCTTCGTTGTGTCGATCTGCTCGATCCTGTATCGCACTCCGCAGCCGTTCGTTCACTTGGGATCTGGCTTGCCGGTAGTATTTCTGGACTTGGTATCGCCATCGCCTTGGATCTCGGTTTCTCTTCTTGGTGCTACATACTGGAATGGCCGCTTCTAGGGTGGATTTGGTATCCCACCCATGTACCAAGTAAAATGGTGTATCACCCCGGATCCTGTCTTGGGCGGTGTTCATCGCGAAGGGGAGCCGTTCTGCGTACTCATCCCAATCCCTTTGATCCAAATCCTGGACATACATCTTGAGTGCTCTCGTGATCGTCTGCACCATGCGTCCGGCCGACCCGTTAGCTTGGGGACGATATGCCATGGTTGCTCGCTGTCGCTGCCCTAGGATCCGGTTGAATGCTCGAAAGAAATCAGACATAAAGCCTGGCTCCCGATCATGTCTAATCATTTCGCTAGCACCAAATCTTCGGAAAACACACTCCTCGTACGATTCCGCAATGGTTTGCGCAGTTCTAGACGCACTAGCTTTGGCAATCACATATCCGGTAAACAGGTCCACCCAAATCAACAATTCTGTGTTTCCTTTGAACGACTTGGGCAACGAGGGGATATGATCCATGGCTATGATCTGGAAAGGGTAAGTCGCTCGGACATTCCCAGGTGACTCCCCTTCGATCGTAGGTCTGCCCTTGCCTGTCTCACAATCCACGCATTCACCGACATATCGTTGTACACTCTTGAATAGTCCTCTCCAATGGAAACATTCCCGGATCCGTTGGTAGGTCCGACCAATGCCCTGATGTCCGCCTTCCAAGCTAGCGTGGTAGTGGTGTAGGACATCCTGTTGCAAGGTTTCTGGCATCACCAATCTCATCAATCCATCCCGATCCTCGTGGACTCTCTTCGTAGGGGGGCAATAGAAGAGCAAGTCATTCAGATCCACTGCGTAATCCGTAGCGATAATACTGTAGGATTTGGCATCCTCCCGACTCAGGTCTCGTACATCC
The DNA here is from genome assembly GCF_000142945.1 of Phytophthora infestans T30-4. Classification (NCBI taxonomy): domain Eukaryota; phylum Oomycota; class Peronosporomycetes; order Peronosporales; family Peronosporaceae; genus Phytophthora; species Phytophthora infestans. Next base: position 3,345,298 of record NW_003303751.1, read on the forward strand.
CCCATCAGATACTTCTTTAGTCCCAAAATCCATGCTTCCTCATTCTGTGCTTTGAGGATCCGCTCAAAGCGGACTCCCTTCACAAATGTTTCCTCGAGAATCTGGGGGCTGGATCCAATCCTTCCTCATTACCTGGACTGTCCTTTTCCCGGATCCAACTACCACCACTTCGTCTAGTCGGGTTCAACGTGACGAGATCCTGACGCTCGGCCTCTCTCTCCACCTCAACACCACATTGATTTCGTAAAGCGGCACTGGTCAAGCTGTCCGCACTTGCATTCCGATTTCGCTTGACATGTACTAACTCGTGATTCATCCGACCACGCAGGTGGATCATCACTTTCTGCCGTAACAGTGTTAGGGCCGGGGCCTTGCAGTCAATCTCACCTCGCACCTGTCTGATCACCAAATTTGAATCCCCACAAATCACCAGCCTTTTTGGATCTTGTCCCTTTAGTAGATCCAAACCCAGAAGGAGCCCGTTATACTCCGCTTCATTGACGGTGAGGCCTTCCGCGTAAGTGGATCGGGCCCGTACAACTTCCCATCCGGGCAGTCTCCACAGTATTGCGCTGTATGCTCCTCCTCCGCGTCGTACGCGAGCGGATCCATCGAAACTCAGAACGTACAGATCCTCATCCACCTGTACTGTCGGGATCGGGATCGGGATCTGGATCCGGCGTTTGGGCTCTTTCTTAGGAGCGATCCTAGTCAGCGCCTCATCCATCTTAGCTCGAGGTGTGATGCTCGCGGCCAAACTCCTAGGATCTCGTCTTCCCCTTTCGAACATTTCACAATCTCCAGTGTCCAAGGCGAGAGTAAAGCTGCCCACTGTCCCAAACGTCCTTGTAAACCGGCCGACTTGAACAGCCAGGCTAGTGTAGAGTGTCGAGTCAGGATCCGGATGGATCTTCCCACCAGCAGGTTGTAATTGAGATCCAACACGCGCAGGAGCGCGAGTATCTCTTTCTCCACCGCTCCGTAGTTCAGTTCGTTCGGCTTCAGTGTCCGACTGACGAAGGTGACTGGATGACAGATCCCCTCATGTTCTTGTACCAGAGCTGCTGAGACTGCCCAGTCACTGGCATAAACTATCACCGTAGGTTGACGTTACGGATCGAAATGACGGAGGATAGGTGTGGTCGCGATCCTGTTCCTCAGCTCCACGAATGCGTGTTGAGCTCGGATCCACCGAGGTTCCACCTTTTCCGAGTTCTGGTCCGTCGTCTCTATCCTGATTGTATCCTCTTTCCTTTGATCCCGGGGCGGATCCAGCTCCTGTTTTAGGTCCTCTTCTGGCGTCGTACTACTTGGATCCCTTCGTGGATCCGACCTCTCCAGGGTCAGAGCTTGTTGGATTTTGATCCGGACAGCTGGAGTGGTCATCGCGGCAAAATCTACCTCTCTCAATTCATATAGTACCGCAGCAAACAGTACGTAATCCTCGATGAATCGACTGTAGTAATTAAAACTGCCCAAAAAGGATTGCATCGCCCGTAACGACTGTGGGAAGGACAAGTCGGCTAACGAAGACAGGTCTTTAGGATTCGCCTCCAATCCCTCCTTGGAGACTCGATGGCCTAAGTAATCCACCTTGCGCATCCCCCAATAGCTCTTCACCACACTGATAGAGAGGTTCCACTTAGTACACGCCTCCAGTAGGGATGTTACTCTTTCGCACAACTGATCCCACGATTCCGCCGGGATTAAAATGTCGTCGATATAAGATCTGCGTCCTAACACAGACGGGGTCCCAGGATCCCCCGGCTCTCCTGCTTCGAATGGATCTACTTCCGTGTGATCCTCCCCGGATCCACCCCTTTCGGGTTCCGGTATTCGGATGAATCCATAGAGGGCGTTATCGATCAGACGTTGGTAGATCTGGGGTGCGTTCTTCAATCCAAACGGCATCCGGTTCCACTCGAACAGTCCAAACGGTGTGATGAATGCGGATATCGCGCGAGCTCGATCCGTCATAGTAACTACCCAAAACCCGCTGGCCATGTCAATAGAGCAGTACCAGAGTACTTTATACAAATCCTCCAACAGCTCATTGATTAGAGGCATCGGATACACCATGAATCGAGTCAGGCTGTTAACCAGCCGGTAATCAATGCACAGACGTATATCCACCCCGTTCTTCTTGATGATGATTACCACCGGAGATGCCCACGGGGACGTTGAGAAGCTGATGATCTTAGCTTGCAGCAGGCCCTTAATCAGATCCGATAGTTTTTCTCGGAACTGAGGTGCCACCTTCCGCACCCTTTGAGCGATCGGTTTCGCGTCGCTGACATCGATGTCACACTTGACTCCGCGGGCAGCGGGCGGTAACGCATTACCTTTACCAATCAGCAGATGTCGGCTTTCCCAGAT
>NW_003303751.1:3348709-3405196 GCF_000142945.1 Phytophthora infestans T30-4
CACGTGTCCATCCGCCAGATCCAACCTCATTCCGGCTGGTACCACCTAGTCCATTCTGAGGATGGCGTCTTGACCAGCAAGATCTCCAACCCAAATATCGAACCAGTACACCAAACAACCTGCCAACGTGACCTTGATTCGCGTTCTCCCGTTTGTACGGTACACGCCTTCACCAATCCCAACACAATCTTGGATCCGACTACCATCCACTTGGCACCCAACCTTACGAGCAAAGGCGGTATCTAATATAGACACCTCGGCACCACTATCTAGGAGTAGGATTGCTTTTTCATTGTTGATCTTGCCCCCCTGCCTTGGCCTGGTCTGAAACGAATCTCTCTTCGGGGGGCAGGGTAATTTCCCGTTAATCCCGCGCAATCTCCCTGTTAGACAAATATATGTAATCCCAAATTCTCCGATTCACAGGATCCAGTGACCAGACAGACCTTAGGTGGATCTGCAGTGACCTCACCCTTGGTAGGCTCAAATCATCGACCATGTTGGCGTTTCTCCCAATAACCACGTGCCTCTCCCCTTTGTAGGTCCAGGGTTGAAGAGACTTCGGATCTGGCAAACTCATCCACTTGGCGCAAACTAGAGATCTTGGCAGCTGACACTTCATGTAGATCACGTGTATTATCGACTGGATCTAGGGTCCTGCTACCTGGATCTAGCGATGTCTTGTTCACAAATGCATAAATGCAGTACCTAGAACGCTCGGCTCGTACTGGATTCAAACCCGGTGAGCGTCCTAGTTTAACATCTTCTCGAACTCTTCTGGCAACATCCCTCTGTGCTTGGCTGGATCAAACCATTGGCGGATCTGGTTGTAGAATTCTTCCATCGGACACTTGCCGACGTCGTGAATCTCGCCACACCCGCGACACACGTAGAAGCAATGATCCCCGGGATGACCCTTCTTGCCACACTTCTCACAGACCAGATGTTTCCAGCATCCAGATTCAGTGTGCTTCCGGGATCCGCACTGCGAACACCTGACTTGTGCTGTCCCGTCCATGAGATCTCGGGATCTGTACATCCCACGGTCCCCGGGTACGGTATCCCCCGGTCGAGAGTTGTCTCCGGTCTTCGCCGTTCGATCGTTGGACGCAGTGAGACAGACTCGACGGTTATCCTCAGGGTCGGAGTCCGAGCCGTCGGATCCTGATTCAGTTCCTGCGTCGGGCGCCGTGACTTGGTGGACACGTCGAGCTGGGGCCGTAGGCGTCGGAGCCTTTTGGCGATACTTGCCGGATCCGACCGCCTTCTTCTTCTGGCGGTGTTTCGCGCGATCCACCGCCCGCAGCACTTCCTCAAGCTCGTCTGCGTCGGGAAGTCGTAACAGGGTCAGCCTGTCGGCCAGATCCACGTCTCCCAACGTCTCGATGAAATGATCTACGTGTTCCCGCAGTACCTTGGATCCCCCATCCTAGATCTTCAACTTGGCCCGTAGACCGGCCACATTTAGTCGATGTAGGTATTCTAGCGGGGATTCATCCGATCTGCGGCGAGCATGGTAGTATTGTCGTGCCACCAACACTCCCAATCCACAGTACTGGGTCTGGAAACTGCGCAGCAAATCTGGCCACTTGTTCCTGGTGGATCTGCCCAGCTGCCGATACCAGTTCCTGGCTGGCCCCGCTAACAGATCTGCAAAGGTCAAACCCTTCTCAGCATCCGACGCTTGATTTCTTATGAGGGACGACTTGACTTTGCTGATCCATGTCCTCGCTCGGTCCTCATCCTGATCCTTGCCCGTGAACTCCTTCAGATCCAATATGGCTGAGATCCGTACCCTCTGGATCATGGACGATCCACCTGCCCCGGCTGTGGCTGTTGCTACCACTGCTGACGAAGTGGATGGGCCATCCAGATCATCTGGGTCGAACTCATCATGGGAGTTGTCTCCCTCCACGGACCCCATCTCCACGTCTCGTGCTCCATGTTCGTGGAGCACTTGCGCTTGTGGCACAGGAATTCTCATACCCTGTTCGGCCAGGAAGCGACTCATCGCAGCTTCGAAATGTCGCTGCAGGGTGCCTGAGGAGGTGTCGGAAGAGCCTGTGGCCGGCTGGTTTACTGGCGAGACAGGATCCGTGAAGCGATTACCTTGAGTCCGATCTGACGATAACCCCACTGGCTTCTTGCCGGATCTGGCTCGATCCTGGCTGGATTGTATCAGATCACGGGTAGGGCGTACTGGATCCCGAGCCTTCACGTTCACAGGGACTTCCTGTCCCCGGATCCTCGCCCGCGCTTCCAGCATGGATGCCCCGGAGGGTCCTAAATTCATGCGTCGTGGTTCGGACGACGTGTCTGACTCATCCTTAGCGGCGGATTCGTAGTTCGAGGATGCAGCTTGGCTGATCCTCGGTGACGACACTGGATCCATAGTGCGCGACCTTTCTCCGGTGATGGACTTAAATCTGGCAAAGAGGTCCCGCGTCGCGGATACTATGAGATCCAGGTCTAGCTCGAAGATATCCTCTGCGTCGAACACACCAGCTACGATGCCTGACTCCGTAAGCAAACGTAATAGATCTTTGACTGCCACCAACTTGTTCGCCGTTTTCGTTGGTGCTCTCACCGGTTCCCTTGGATCGTCGATCTGTCGTGGATTCAGGATCTGCATGACAGGATCTTGATGCAGGAAATTGCGTAGAGCTTGTGGCGATACACAAACTCGAGATCCCTGTCGGACCAGCTTGACCTGGTTCCAGCTTGGACTTCTTCCGAATCTGGAGCTTGCATCTTCTCCGCGTAGTCTACTCGTTTTCGTTTTCTTTCTTGTTTCTTCGACTAGCGGGCTTTGGGTTTAGGTACGGTGTTGGCTTAACCGGTGCATCTGCAAATGCATACCGTTTCGCCTTCACTTTCCCTTGTTTTGTTAGCGGATCTTGACTTGCGTCAAGATCCGCAGGGGTCCCCGAGGGGACCTGGGGAGGATAGAGAGGTTTCTCTTCTAGATCCGGATCCGGATCCACCTCTCTTCCGTCGACAGAGTTCCTCCCAAAACTCCATCGATTCGCGGATCTTGTTTTATTCAGCAGCGTCTTCGTCGATCCGACCTCCGACGACGCCTCTTCCCCTGGCTCAATCTTCACTTGAGCATCTTCTTGGGACTCACGGTGAAATCCCGAGTCACCAAAAGATCCGGGCACGCGCACCATTGTGGTGTAGCGGGATCAGCAAAATCTGCGAGATTGCCAGATCCAACTTACCAACTGCGCCCAGACACCGACTAACGGAGGGGGTCCCCCGATGATCCGTGTTCTGCTGAACTTTCCTCACCTTGTGTACCCGTCGGTAGGGCGGGATCTGCTCTATCGGTAACTTCCGAAGAGTTCAAGTGGTGAAGCTTGAGTGTCTTGGCGAGACGTGGGGATGGGGTGGAGCAGCAGTGGAAAATCTTCACTCTGCGTCCGTGGATGGTTCCGTATCCTAAGCGAAAATTCGAGCTTGTGGATCCGGGGCCTAGATCGTGGATCTGGCCGTAGGGTTGCCTTGCGGGTGTGTTCCCTAGCCTTTGCGTTTTTATTTGCGTCGTACTTGCCGCCTCCTGTGACGGGATCTTGAGAGTTGAGAGCCTCTAGGGTGTAACCGACCAAGTAGTAAATTCGGGTTAACCTGTCGGATCTGCACAAGTAAAGGGAAAAGCTCACTAGGTTGTAGGATCTGGCCAATGTACTATCCAGTATCACTACCCACGCTAGATTCGCAATTCCCACCTTCTTCGAGCTCGTACGGCCAATGTAGCTCCGATTCTTGAGGGCAGGAAGGCACTTGCGCGTTACTGTGCAAATTGAGGTCTCCATTGATACTTAAGCCTATACCTGCCTGGATTCCTACCTTCTATGTCTTTCACTCGTTAAATCCCTTACCAGGCTCGGCTGCATGTCCCTTCTTCCCTTGACCCATCATCCCAGCTGTATTATCTTCAAATCCACCGGATCCATGGCGTAATCATTATGGTCACCCTATTATGGGTACACTCATCCGGATCCAGGTCGCTTGGATCCACTTCACTGTAAGTGTACACTCGTCGTGGATCTGAGCTCTCCAATCATCCAACATCATCTCGCAACCGTCTGTGATCTCCATTGTCCCACGAAAGTTCGAGATCCACTGCATCCATCATCCCTATATCCTGGATCCAGGTCCCTCTATACGGGATCCTCCCTCCTTGGATCCGAACTCGGAAGTATGGGATCCGGGGTACCTCGCGGTGGATCCTGATATCTTGTTAGCCGTGGCTACTAGATCCACCTTCGGATGGCACCTACCACCATTCCTTCATAGGATCCACACTCGATCCACTGGTACATAGTATATCCCATATCCACCTAAGTGAATCCAGGTAAGGGTGGATCCGAGATAAGTCTTGGTGGATCTTGCCTTCCCGTACATCACTCATACCAGATCCATCGTCATTTCGTACGGGGTGTTGCTCGTCACGGCTAATCCACCACAGGCAACTTGCATCCGTGCCAGACAACCCAAATCCTCTCTAATCACTTGAAGTTGTCACTGATTCGGGATAGTGACCCCGCGTCAGGCCCATTCTCTTATTTCTGAGAAAGCACTTCACCACATCTTCATATTTCTTCACGAGTCCGAAGTGTTGCTTAACGGAACGGAGTTCCAATAGTACCAGCTACCCTCTAGCTACCCTCTACTGCCATTTATTCCTCGTATGTCGAACTGCGTGGAGAGGATCTTCTCTCAGGCCAAGCACCTGCTTTCTCACCATCGCACTCGAATCACTTGGAGATGCTGCTCTTTTTGAGGGCAATAAACGATTTTGCTCGGCGAAAATGGAGTAATTGACTACTCGACGACCTTCAATCCCATACAATTGTCTATCTTGCGTTAACCTCTTGATAGCATTGCAGTTGTATTAACGGGACCCCTGATTACATCGTCCAAAAATGTCGACCGAGATACAGTTAACATTAGGAGACAGGTAAGAAACTTTTAGTCCACCGTAATTTTTGACAACTGTCGTCTGGCAATCGATGCCGCAACCAGGTTCGCTGTACAGCGATGAGTCTGGGAGATATAAATTATATCAGCGAGGAGTAATGTTAATCGATCATCAAATGCTACTGTACATTGAACACTTTTTTGCTTGGTTTAAATGGCATCTACGACGTGATATATATTTGTTTTAGTATGTACGTTTTATTAAAATTTCTACTTAAACATTGTCAAAGTCACATAAGTTTATTTCATAATAATGTGTACCACTTATTTTATGTTGAGCGATTGTTGACCCAGCGGTCTTCAAATAATCCTCGTTGGGCTTCCCATGAGCAAGCTTACGCTACCTACATGTACCTCCCTAGATAATTGGGTAAGCTCAATGGAATGCGATGCTAGCCTAAGCATTTGCCTAGCTTGAACACTCTTAGGTGAATCCCTCGCTGCTGCTGAGTAGAGCAAATTGCCGGTGCGGTGTTTGAGATCAAGGCCAAGGCGCATAAAGCTACGAATGGGTAAGTGTTTCGTTGCCCTCCCAGTAAGAGCGCAGCTCATACTACCAGCAATGACAGCTTCACTGTAATTAATATGCCGACATTTTTAGCTCCTAAAAATGATAACCTGTAACGGGCCAGGTATTTACTCCGTTACTTGCTTACACTATAGTGTTGAGGAAGCTCGCAATAGGACGACTGAGTCTTAGGTTTAAGGAAAAATCAACTCTGACTTTATTTTAGGACCAAGGCCACAGCCCTGGCCACGTCATAGTCCAATTGGGTAATAATGGTCTGGCTCCCCATATATCAGCCAATGGCATGACAGCATTTCAGCACACGCTAGTCGTGTGCTGATGCACCTACTTTTGTAAAGAAATCTACCTACTTATGTAATGGAGGGGCCCATTACACAACCCGTCATCGTAAATGTGTCTAAAAAACTCGTGACCTTAATATTTATTTCGAAGTACTAATAGTATTTAGCTAAATGTTTGCTTTGCAGTGATTTTGCCGACATTTTTAGAAGCTAAAATGGTAAATGTGTGTGAAAAAAGAGTCATTTCCTAATATTTAGGTAAATGTTTGCCTAAATCCACCTGCATAAATTGTAATCGATGTGGCCACGAGGCTACACCCACAAGCAATGCGTTATGTTTGCGTTGGTAAATCCATTTCAATTTGATTGTACAGCTACGGACGCATGTGAAGGAAATACATCTGTGCCATAATTGCACTTTCAAAGGTGCAATTCTGACCGCTTCACGGTAAATCATCATGGATGTAAGGGTTGATGAACGCGCATTATCGTAAACCCACCAACTATTAATAAATACATACAAATGCTCACTTATTATCTCGTTCTCATGTAGAGTTGTCTGCTAGCCCAATACAGATGTTTTTTTCTTTGTAGTAACGAGATTCGAAAAGTGGCAGCGGCAAGTTATGAAAAAAGTTTTTTATCACACATATCGAGTGAGAATATCCTGTAATTATACACAATATGCACTAATTGTGACGGGGTCACACAGCACCTTGCGCTAGAGGAAGTTGGCTTCCGAGAGTTTACAAAATCTCAGTGAGCGGCAGCTCGCAGGTCCCTTTTTACCTAAAGGGAGCGGGGTGACCAATTTAAGGTAGGTTGGTTGTAAGCTGAGTATATTTATAGGTAGGCTAAGCTTGAGTTACATACAAACTATAAGTCACCTATAGAAAAGCAATGTCATCAGCCAATGGTTGGCCGTGGACGACCTTGGTACCTTGTACCAAATATCCCGAAGTATGACGTGTCACACTTCATGTAGCTAGGGGTACACTTAGGGGCCCTAAGTGTACGTAGCCCTAAGTTAGGGCTACGTACCCCGTTACACTAATTGTTGTGTGAAGCAGTGCTCGGCAAAAGCTAATAGCACTGGTATTTTCTACCACATTTATTATATTTGTTTGTGTCGATCTCGCATATTAGCGTGCATTTAATGCTCGGCAGAGACTACGTACATCGGGTGTTTTTACTGTGTACCAGGCGAGCAGTTTTGCACAGTTTGAGCTCATAACCGGGCCAAGGGACTGGAAGTCAATGTTGGTGACGTTATCCGATTAAATATGTCTTATATGCATAATCAGGTCGATTTTGGAAGAAGACGGTGCATCTTCGTGTAGAATAGAAACACCATACAGGAGTGAATGTCGCTGTCATGAAAGACTTAAGATCTATAAGCGTTTTCACTTAAATCTTATGCTATTTGTCTCCAAGTCGAAACGGTGCTCGCACCGTGCTCGTTTGTTTGACTAGTCCTTTATGAAGTCGACTACATTTGCGAAAGAAAGCATGCTTACAATGCAGTTACTATCTGGTTAAGGTATTGGTAGCGATAGAGCTGCATTGTAAGACTAAGTTTTCCTTCAAGATCACTTGGCGCGTTGATATATCCGAGAAGACACAGCTCGAAAAAAATTAGAACGAAGACACCGCAGTTGTTGTAGTTATTCAGTTGAGTGAGTCACTGGCATCGCGTGAATTTAAATCTCTTTGGAGACCTAGCTGAGGTAGCCGAGAACGCAATTCACTCTTCAAGTACGCCCGAAGCTGCTTAAACCTATCACCGGCTTGTGGGGGGGTCGTAAACCTTCATGTCGTTGAGATTAAATCCGCTGTCAAAGCGCACCAGTGATTTAGCCCATGGGTTTTCGCCGCTAAAAACAGTAGTCTATCCTTATCGAGGTCCATATTGGATCTGATATTTTCAAGGTCTTTCCAAATTGCTCGTTGTTTTATCAAATCAGCGTCGATTTGGGGGAAACGAAGCACATCAGAAGGAATGCTAAAAATAATCACTTTGGCGCTGTTGCGCTTCACAATTGCTTTCAACGCGGTATCGAGACAAGGCCCACCTATTATGGGTTTTCCGCACAGCGAGATAGCCCAGAAATAGTCGCCAAGCATGTCCACGTTCCTCAGCCCCTTACGAGTATCCTGCTTTTTCTAGTATTTCTTCAACCCACACGGCTTCACGTGGCTGTCATTGAGAGTTATCGAAATCTTCCACCCATTTTATAAATTCATCAAGGATATCAAAGTGCGAGGCTGCAGTATGCCACGACCGCATTGCTTTGAGCGTATCCACGTCATACGCGGTTTCTCCTGTCACCACCGTTACATCCTCTTCGAATGTTCGCTGTTCATGGTCGCTGAACCAGCGGTTCTGGAATAGAACAATCTGAACCTCACACGCATCAATTCATTACCTTGGTAGCACAGTCATAACCCTTTATTGTATGGGTTGGCTGCTTTGTTTCTCATCTAAACCACAGTAATTTTGGCTCGCTTCGTTTGAAGAATCGATAGTGCACGCAGCGCAGGTGCGAATTTATATGTGGCCCCATTTGTAACTGCCTCTAGCAGCTGCCTAATTGCTCTGCCCATCAGTACATGTTGGCCCTTGCCCATGGCATCATGAATCATGAAGCTAAACAGTTTGTAGTTAGATGAGCTGGTATCATGGGTCGCGTCAATCAACAACACTTTTGGAAAGTGCTCGAACATGAACCGCTGTGCACGGACTGGATGGATATACACTGTGCGACGCTCTAGTCTCATTACAAATTCGTAGGTTAGTGCATGTAATGCAGAGCTAAAAGACGTAGAACGCACCTCTTTGATTAAGTAAATCCTTGCATCATTCTCCCTCGGCGAAGAAAAATTCTCTAGGATGGATTAAATCCGCCCTTTAATCGCTGGAAAGGCGTAGCTTTCTTGCTGAAGTCAAGCTATTAGGTTGTGTACATCCTTCATTGAAGGTTCCACCGTACTGCTCTCTGTTATGTATTAAATAATACGCTTTCGACTCGCACCGTCCCTGTCGAGCGTTCGAGTAGTAGATATATTCGTGGTAGGTCTGATAGATCTCATGGCTCACGTCGCCGGTTTTCTGTCCGGTGGTGCAAACCCTTCAATTGCGGTTTCACATGCGCTAATCTAATCACGAAACAAATCTGTTACAGTTAAATTTCACTTGGTAAGTCCACAAATACTATATATACCCGAGCAGGACCCAATTTTCTTTGAATGTTGGTTAGGTCGCAAACCTTGACATCTGTTAGACCTTGGCTTTCCGGAATGTGTACACACGTAGGTCTTATTGTAGAATTGCACTTGAATTTTAATGTTCAGACTGCTATATTGGGTCCAGGAGATGAGGAAAAATCGATATCTGTGCGTTTTAATGGCGTGCATGCTGATCATGCTTGCTCGGTACGACCCGGAGCAGTCTCAATATCGCACTCGGCTCGGAAACATCGCGTTTCTAAGGCGCTTTCTCAAGTAAAACCGCCTTTCGGGTTGACGGATTACGCATAAGGGTAGAAAGAAGCGCCCAGACATGGAGTTATAGTAAGCATTTTGTGCTGCTCGCATTATTTCTTCCCTAATTTAAGTCGAATTATAACCTTAGCTTGTTGCGAATGTGCATTCGCAGTCTATCCAGCATGTGATTGAAGAAGATGGCATCCTAGCAGCTGAACATGGGGACAGCATGCTTGCCGCCATGTTTAATATGGACCAAACAGTTGTTTACATCGATATGGCCGGCAAGACGACGATCGATTTCAGAGGAAATCCCACCATAGGCGTGCTACAAGGTATAAATAGTGCTAAGTTGAATTCTGTTTTGGATTTTAGTTATAATTTTAAAAACAATATTTTAAAGAAAGCGCAATCGACGGGTAAGAGCATCCGTTTCTCTTGCGCCGCATGCCACAGGGGCCAAGCTCACCCCGCTGATCATTTTTGCTAGGATTTCCGAAGGCCCCGTCTCTTAAAACGTATGGAAGCCAGTTTTTGGCTCCGCTTATGCTAAGCATATCGTTCAAAAAAAAAAACTTTTTGCAACGAGAAGGGTAATGACGGAGTAATCCAACAGAATTTTGCAATTTATTTTTGTGGTCTTGATGATTTTTTTTTGCATTTTATCTTAGCTGTATAAAAGGTTTGGCAGCCAAGTGCTGATGGATGCCGGCTGCTCATACTTGACAGTCTTAAAGTCCACAAAATGGCTTCGGTAAGAGAAGCACTCGACAAATGCTGTACGCAGGTACGGTTTGTACCCCCTGGAATCAAGAAGACGAGACAGCCAATGGACATTGCCGTGATGAAGCCTTTCAAGGATGCCTTCCGGTAAGTATTTTGTTTTCACTTGTTTGACAATTATATTAACGTTTTGTTTTGCTATCTCGACTTTAACAACAGGAGCATCTATTTCAACTACCATGTAGGTACCCGTTTCCAGCTTTGACATCTGAGAAGAGGGCTCTACTGTCGCCTTTTGTGGTTGAAGTGTGGGAAAGTGTCAAGCTCGACACGATTGTAAAGGTTTTGAGAGAGATGGGGTTATTCCGCCAAGACCGCGGGATCAAGAGGTTCGCTTCCGGGTTGCTGACATTGTTGCTGATGCACCATTGGTGCAGGACGAGTAATTGGTCCGCCAATGCTAAATACATGTTCTCCTTGATTTTCAAAGCGTTACTTTCATTTTTGTGAAAAGAATATATTTTTTAGCTTTGAAACATTTTGATCGAGAGGGGGTGGCGTCCTCGAGAATAATAACATGCTATTTTTTCTGTATGTGAAGATGGTATTTTTACGACTGTCTCACAGAATCCGTTTGTCCTACTGAATCCGAATTTTACGGAAATTGCTTTTAATGTATTATGGTTATTATTATTAAGACATCAACTAGTAATTATCTTTATATGAAGAAAAATTGGCAATGCAAGCTCACCAGAACAGCGCCAGTCTTCACGTGAGCACGGTGAGGCTCTAGCGACTGGTCAAGAGGATTGATAAAACATCGCAATGGTGTGTCAGCTGTCCATTTTGCCGACCGCAAAATTCTAAATGTTGGTATTTAAACTCGATTCAGCTCTTACAGTATCGCCAACCAACAAGTCAAATCGACGGTCTCTCTAATGGTGTGAGTACTGCGTTTCGTAAGACGAACGTAAGAAAAAATCAGATGAGTGCACGATATCACAACATTGACCAATGAGAGAGCAATATTATTAATAGTTACAATATTATTGGTAAAAATTATTTAAGTTAGTTTACTGCTCGCAACAATATAAGTATAAAAATACGCAGGTCAAGGCGCAGATCATTATTAAAAAATTTCGCCCGCAGTATATTTTTTTCAAAAAATGATATTTATACTAGAGAATATTAGTTTCTGGGCCTGGGTACATTTGAATGTAGGTCATGGACACTTTGGTCTTTGATTGGCTAATGTTACATCATAGCCGAGCCAAATGCAGACTAAAAGCCTTCCTAATTCGGCTTTTATCCAATAGTATCACAGAAAATACAGCAGTGAACCCGTCAATCTAATTGTCCAGTACATTAAAGCAGCTTTTGTACCTACCCGCGTGCAAACTTACCAAGCCCGTAAAGCATGAGCCGATACTAACATGTACTTCCTCCGATCGGAAATATAGGCGAGGCATCTGTGTAAATTGTGTCCGAAAATAGAAGCGGTTTGCTTACAAATTTAAGTAATTTAATAGTACTGTCGTATTTCGCCTAAGTACGCCCTTACAAATGCTGTTGTTGTTGTCGGCAGCTGCAAACCAGACCCTATGAACATCTAAGCACTCTACGCGACACCTTTTAATAGAGAATCGCACGTGTCATATCTCTACAAGGTTTTATAGCATTTCGTGTAAAATTGACATCCCGACGAAAAATATTCAAATTTCACATCTTCACCACGAACTTTGCATAACGATAACTTCGCGACCTGGTGGTTGATTTGCTTCAAACTTCAACAAAAAATCACCGTAATTCAAACGGCAGTTCAGACCAATCAGCTGCTCGCTTAAAGGTTTTCTGTTTTTGAAGTTAATTTCGCCCGCCCATCCTGCTTATACTTTCGGACGGAGTAAGTAGTATTTTGCAACATGTAATGAGTAGTGCAAAAGGCGATGCTGTCTAATTTTTTTAAATAATTTTGAGATTGATTATTTTCGTGGTCAAGTGGGGCAAACGCCTCTTTTATTCATAGATGGTATATCTATAAGTATTACCCGTGTTACCCATCAAAGGAGGCAAAATGCCCCACCTGATTTTTTTGTGTGTGGACGAGACAGGAACAGCATAGATTTGCTTAAGATTTGAAGTAGTTTATGAAAAGAGGCGAAAACGCCGCCTTTGATGTGCTAATGGCTTTAAGTTTCTATACTATAGTATGATTAGATCAAAGTCACGAATAAATTTATCTATAAAAAAATTAAAATGGCATCAATAACAGTAAATATATTACTATTTTTATGTCTTTCAAAATTCTTATATCCGAATTCGCCATGGACCCGGAAGAAGAGCTGCCGCTACATCTCGAAAACCGCGAGTTTAAATTGCGAGACGAAGCGGATGGCGATAACTATGACTGAAAATGCGTGCGTTTACGGCTATACAACTGGAAACATGCCGTCTCGCGCGATGAAACGCCACCGGTAACTAGTATCCGAGGGCCCGAGTGGGTAGAGATGTGGAGCACCTGTGCGTCGCTGAAAAGCATTGTATTACCAGTGCCGTGGCCGCATTGCGCTGATATTCTACAGCGCGGGTCGATCCAGCAACTTTACGCAAACTGGAGTCGCCGACAAAGTTGCACAGCAAACGACGATTTGGAATTGGTAGCAGCATAGCATCGATGTGCGTCTCTTGCAACTTGACGAAGCCGTTCCGCCGCCCTGTTTATTAGTTGGTCAAGAAGAAGTGACGAGCGTGTGAAGCTTTTCACTTTGATAATGACTATGGCAAGCCAAGGTAACAATGGTGGACGATCTAGAACTCAGACTAAGGTTTATGGTCGAGCAGTTGAGTTGCAGCTGAAAACGAATCCGCACCATCACTGGGACGATTCGTTGTTGGGTACAACTCGAGGTACCAACAGGAGAGGGAGCACGTAGGCGCAGAGCAGAGCGTCAAGGTATGCCGTTTCGTTCAAGTAGCAGCCAGTTTGTCTTTGCTCTAACTAAATCACTTTCCAGCTTAGATTCGACTGATCAAGTTTTCACTACCAACCTGCCCTCCCTTGCTGGTCGTCGCGAATGCACGACGTCGACTTCCTCTGCAAAAGGCCACTTCTATTAGGTTATGATGTCTACGGCTACGATCTCAACGTTTACGACGAAGCTTAAGCAGTTCAGCGGAACTGGCTTCCCAGCATGGGGTGCGCAAGTCAAGCTCGTACCGGAGACCAAAGATAGGTGGGTCGCTGTGAGCGAGGCCACATCGACTGAAGCTGAACTGAAGACTGAAATGGATGCTGCAGCATCGGCTGTTGCTACTCCGGGAACATTAACGTCGCCGATCTCGCCGGCGACACCTCTCAATGACCGATTGATGGAGCAAAAGACGGCGGCTTCCATCATTTTGGCGGCATTGAGCGAGAAACTCGCTGCGGAGGTGTACCTGTTGGAATTCCCACTGGTAATGTTCCGACACCTGCGGCTGACCTACAACGTAAAGTGTAGTGCAAGTATCGGAGCGGCTAAGCGAGAGTACATGGGGCTCTTCCTCGACGGAGATGACTCCATGATTGTGCATATCAAGACGACAAGACATGTCCTTGATGAGCTGCAAGAGCAGCACGTGACTGTCTCTGATAAAGAGAAGAGACAAAAATGCATGCAGAGCCTGGGCCCTACTTGGAATGGCTTCGTTGGGGTTTTCAAGGCGTCCGTGACGCTCGAGGCAACGCTGCAACGATGTCATGCTGAGGTGATTCGTCGCGAACAGCAGAGCGGTCGACAGTCGACCAGTGGCTCTTCGAGTGGCGGTAAGGCGACCGCTGCGTTCATCGCTGAATTCAAGCCAGGGAATAAAAAACCTAAGTCAAAGAAGAAGCGTGATGTGTCGAAGGTCAAATGCTTCAATTGCAGCCAGTTTGGTCATTATGCACGGAATTGCACAAATGACCAAGATCCGTCAGCCACGAGAAAGGAAGCTGCGAGCATGGCGTTTTCAGTGGAGGGCGCAATGGCCAATAGCAGCCGAGAATGGATTGTCGACAGCAGTGCGACAAGCCATATGACCGGTCACATCGAAAATCTGGTCGACGTGCACATGCTAGATGAGCCACGCCCATTGGCCGTTGCTTCAGGTGAGACCATGTTCGCTACTGATGTTGGGAACGCGCCACTACTCCGTGATGGTCACGAAGCTTGCGCGCTGTACGATGTTCTCTATGTGAAAGGCCTCGCACGTAACCTCGTCTCGGTCGCGGCCGCATCCCGCAATGACATGGCGTTTTTGTTCAAGGGTGTCTCTTGTGTGATTCGCTCTGAGAATGGGATGACGTTGGAGGCGTCGCAGGAACCCCATCACATGTACGTGGTGTCGATGATTAGCGAGTCTGTCGGTGAAGCTGCTATGATGGCGACGGAAGCACTACACGTGAAAAACGTGGCACCGTCGTCTTGGTCGTCTAAACACACAAAGCGTACAGCAAGTTCTCGCAGATCCGGAGCTTCCCTGGAGAGGAGCGATGGAACAGGCTTGTCCGACTTGTGTGAGTGGCAAACTAACTCGAAGACCATTTCCTGCGAAGAAACCTCGTGAGCTGCAGAAAAATCAGCTTCTACTTACAATCGACTACGTTGGGCCAATGCAGGTGACCGCACGTGATGGCTATACCGGGCTAGTGAATATTGTAATTGAACCGTTTCACCTTGAGATGGTGTACCCCCTGCATGACAAGAGCTCGCGTACTCAACTAGATGCAATCGAGGATTGCGTGACGAAGCTCAAGGCGTACGTGCCAGACTATCGTGTAGCCTTTCTAAAATCTGATAGCGCTGCTGAGTACTTTGGAGGCGAGATCGTAGCTTACTGCAAGAAGAACAGCGTCGTACAGGGGTTCAGCACTCCGTACCGTCCTCAACAAAATTAGAATGTAGAGAGAGGAAATCGCGTTGTTGTGGAGATGGCTCGGTCCATGATGCTGGGAGCTCACTTGCCCATGACCTACTGGGCCGACGCTGTTTTTTGAGCTGCGTATGCCCGGACCGCTGCCCAACCAAAGTACTCAATGGCAAGACGCCTATGGAGGCCTTTCTCGGAATGCCACCGTTATAACCAACATTCGTATCTTTGGTTGCAAGGTGCAAGCGCTGGTTCCCAAAGAGCATCGGAGAAAGCTGGACGCCAAGACTCGAAGCGGGATATTAGCTGGCTACGTGGCAGGAGGAGCATACCTAGTGCATGTTCCTGAAAATGGCGCTGGTGACACAATCACATCCCGCACAGTGGTGTTTTATGAGGACCAGCTCCTGCCCCCGCCCGACAACGATGAGATCCAATTCAGTACGCAATTAGAAAGGACGGTGCAAGAGCTGGTGGAGCGCACTGAGCAGTTGCGCCTGGATAACATCAATGAAGAAAAGGAGGACGTCGTTATGGGACCGAGGGGTTCGCGAGAAGAACTGGCAGTGTCAGCCATGCGTCAGGAACCGATGGAAGCAGCGAGACTACAAGCAAGACTGAGAGGTGATCCACGTCAAGAGAAGGCCCTTTCTCCTCTTCGTCGATCAAGCCAAATTCCGAGGCCCGGCCAACGACGCCTAGACTTCGAGGAATCTCATATGACTCTAGAAGAGGTGTGTCAAATGATCGAGGAGCGTATGGCATCCGCGCAGATCGGTGTCATTATGTGCGGGACGCATTTATCCACCGTGAGTTAACCCCTAGTGATATCAAAAATTGGGCACTCGGAGTGGAGCCGATCAACCTCAAGTAGGTACGACAAGCCGAGAATCGAAACGAGTGGGAGGCGGAAATGCGCGACGAGATTCAGAGCCTCCTGAACAACGACACATTTGAGGAAGTCCTGCTGCCACGCGCGCTCGGCGATAAAGTCAAAATCGGTCTTCAAGAAGAAGAGCGCAGATGGGACGCTAGACAAATACAAAGCTCGACTTGTTGCTAAAGGATTTAGCCAACGCTATGGAGAAGACTACACGGAAACGTTCGGTCCTTGTGGTTGCTGTTCAACGGCGAATGAATCGTCTCCAACTCGACATCAAGACTGTTTTTCTGAACTCTGAGCTGGAGGAGCACATCTATCTCGAACCTGCTGAGGGCTTTGAATCTCCCGATGGTTATGTGTGGCGACTTTTCCAAGCACTGTTTGGACTGAACAGGCTTCAAAAGCATGATACGACAACCTCTCTGGAGTTTTATTGAGGCTTGGGTTTCGACAAGGAGTGGCCGACACGTGCCTGTTCGTGAAGGGCAGTGGCGAGAACTTGGTGGTCGTGCTTGTATAGGTTGACGACATTCTGGCCTTTGTAGTGCGAGATGAGGACATATTCAACTTTCGGACGGCTGTGTAACAAGCGTACAGTGTCAATCATTACGAAGATAGCAATTACTTCCTGGGGCAGGATCTACAGTGGTCAACAGGAGGCGACGAAGTACGCCTCAGCCAGAAGAAATACGCATCGACGAATCTGGGGCAATTTGATATGCAACGTACACGGACTGCACGCACACCAATGGAGGGTCATTATCGCGATCGGTTGTTCAAGCAACATGAGGCGACAGCATTCCGTCCACGACCTACAATTGGGGCGCTGTTGTATATGTCAGCTATCAGCAGGATCGATATTACGACTGTTGTGCGCTCAAGAAATCGAGCGTCCAACAGACAGCGCGTGGCATTGATCGTGTATTTCGCTACCTTAATGGTACACGCGACTTCGGACTGACGTTCAGAGGTGGTGTTGAGAAAGGCCTGGTGATTTACTGTGATGCTGCGCTCTCGGTGGAAAGAGATTGCAAGTCCGCGACGGGCTATGCTATATATTACGATGGTTGCCATGTTGAGTGG
Organism: Phytophthora infestans T30-4; assembly: GCF_000142945.1. Taxonomy (NCBI): domain Eukaryota; phylum Oomycota; class Peronosporomycetes; order Peronosporales; family Peronosporaceae; genus Phytophthora; species Phytophthora infestans. Next base: position 3,365,565 of record NW_003303751.1, read on the forward strand.
GGTCTAAGAAACAATCCATGGTGACGCTCTCATCTACGGAGGCGGAGTACATCGCCATGTGCGCAGGTGCTCAAGAGTGTATCGGGCTCAGCATAGTTCTGAAGGACCTGGGCCTAGAAGTCGAGCAAATCCTGTTGATGGGAAGACATCCACATCTGGCCGAGAGTAAAGCCGTGGCACAGCGTTCGCGTCACATCAACATCAAGTACTTTGGCTACGCGGGAAGGTGGTCCAAAATGCCGTTCGTGCTCAGTATTGCCCAACTAGCGAAATGGTCACTGATCACTTTACGAAGCCACTTGGGGCAGTGAAGCTTTCGTGACGAGCTAGGTGTTCGTCGAGCGGGGGTATTAGCTGGCCAAGAAGAAGCGACGAATGTGCGTGAAGCTTCTCACTGTGGTAGCGACAAAGGTAACCCAAGGTAACACTGGTGGACGACCTAGAGCTCAAACTTGAGTTTGTGGTCGAGCAGTTGAGTTGCAGCTGAAAACGAATCCGCACCATCACTGGGACGATTCGTTGTTGGGTACAACTCGAGGTACCAACAGGAGAGGGAGCACGTAGGCGCAGAGCAGATCGTCAAGGTATGCCGTTTCGTTCAAGTAGCAGCCAGTTTGTCTTTGCTCTCTAACTAAATCACTTTCCAGCTTAGATTCGACTGATCAAGTCTTCACTACCAACCTGCCCTCCCTTGCTGTCGTCGCGAATGCACGACGTCGACTTCCTCTGCAAGAGGCCACTTCTTATACTGTTCAAGGAATCGGATACTAATCACCTGTGGTGTTTCATCGCGCGAGACGGCATGTTTCCAGTTGTATAGCCGTAAACGCCACGCATTTTCAGCCGTAGTTATCGCCATCGGCTTCGTCTCGCGATTTAAACTCGCGGTTCTCGAGATGTGGCGGCAGCTCTTCTTCGGGGTCTATGGCGAGTTCAAAAATGAAAAGCTTTATTTTTATAGTAATAGTACTATTTTCGATACTAAATTTTAATAGTAACTCATTTTCTCAAAAGCTAACATAATATTTCAATATTAACTTAGAGATTTGAGAAATATTAGATACTAGATGATATTTTATGATTTTCACTTTAGTACGTTTATTGCCACCTTACCCTCTGTGAACCGCCAAAGAACTCTTTTGGTCAGTTTCTAGAACAGCAGTAGGTTTTAAGACTGACGAGTATTTGCTCTAGTATATCACTGTGACACAGACAAAGGCGGTCGAGACGGAAAACTGCAAACGGTTTCAGCTGTTTCATGTCGATAGAGCAAAATCGAGGTATTTGTTCTTGTTCTCTACCGATAGCCTCGTCCACATCGTGCGTCTAATAAACCTACAGCCTGTAACGCTAGATTAATGCGCTTAGCAGTGCCAACACACGACGCCAACCTTGCCGTCACTCTCACAATTGTCCCGGCCTCACGGTTGATTAGTATTACTTCAGCTAGTCGAACGCTAACGACATCTGGTTGGTGAATAAAAACAGATTACAAAATCTTTGAAAAATATAATATCGTATTAACTAAAATTAAGTTGATATTTAATAATATCATTTTGTCTCAGAAGAAAATATTTGGTGATATTTTTTAAATGAACTGGTCTACAGGTAATATTTTTACAATATTTTTATAGCGGCAGAAAATGATGGGGCTAGCTAATCCAAAATAAATTATTATCTTTGGATAATCGGCGATAACTTCACCAAAATAGCCTTAAACTGCGTGCATAGGGCGGGAATAGAAAGCTGAGGTTTCGTAGCTCCTTCTTCCATAAATTAGGACTCTTCATCTCTTTCATTTCAGGAAGTGCAATGCCGCGCAGACACCAGTTCAGTCCGGACGAGAAAACCCTAGTTTGCAAAGTATATGATTATTTCGTCGCCGAGGCAGAAGTGGAGGGCGGGACTCGTGCCATCGAGCTAAAGAGGCGACGAACTTTAGGAAAAACACAGTTTTTCGGGTGCTCCGGGCAAGGAACGCCAATTTTGCCGAGGTGCGCTTGTCATTTAAGCCCATATAGGGTAAAAACCGCTCTGTTGTGATACCATATGGTAATCTTATAATTTAACTTTTTCCTAGTAGAATGTACCATCCACACGAGGTCGCAAGAAGCTCTACGACGAAAGTGATCTTAACATAATTGCTCGTCAGTATGTCACGTTGCAGAACAAGGCAGCCAAACCTGTGACAGCTCAACTTATCTGCGACCACGTCGAATCTGTCCTTGGCAAGTGCTACAATGTGCGCACAATGCGAGTGTGGCTTAATGGCATGATTTTCAAGCATTTGCGCGACCAGAGCCGCCATTATCTTGTCGAAAGTACTGGTAATATTGCTTTCCGAGCAGCATATCTGCAGAAACGGTTAGGAAATCGAGATGCGCTACAACATCCAATTCAACCGGAGGTCTTTTTAGACGAAAGCTATTGCAACGCCAACCATGTCACTTGCAAGACATGGCTAACCGAAGAATAAATACGACTTTCAAAAAGTGGACGGACGCAAGGTAATTAAAACAGGTTCCATATTTTGTTTTTGTAAATTGTTTTATTATCGTTTTTTCATTAACATCTTAAAATATGTATTGTTGGAGCCGGAATTATCGCTCGTCGTGGCAACATTATTCAGGGCGAGTTTGTTCCAAACTCGTTAGCTTATTGGAGTTCAAGCAAAAAGGCGGGCACCGGAGGCGACGACGATGGAACCTTCGACGCCGCACATTTTGAAAAGTGGTTTACGAAACTGTATGTGACCTTGTAGCAGTACGGTAACTGCATCATCCACATGGATGGTGCTAGCTATCATAAACGACAAGAGGATCTTACCCTACTCGACGAACCGCCAAAGCTGACATTCAAACATGGTCGTTCAGACGCAGTAAGTTTTTTTCTATTTTAATCATTAGTTTTTTCAGTTTAAACTTTTTTTTGGAAAAGTAGAAGTTGATTTCGAGCCGAGCTGGTTCATACCTCAGCTGCTGGAGCTTGTGAGAGCTCACAAGACAAAACCGTCCTACGTAGCCGCTCGAATCGCCCGAGAACACAATCATACATTGCTGTACACGCCCCCGTATCACCCCGAGCTGCAACCTATCGAGCTGATATGGATGAATATCATTAAATCTCCGACCATACTTGTTTTTACTATTAATAATATTATCCAATAGAAGTAGAGATACGAGTTAAAATGTCGTTTAGACGAATCAAATCATGTATCAGTCCGATTTTAGGCCAATTATTGACGGCGAGAGTACGTGATGGCAAGAGAACCACGCCTCCGACGTATCAAGTCGGAGGGACCACCAAAGATATTAATATCCCCCTACTAATTGCAAGTCATTTGCATATTTCGTGAACAACCTGCAGGCTCCGACACTTCCGACCGCCAAGAATGAGTTTAAAAGACCTCGCACCTACCAACACGAAGTGAGCTCGCGAGTCTGCAGCACGGTCGTTCAAGAAATTTGTAGAGGATGAAGGCGTCACGTGGGATTATCTGGAAGCGAGCATGCAGCGCGAGAATGCAGCGCTAATTCTAGCAAAGGTGGTCGACAAGTTTGGCATGCATCTAGCCTTTAAGGAAGGGCGCAAAGGTCAGCTCTTGGCACGCCATTCAGTGATGCAGTACTATCGTCAGGCCAAGAATTGGCTTTTGGAGAAGTTCCCCCAGCATCGAGCAGCTCTTGAGAAGACTCTACTTATGAAAGGTTAAGTTTGGAGCGCTATTGCATGAAGAGAGAATCAGGGGTTTTCGTCAACAAAGCGCCGGCGTGTACCAAGCAAGCGTTGAAGAAGATGCTCGTTTATCTGTATTCGACAGCGGTTACCTCTGCGGACTACCAGGATGCTGATCTGCTCTGCCTACTCTGGTATCTGTTCGGACGAGCGTCAGATCTCACTCTTCCTCACAAGACAAACCTATCTGTTGGCTCGGGGGACATTTTCTTTGTCCGATTCATTCGTGTCAAGACGTCTGAAGAACAGGGTCTTTCGCTGTGTCCGGACGACGACTTTGCCACGTGTCCGCTTCTTGCTATTGCATTGGCACTTATTACACAGGCTTCTCCCAGTGTATCACTCTTGAACCAGCTTCCAGAACAACAAGCGCGCGCGCATACATCGTTGACACCGTCGGCCCCGCTGATTGACCTGATCGATCACCCCGAAGACGTCGCGGGAGCTGAATCCATGCAAAACACTGACAGTGAGACCAAAGCGACCGAAGCAGCATCTGGAATCCACAGCTACGTCAATCGCGTTTTGGAGAGAGTAGCTAAGAAGGCAGGTGTCACTGAGCGCTTGACGTCGCATTCCTTCAGACGTGGGGGCGCTCAGCATGCCAACGGTGCTGGAATGTGTGTGCAGTGGATCTTCGACAGAGGAGCGTGGAATATGACGGCGACAAACAAAGCCTTTGCTTACGTCTTCAACACCCCGTCAGAAGACCACAAAGTCGCTCGAGTATTGAGTAGTCATGACCCTGAGACGCCAGTTCATCTGCTTTCGCTGGACATCTTCGATTCCGACACACAGCTGAAGATTCAATCTGTCGCCTCAGCACTCTTTGTCGCCTCGTGTGGTCTGGAGACGTCACAACACAATGTCAATGACCGTGTACGCGACATACTGATGGCGTACCTGTTGAAACACTATCCTCAGCTTGAGACACAAGCGTCGGATAGCCCGGTGATCCAGCGCATCGAAGCTTGTACCAGAGCCAAAGGGTTCTCATGCAATGACTTGCTCTCGTGGTCATCGTACCTGGCTCGAGATCCACGATTATCTGACTTAAAGCAAAGTGCTGCTGTTCAAGAAACGTCAACCGATTTCACCAAACACCCCATGTATCTTCACCAAGCATCATTGATTGAGCAGTTAATTCAAGTAAATCAGAAGCTCGACATGCGTCTGTCGGTAATGGAGGCTAAGGTTTACAACAAGCAAGAAAAGAAAAGAACGTCAATCGAGATTAGTCAAGATGCGGATACAAACACACCACCAGTCAAGCGACGCCGTACCTCTGGTGCTGTCAGACTGAAAGATGCGTGGTTTACTTGGTACGCACAAGAACCTCGTCTGTGGTGCTCGACGGACGCTTCAAGCAAGCATATGCGCTCAACCAACAAGCAGATTGTCGCCTTCATGAAACTATTTCTTCCGGACGGCTTTGTACTGAATGAGAAGTTACCACAATACAGAGACGAGGTTATGAGAAAAGGAACCAGAGCAGAGGAAGCGCTGTTAACATACCTTCGCGAGCGGGGCATCACAGCTCGCGGGGCCCAAAACGTGCTGAAGACAATGCGCAAACTCCACAAGCGCGGCCACCTCAACGATCACATAAACCGCTATAGGCGCCTTCAAGCTGGAGGCTGCATACAAGACCCTGCTCCACCTCACACAACAAACATATTAGATGTGGTTTCGACCACGTAATTACGTACAACTGAATTTACGCGTCACTCCGCCCATTGATTGCATGTGTCGGCTTAATCCTTTAATCCTGTCGCTCACTTTCCTTTCTTCCTCCACCCGTATCATGCCATCCATCAAGCCTGTTAAGAACGCTATCAGCTCGACCAGAGAGTTCAAGAAGCTGTGTGTTTCTGCATCCAAGCTTAACAAGATTCGTATTAGTGATGAAGCCATCCGTCATCTACGCCTTACCATGAATACGACCATCGCCTCGCCGGCGCTACTTCCTGAAGCCATCGACGTTGTGGTGTAGGGATTTCCAGGTTCGACCATACGCCGACCTACTTTAGGTCAAGAATCGGCTCGGTCTGATAACCCAGATCTTAGGAGCCAAGGATCACGGTAAGTACTCGGCGATCTGTCCGGATATGCTATCCGGACAGCCGCTGAGCTCAACGGTCGCCGGAACTCAGCTGAAGGGTCGGTAGAGATCCGAAACGACTACATTTCATTAGATATTTGTATGAGAAGCATAGGATTAAATAGGGGGAGCCGAAAGGGCTCCCAGAAGATAACAGAGCAGAATTTTCCTAGTCCAAGACACGTGTACACTTTTCCGGTAAGTCCCTGCATAGGGCTGGATTATGCCTGCCGTCAATACTCGAGAGGCATAGCTTGTAGGGTATTGACTGGTAGCGCCAAGAGATTAGGTCGGTCCGGGTAGAACAAAGTCTCGCTACGCGCGAAAGAAAGTCCCGCATACTCAGCGGGCCGGTACGTCGGATAGCCCGGGTGCCGTAACACTTCTAGCTGAGCTGCCTCTGCGCTCGGTGACCTGTAAAAGCGCTCGCGCGCCGTCGTCCATCCTTTGGTGGAGGGCACAGGGTTGTGAACGAGCTCAGCCGAACCAAACTCGGCGGAGCCTCGGAAGTGATCTGACTTGGTTAGTCGGAACCGGGTGGAAGCGAGCCACTCGTCTGTCCCGGAAGGGCCGGACCGCGAGGGGACCACCCTCTGCGCAGGCCATACAAACCGCCGACCTAACTCGGCGATTCGTTGTGGTTTGTGTAAGGAATCCACATCTGACGATATTTGTGTGTTCTACTACACCACAACTGGTGCCGCGACCCGGGAACAGGAGTGTGTGCTTGTTTTTATAGGTGCCAGCTAACCAAGTTAAGAGGAAGAGAAGAGAAAGAGAAGAGTGAAGATGGTCAAGGGATCAGCAACTCCGAGCGACGGAAGCCCAGCGACGGCTGGAGGATCGCCTCTCGCGGGGTCGGACCCGGCGGATCAACGACTCATCGCCATGACGATGGAGGTGGGACGAGCCGTCCAGTTCGACGAGGATGGCCAAGACCAGGAGAGCGAGAACGGAGATGCAAGTGAATGAGAGTATGAAGAGAAGGCCGAGACCGCTGAGCTTGGAGAAACAAAGACTACCGCCGAGCTACTTGGCGAGGTGGAAGAGTTGACGCTGCAGGTGGGACGCATGGGAGCCCCACGTCCTGTCGAGCGCAACTTATCCGCCGAGCTCGACGAAGGTGCGTAGAAGCAGGAAGATGAAGAAGAACATGGCGTTGCTCAAGGGGACCGTCCGCCCCTTATTCCGAAAGCGACGAGGAACGCCGATACGCCGAGCGCCAATAAAGTGTTGGCTCGACTCGGCGAGGAGATGAGAACGAGATCGGAATGGATGATGATGTTCGCGCCTGTAGCGATGGCGCAGGCGAAGTGGCCGATGTTAGGTCCCGAGTTAACTCAGCCGGTGCGTGCAGCCAACATCAACCAGTTGGTGGAAGAAACTGTGTTGCTGTTGAAGGCGATGGGCTATCGGTGCAACAGCCGACCAAACAGCCTCATCCTGTCCGACTGGAGTCTGAACCGTGGCGGAGCCGAACTCTGGCAATGGAAGAAGAAGCTGAGAGTGGCGTTTGGATTGGAGAAAGCCCCTGGTGGAACGAAGAAGGTGTACAGCCGAGTAGCCGAGTTCAAACCACTCGGCGAGGACCCGAGCAAGATTCCTTTGCCGAAAACGCCGGAGACGAAGAGACGTGAAGTGTTCCGCGCTACGCAAGGAACTCCGTACTTCGAAGACTCTCACATGCTGACTCCACTGAAGCTAAACCCGACTCAGCGAGCGCCGAGTCGTGGGCAGCGAAATGTAGGTCGTTACCGTGAATTGTATGACGCTGCAGATGAGGCTGAGGCTTACGAGGAGGATGAAGAAGACGACGACGCCTTCAACGTGAGAGGTAACCGTGAAGAAACCGTGAAGGACTACATCCGAAACTTGAGCTTTGACGCGACTGAAGAGGACTCGACGCAGTACCTCGAAGTCCGAACCCACGCCTCGCTCGACAAAATCGCCGAGTTCGAAGGAAGGCGCTACCGCTCTGACGCGTCGCTCCAGTGGCTCAAGCGTTTCATCTACGAGATGAAGAACACCAGGATGCCCCAAAGTGCATGGTGCGAGCCTTTCTCGCTATGCTTGGGACGCCCGGCGAAGAGTTGGTACAGGCAGCTGCCGAAGAAGACTCAGCGACGTTGGAAACTACTCAGCGAGGCGTTCCTGGATTATTATTGCTCACAGTTCGACCAATCCGCCCGCACTCGTTACTACTCGGCGAGACGTAAAGTCAACGAACCGATCTGCGACTTCCTGATCCGACTCAACGGGTATGCTCGGACGGCCAAGATCCAGTACGAGAAGGGTGGCGCCGACGCAGCTGACCATGTCGAACACTTCTTGCTGCATTGTGGTGATGACGATGTGATGGATTTGATGTACCCCTTGCAGTTGGAAGACATCAGTAAGGTGGAACAGATAATCAATCGTCGGATCCTCGGCGAGAAGCGCAAGAAGCAACGCGACCGACTCGTGATCGCACGAGGCCGAGATGACAAGCGGAAGGATCAGAGCCGCCGAGATGAGAAGCGAAGTCGCAAGGAAGAAAACCGCGACCGCCGAGTCACTGTCGTTGACGCTGACTCCGACGGAGAGGAACTCATCGATCAGAACCCGCCGAGTCCGTACAACTCCGAAGACGAATGGGATGATGAGGACCAGTCCGGAGGATACGACTCAGCGGAAGACGAAGACTACATTGACGCCGGCGTTTCCAATGATAAAGGAAATACACCGGACCGCCGAGAGAACTCGGCGGGAGACCAGAATGGCTCGAACCGAAGCTGGGGAAACTCAGCGAACCGACCTCCGCGACCGTACAACCAACGAGAACAGTCGAACCGTGGAGATGTGATCACGCCGACGAACACCCAACGTAAGGACCTTGTGCAGACTTGTGTGAAGTAATGGGGCACGTCGGCTCACTACTAAGTCGATCGACGCTGCAAAATTCTGCAGACAAGTCCATGAAGGCGGCCGGTGCTGAGCTGCTTTCGTCAATATGAGAAGCTGGCTGGCGTTCGTGACAGATACTCTGTCGACAAGGGTTCGACAAGTGCCAGAGAGACCTGCAAAACCTGCTACGCGCCTGAGTAGATTTAGAACTCGGCGGCCCGCCAACTACTGACTGGGTTGGAATATCGCCGGGCTGCCACGAGTCAGCATGATTACCTGTCAGCTTGAGGCGAACTTCTTGTTTGCCTTCGTAGGCGAAGCAGGACGGCCCGAGGGAAGAAGCGGGGATGGCAATTGGATGTGTGAAATCGACGGAATTGAACGTGAGCTCGGTGAGTTAGATGATAACAACCGAGCGATTGCAAGTGTAACTCGGCAGTCAGACCAAGCTGTGCATCGTACCAGGATAATGAAGCTGCTTCCGGGAGAACGGCTGGGATGGTGGTCAGCACAGACGTTTGATCGTCGAGTTAGAATGAGAGCCCTCGTATTGGGTGCAGTGAACGACCGAAGGACCAAGATATTATTGGATACCGGAGCAAATGTCTCGGCGATAAGTGAGTACTTCGCGAGGAAACTGCGTCTCAAGAGAGTGGCCAGCAGAGATAAGCGAATTGACATACAAGGAATAAGTAAAGACAGGATGGTGACAACGTCAAGAGCAGTGGTGAAGGTGACACTCGGCTGGGAAGTGGCATACGAGTTTGAAGTATGGATAATGCCTCATCATGCCGGAGTCGATTTGATTCTCGGCACCGACTTCATGATCCCAGCTGGAATCCGTCTGGATCTGTACAACTCGGCGGTAAAGCTACCCGATGAGATGGTGATCCCACTCATCCGATCAAGTAATGCACCGACCAAGACCGAGTTCGGACCAAATGTCCCATGCGGGCCACCAGACGGGTTGACGATCGAAAGTCGAATGACCGCTGAGTTCAAATTGCCCAGGCGACAACCCAGTGAGTCGACGCATGACGTGTGGGTGCGACGGACGAAGGGTTGGATTCCGACGGTTGTTTTTAATCGCCGAGGAAGACCAACCCATGTCCTGATTACGAACGTACGACAGACGTCAGTCTGGTGCCCACCTCACTTTTATGTGATAAAATGGCAGCCACATGGAGTACTGGCCAATGAGGGATATGTCCGCGTGAACTCGGCGAAGTACCGTGACTGGCAGATATTGGCCTTTGAGTCGGCGATGGATAAAGATTTGCTGCAGAAAGAACAACGACTGTACGACGACTGGTTGTCACACCAGCCGCCAGCTGTGGAAAGACGAAAATACCCAACTCCGACGGCGGTGGAAAGACGACCTCCTCCAGTGGAAAGTGGACCAGAATTAACATGCGCCGAACGCTGGAGAAGGATCGAAGCCGACACTGAAGCCGGCGACTACGAGAAGCGTCGCGGTAACGCAGACGTCATATCGACTTCAGGGGGGACAAGGGGTGACCCGGCTATAAACTCAGCGTTCAAGCTGGAAGACGTCCGAGCGGACCGTACGTCGGTGCTACACGATGGCCAAGATGTTTCCTATCAGCTGTCCAAGTTTGAAGACGATGGCGCCATTTCTGACGTCAACACGAACTCAGCGATTGAAGGAACAAGTGAAGTAAGGGCCACGGAAGACGTGTCGGCGACTGAAGACTCAGCTATAACGGAAGGAGACCTTGAAGAACGCTCGGAACACGCCCTATGAGACGCTCAACCCGTTGCTGACAACCGAGCCAAGTTTGGAATAATTAGACCAAGTTCTGCAGCCGCGGTAAACTCAGCGATGGGTACACCGGAAGCCTGCATTACCCAGTCGGCGGCGGTGGACTCGGCGTCAGGAGATCTAAACACTGAGAGCGCCTCGGACGTGGGCACAGCATGCGGTGATGATGCCAGCTATACCGAAGACGCGTTTGCATGCACAGAAGTTAGTTCTGCCGTCACAACCAACTCAGCGGTTGATCACTCCGACGCGACCAAGGACTATGATAATCGGGAGGTATTACTGCCTGAAGGAATAAAGCCGAACGACGACCCAGCTACGACGGACTCAGCGTTGGAAACTATGGAAACTACGACCTGTCCGAAAGTGGTTAGACAATATGACGATGATACCATCTACCTCGGAGCCACGTTTGAGAACGCAGGAGTCAGATCGACCATCGCAGTGAACTCAGCGAATACGGACCCTGACACAGCCGACAACTATGAATTACCAGAGGTATTACTGGTGGAAGGTACTATAGCTGAGATCGGAGTGACGAACTCAGCGGCGACGGTGTTCGACCCCGGCGGAATTGACTACGATTTAGGACACGATGAAGGTGACGAGTGCAACTCGACGAGAGACGCAACGGAAACTCTAAGACAACACTACTTGGCTATCGCTACGACCGAAGACGAGCAAGAGGATGATGTTGACGATAGTACGACCAACGCCTTTGAGCGTAGTGGAACAGATTTGGAATTGACGGACTACGCTCACGAGCTGGCCTTCCTTCCCGATCTTACTGAAGTTGAACCTACCGAACTCGACTATGGCGCTGCAAACGTCAAGTCGAGTAGTCATACGCCAGCACAGTCGGCTAAATTGGTGGCAGAGCTATGAAAGCACGAAGGGATAATGATTTCAAGTGGTAATGCCCTGCCGCCTCCAGCGTACGGAGCATTGTGCGACATCGACGTTCAAGGACACGCACCCATTAAGCAGAGAGCTCGGCGGATACCTCTCCGCCACTTGAGCAAACTTTACGAGTTGTTGAAGGGGCTGCTTCGAGCTGGGTTGATATCATTCTCGAGCAGCCCTTGGGCCTCGCCAGTGGTGATAGTGCTCAAGAAAAATGGTAGGGATATTCGACTATGCATTGACTATAAACTGGTTAATGCGGTTACGACACCGATGGAATACGCTATGCCACTGGTTGATGACCTGCTTACCGAATTGGAAAGCTACTTGTGGTTTTGCTCGCTCGATGCTGCGAGTGGATTCTGGGCAGTCTTGATGACACGCCGAGCTCGGCAGATCTCAGCGTTCGTATGTGCACTTGGACACTTTGAATGGTTACGAATGCCATTTGGATTGAAGAATGCGCCTATGATTTACCAGCGACTAATCGACAACGCTCTATGGGGATACGTTCAACCAAAGGGAGGATGGCAACTGTTTGCCGAACGAATGGCTGTTGCTGAAGCCGAGTCGGGAACTCGGCGAGTTGAGCTCGACGGAGTCAGCGATTCAACGCAGAGTCAGCTGAAGAAGTTTGAAGCTGACCACCAATCACAAGCTGACTGCGATCCGGTCCAAGACCTGGTCAATGGACCGGACGGCGACATGTTTGCTGATGGAGAACCTGACCAGTCTTCCTTGATTCCGGTGTTCAAGCGGAGGTCGTTTGTCGATGATATCTGTTTTGGAGGGGAGACGTTCGACGCCTGCTTGGAGACACTCGACCGATTACTAGCCCGGTTCACAGAATGTCGAATTAGCATCAGCTTTACCAAGAGTATTTTTATCCAACCCAAGGTTGATTTCCTATCGCACGAGATTACGCCGAGTGGCATACGCGCTGATGCGAAGAAGATAGCCGCGATCGCCGAGCTCGCCTTCCCGAAATCGAAGAAGGGGATGCAAGCGTTCCTCGGTGCCCTCAACTATTACGGCCGATTCATCCAGAACTTGGCTGTTTACGGAGCAGTACTCTATCAGCTAAAGGATACGGACTTTGGCCCTGGGGGTGACCTGGCGTCAGCAAAAGCATCATTCGCCGAGCTCAAAAGACGGGTAGCAGAAGCTCCAATTCTGCGTCATTTCGACTCGGCGAAAGAAGTCCACATAATGTTGTACGCCAATGAGTGGGCGCTGAGCAGTACGTTGATGCAACCACACGACGACAAGCTGCACCCAGTTCGCTTCTGCGGACGCGTACTAAAGGAGAACGAACTCGGCTATCATCCCGCTGAGAAAGAAGTAGTCGCGCTGTTGCAATTGCTGAAAGTGTGCTACACTCTCTTGGCGGGAAAGACGCTTCACGTCTACACCCGTTTCTCCACGCTGGAGTGGGTGTTTAAGTCAAAGTCGCTGTACGGTCGCGCAGTCAGTTTTGCAGTTATGTTGTCGCCCTACGATTTGAAGGTGAAACGAGTACGTGAGCGAGATGTAGACTTCGCCCAGTTGCTCCAGGCGTCGATAACCCCGTTTATCGGACTCGACGATTCCTTGAAGCACCTGGCACCTCCCTCCAAGAACTCGGCGACAGTTCGAATGGACCCAGCGCTGCTCTATGCCCGAATACCAGCTGACTTTGCAGGATGCGTGCTGTCATTTGATGGCTCAGCGAAGACGGCTAAATACGGCGGGTATGGCAGTTGTTCGTGGATATTGTGGCGCCTTCCGAATTGGGACATTGAGATTGCTGCGAGTGCGTACCTGTCGTCCACCACAGTCAACATCGCCGAGTACACCGACATGAACAATGGAGTCTTGGCGGCGATTGACCGAGGGATAACCGATCTGATTATCGTGGGTGACTCCCGGCTTGCAATCCAGCAATCCATGGGGGTGATAGCATGCAAGAAGGAAACGTTGCAAGTGGAACTAGCTCGGCACAAGGATCTCACGAAACAACTCAACTCGGTCCGGTATCGACACATAGCGCGACACTATAACGCAGCGGCTGATTCTCTCGCTACAGAAGCACTGGAAGCTAAAGCTGGACGAGTAACGCTTGGGACGGATAGGAAAGCAGAGCTGAGAATGATTAACCGCGTAGCCGAAGAACTGTACGCCACAGACAACCCAGCGGAAACACCGATTGTCACGGCAGTCACTCGTAGCCGAGTACGCCGAGTTCACTTTGAGGACGAGCTGGATGAAGACTCGGCTAGAGCAAGAGGAGGAAGTCAGGATCATGAAGCCATGTCTACCAATCCTGGAGAATCCGCGTTTGAAAGCAGTGGAGATGAATTCGAACAAGTCAGCAGGGCGTCGACTCGGCGGATTAACCACACGACCCCGAATGTCGAAACAGGGTCGCAGATGGAGTCAGCCCAGACAGCTCAGAATGCCAACGACATTGATCCAGTGACGGTACAGACTGAGCGGAGACGACGAATCGCGAAGGCACAAGATGAAGAACTCAGGTGGGCCGATCTGAAGGCGTACCTGAGAGGTGAATTGGAGGACCTTACACACCGTCGAGCTCAGAATGCCGGCAAAGTCGCAGAAGTCTTTGTACTCAGCGAAGACGGCCTGTTATACCGCCGAGATGAAGCCCGCCGACTAGGTGAACTCGGCGAACCGAACCTCTCATTGAGATTGGTGATTCCGTCAACCATGGTCGACGAAATACTTCATAACTGCCACAACTCGATCGAAGGAAGGCATCAAGGCATCGTCAGAACGTATCACCGAGTCAAAGCCGACTACTACTGGACTGGTCTTTACGCCGACGTGGTGAAACATGTTAGGGCCTGCGAGGACTGCAATACTAGTAAGAGCAAGCCACAGTTGAGAGGTTATTCGCCGGGAAATGTGGTGTCAGACCATCCATTCCAAGTCGTGTCAATGGATTTCGTGATTCCCCTTCCTCGAACTCAGCGGGGCAATACTGCACTGCTGCTGTTCCAGGACCACTTCACGGGGTTCGTTATCGCTAAGGCTATGAATGACACTGGAGCACTCGAAGTGGCCAAGGTATTTGAGGAATGCGTCTTCAGGCAGTTCGGGGCTCCGTCTCTGATACGGCACGACCGAGATCCAAGGTTTATGAGTGAAGTGTTCCAAAAGTTCTCCGAGATGATGCAGTCGAGATCAAGAGCTACGCTGAGTTACCGACCACAAGCTAACGGTCAACAAGAGAGGTCAGTCAAGACAATGGTTCAGACTATACGGGTCTATGTAGAAGACCCACTTCAAGCCGACTGGGATGACATCGCCGAGAAGATGGTACACGCTATACACAACTCAAGAGATTCGACTCGGCGAGAAACCCCTTTCTATCTGGTGCATGGTTGGGACGCCAAGTCTATACTCAAGGCTATGACGAGTTCAATACGACGTGGACAGGGACGCCCAGTCAACTCGGCGGACGCAGTCGAGTGGCGCCGAGAAGCGAACAGACAACGAGAAGTGGCACTTCGATTAGCAGCTGAGTTCCAAGTGCGAGAGAAAGCACGACGAGCTCGAGAGCACAACGAAGCGTTGAGCAAGAAGGAGAAAAGATCCATTCCCAACACAGCAGATGACGAAGATGAAGTTGCAGAACCAGGCGATGAATCCACCAAATCCTTGTTCAAAGAAGGAGATCAAGTCTGATTGTTTATGGAACGAGTCAAGTCGGGCCTGACCAAGGAGTTAACCCACCGATGGCATGGACCATTCAGGGTGAAGAAGAAGGTGGAAGAACTCGCCTATGAATTGGAGTTACCCGACAAGAGTGGATATAGGTTCTACCCAGTGGTCCATGTATCACGTCTGAAGGCAGTCACCGAACTCGGCGGAATACCAAAGACGAGGCTAATCGCCGACCTCGAAGAGACTCAGCGATTTGACTTTGATGAAGAATTACTGCCTGAAGACAGCTGGGAACCAGACACAAGTACAAACCAGTATGAAGTCGAAGCAATTCT
The DNA here is from genome assembly GCF_000142945.1 of Phytophthora infestans T30-4. Taxonomy (NCBI): domain Eukaryota; phylum Oomycota; class Peronosporomycetes; order Peronosporales; family Peronosporaceae; genus Phytophthora; species Phytophthora infestans. Next base: position 3,380,971 of record NW_003303751.1, read on the forward strand.
CGACGATGAGCTACCATTATCCACAAGTACGTCACGATCACAACGGAAGTTTAAAGTTAAGTGGGTCGGCTACGATGAGCCTACTTGGGAACCACTGTCGAATTTGTCATGTGGGGGTCTCCTGTTTGACTATCTACGACAGAAGAAGCGCGAAAACCGTCTGCAAATGGTGCAAGTTGCAGATGAGGATTAACAGCTATTGCACCAAAAGTTACATCAACTCAGCGGACGACACAGGCCGAGTTGAGACAGAATGCTACTGTGTCGAAACTACATATACTGAATAATTACGAAATGAAGTCCTGAACGATACCTACGGGACGCCCAGTCAAAGGAAGAAAACTAAAAGGTCGGCGATCCGGATTCCAAGTGAGTTGAACCCGACGGAGACAACTGGGAAGAGCTCAGCGGACTCGACGATTGGGGGCGTGGCGGCGTAGCAGACGTCATCCCTTGGGAACTTGCGGAAGGAGATGAAAGAAGTATCATCGCCGAGCTAGCCAACGAAGCTGACGCCGAACCAGGTACCTCAGGACCCGACGCGGCGGAAGTGGGCTGAGGATCCGCTCCACTGGGGAGTGGGGTGCCGAACGGAGACATACTCGGAGACGCGCCTCGGAGATTGGGAGAACCCAACCCATCGTCCGCCGAGTCGTCACCAGACGCACTCTCGCCAGCTGAGCCGAGCTCACCGATCGAAGACCCAGTGAAGATATGGATGCCTTGACGATTCAGCCGAGTTGGAGCACCCGGGGCATAGGCAGGAGGCGCTGGTTCAGCAAGATCAAAATCTTCTTCAATCGCGTCGTCAACAACCTGAGGATCCATACCGCGCGGAGCAAAAACCAAGAAGTCCACGCTCCGAGCGCGGAAGCAAGTATTGTACGGATGGACCGCCGGGTCAGTAAGCCACCAAGCTCGCCAGGGCTCGGCTAGATCCACATCGTGAGCACACTGGACCCAGTCTCTCCCGGAAGGAACCCACGAAAGGTTAACGGGAGAGTAATGGGGAACGGACGGATCAAAATAAACCTCTGCGTCCACCAGTGGAGCAGGTTAATCGCCGAGCTTCTGAGTGACCGCCGAGTAAAGCTGGTCGTAGACAGCAACAACCAAAGATCGCAAGGTGTCACTACGACGTTTGCGCTCGCGCTTGTACACCAGCCACAGTTCGTATACCTCAGCAAGCTGGGCGGGCGTGGCAGCCGGGTTGACGTCAGGATGGAGACCCATTAACACACTCGACTCGACAATCCAATGACGACGCTCATAGAGAGCTACGAAGTAACGAGTCATTTGGCCATCTGTCTGGATGGGCCTCCCCGCCGAGTCCAAGGGACTGTCGCCACGAAGCTTCACCCACATATCTCCAAGAACTTGCATCAAAGTTCGAGGCCGGGTTTGAGAAGCCAAACATCGCCGAGCTTCCTCCAGTATCGACGGAGAAAAGAAGAAAGGAAGCTCAGGGAGCATCCGCCGAAGACGCTGACAAGGATGGCTCGGGTCGAAAACGGCCATGAAAGCTCGAATGCCGTCAATAGAACACGGCGTAGGTGGAACACGACTCTTGCCCCCTACGAGCTCCATCTGCACCCCTCCGCTCAGTGTATCCAATAATGCATTCCAACAACGAGTTGAGCCGAAATGCATGAATGGTACCTCGCGGAGTTGAGCCATGTGAAGAGTCAGGCGACAATCCTTGGACACCGCTTGCGAGGCCCGAGTCCGTAACGTCGCCAGCGGGAGTGTAAGAGCGCTGGGAAGTGCGACCACAGCCGGACGTGAAGCAGTCGAACTCGGCTGAGAGAGAATCGATATAACCGGGAGCCTACTCGGCGAAGGAGCGGCCGGAATGGACTGAGCCGGAGCTGGATCAGGAGTCGACGGAAGCTGCCGATGCTTGTGGTGTCGGTGCGTCTTGTGATGCTTCTTGTGCTTCTTGGATCGCTTCGACCGATGACCGGTAGGACTCGACGAGGCACGACGTTTGCGATGCTGCTGCTTCCCCGAAGCCGGCGCAGAGGCAGAACTCGTCCCGTCACCAGAATCCTTCGATGAAGGCCGCGAGGAGTGGCGATCACTCGGCGGCAAGGACTCATCGTTCATCTCGTCGTCAGAACCGAAGATCGCCGCATGAAGACTTCTCGCTTGGACAGAACGACGAGCATCTGCGGTCGCTGAGTCGGAACCTGAAGGACTGCCAGCCGAGTTCTCTGATAAGGAAATGGGATCCAAGAGCGACCCAGCGGCAGGATTCGTCGAGCCGGTGGACGGTACAGAACCATCACCAGGCTCTAACACCTCGTCGTCAGACGCGTCGAGATCCTCAAGCAGCTGAGCAGTCACAGTGCGGGCGGTCGCAGCAGATCTCCGGATAGGGCGCCCAGATGGGGACGTCAACACGGCCGTAGTCACAGGGAGAGACGGTCTGAGGACACTCACGGCCGGAGTCACTAAGTCAGTCGGCGTGGTGGATACGCTTAGACCCCGAGAGGGCGACTGGGAGCGTCCAACCACCGTTAGCACGACGCTGAGTGGTGCGCTCGACTGGGGCAACCCAGCGGAGATGGGCGAAGTCGAGCCTGGGGCACACACGCTCGTAGCCGGGACAGGCAGTGAAACCACGACATCGGATGAAGATATCGGCGGTGGGCGAGTAGCCGCGACTGACGAAGTCACCGGAGGACCAGAAGACGAAGAACCCGCCGAAGTCGTCGAAGCAACTGCAGGAACGGTGTCGGCGGGCGGCTCAGGCAACTCAAACTCAAACTCAGCTTCGCTCGAAGCGTCATCGTCGTCTTCAGAGCGAGCCGAGACAGCGGGCTGAGTAGCAGAGCTCAGCTGAAGGTGACGAACCTTCTTCCGCCGAGTCCGACGACGGGACTTTCCAGAGCGAGGCCTTCCTCCATCGGATACAGTAGCTTGAGGTGAACTTGAGTGCAAAAGGGTACTGATAGCCTCGTGTCCATTCTCTCCGGGGAGTGGACAAGCGTACGGTTGAGGCGGATGCGGCGCCGGTGCACGATGACGAGGACCTGCAGCAGTGGGAGACTTGGGGTTGGCATTGCGCCGAAGCCGCTGAGTCGAGGTCAAGTCTGCCAAAGGCGTACGGTGAAGCTGAGCAAGAGTCGGCTCAGCCTGGGTTGTTACCGCCGCTGAGCTGACTGGAGCCGCAGCCGAGTCTGCCAATGAAGTCGCCGAAGACGCTTGACTAGCTGAGGGAACCACACTAGGACCAATAATGGAACTCGCCACTGGAGCATCTCGGCGAGTATGGACAATCAACTCCAACCGCCGAGTTTCACCAGCGGGGATGTTGAGAACCTCAGGAAAGCGAGACTCCAAGACACGACACAGCCGGGCGTTGAGGAGAAGGTCGGACGGATCAAGTCCAGGAACTTGCAAGCCACCGCCAGCAGCAGCAGCCATGTGAGGATCGTGCATCGGAATAATACCATTCCGACGGATGAGCCGCTTCTGTCGCAAGATCACAGCCCGCTGCTCAGCGATCACCGACTGAGCGTGCCGCAAGGGTTGAGTACCGGTGGAACTGTACAACCGCACCGACTCCTGCAGCTGTTCGAAGTACTTGGAAGGAATGCCCTGAAGAGTGATGAACGCCGCATCCCTCTCAGAAATGGATCGGAGAAGGACGTCGATCTCGGCGTCCCGATCCAAGACTTGCTGATAGTGGAGCTGGGCCTGACCCAACGCAGCGTCAACCTTGCTCTGCTCAGCTGCTATGGCCCGAGCAAGTTTTGCTTCACTCAGAGCTACAGCCTTTCGCAGCGACGCGAGGAGATTAGCCGATTCCGGGGCAGCAGCCTCCAATCGAGACACTTGCTGTTGAGCCGACGAGAGCTGAGTTGACAAGTCGACATTGCTGAGAGCAAGCGAGTCCAGTCGCCGAGTCAGTGCGCGGTTCTCCTCCTGAGCAGCTTGATTGTAAGCTTGGAGATCGCCGATGATCTTTGGATAATCAAGAGCGGCGTAGTTGCCTTTCAAGATATCCAACTGTTCCCCCGCGGAAGCAGCATGCAAAATCGCTCGCCGCTGCACGGGATCGGAGGGCTCCACGGAACGAGTAAATCCGTAAGCCATGAGCCTCGCCAAGAAGGTCAATTCTTCTCGGCGATCATGCCCTTGCTCGTTAATTCTGGTCATAAAGGAGTCAAGACTCACTGGAGCAGCCGAGCTTGGCTGATTGGTGGCGCCCGAAGTGGTGTCGTCCGGCAAGCTCGGTGGACCAGGAAGGCGCACGCGAGAGGACTCTGCCGACTCCGCGTCAGACTCATGGGAAGTTGTCAGGTCAACCAGCCCAGCTTCATGCCGGTCGCTGACCCCACGAGTACCGACGGGTCGAGGAATCGACTCAGCTGGCACGCCTTCACCTCGACGAGGAGTTGGAGAAGAAGGATGGTGCCACGGGTTGTGCTGGAACAACATGCGAAGAGTAAGGAGCTGCCAAGTGAGTGACAGCGGAAGCAACGAACGTACCAAAGAAGGTGGTGGGGAGCCGCGAGACGTCATCAGCCGAGTACGGACCAACGGTGGCAGAACAAAATGAAGGATTAAGACACTCACCAGCTCGGCTCGTATCATAACCGGGGCAGTTGTGGTGTAGAGATTTCCAGATTCGACCATACGCCGACCTACTTTAGGTCAAGAATCGGCTCGGTCTGATAGCCCAGAGCTTAGGAGCCAAGGATCACGGTAAGTACTCGGCGATCTGTCCGGATATGCTATCCGGACAGCCGCTGAGCATAACGGACGCCGGAACTCAGCTGAAGGGTCGGTAGAGATCCGAAACGACTACATTTCATTAGATATTTGTATGAGAAGCATATGATTAAATAGGGGGAGCCGAAAGGGCTCCCAGAAGATAACAGAGCAGAATTTTCCTAGTCCAAGACACGTGTACACTTTTCCGGTAAGTCCCTGCATAGGGCTGGATTATGCCTGCCGTCAATACTCGAGAGGCATAGCTTGTAGGGTATTGACTGGTAGCGCCAAGAGATTAGGTCGGTCCGGGTAGGACAAAGTCTCGCTACGCGCGAAAGAAAGTCCCGCATACTCAGCGGGCCGGTACGTCGGATAGCCCGGGTGCCGTAACACTTCTAGCTGAGCTGCCTCTGCGCTCGGTGACCTGTAAAAGCGCTCGCGCGCCGTCGTCCATTCTTTGGAGGAGGGCACAGGGTTGTGAACGAGCTCAGCCGAACCAAACTCGGCGGAGCCTCGGAAGTGATCTGACTTGGTTAGTCGGAACCGGGTGGAAGTGAGCCACTCGTCTGTCCCGGAAGGGTCGGACCGCGAGGGAACCACCCTCTGCGCAGGCCATACAAACCGCCGACCTAACTCGGCGATTCGTTGTGGTTTGTGTAAGGAATCCACATCTGACGATATTTGTGTGTTCTACTACACCACAACGTCGTCGTCTCATCCTTGGCCAAGCAAAAGAAGCGACGTTTCGGTCTCGACGACGTTCGAGCGTGGCTTGTACCCCCCTCTGCTGACGATGATCTGTCTGATAGTGAGGCCGATCAAAACGCGGAAGAGAAGCTTGACGGCGAGAAGCAGCACCACGTTCGCAAACTGCTGAACTGGAAGCGCGAAAATCGCAGAACGTACTACCTGGTGGAGTGGGAGCCAACGTGGGAGCCGCGCAAACATCTAAACCGCACCGTAGTCGCTGCCTTTGAAAAGGAGCGCCGCCTACTTGTTCGCAAGACCTTCATTGAAGACGAGGCTGTGAAGGACAACACGCTGAATAACACCGAGGCATAAGAAACGATAAGGGATAGGGAGCTAATACAGGGTGTATTACGTGTTTAGTCTCAATAGCTAGTTAGTATACAGTGGTAGTATTGAACACTAAGCTTAACCTCCAAATGGAACAGCAAAGTTCACCTCGTTACGATCCAAACATGAATTTAAGTGCAGCGCTAAACACAAAGCTTATCTCCATTCGGAACGGCAATGTTAACCTCAACGCAAGCTAGCACACCACGCATAAGGAGCAGAGGCGGCTGCATATCGCACATAGACACATATACAAACATGAAGAGAACCATGAGGTCCGGGTCATGAAATGACTTGAGCACTGCGAGGAAAAAATCGATAGTGAGCCTCTGGTGGAATTTGCGGCTGCACAAGCCACTCATTTGAATAAAACCCTGGCTGTGGGGTTTTATCTACGTAGCCAGTGATTTTATGGTGTAGTTACACATAGCGTTGTCGTAAAAAGGGCTCCGATTCTTGGGTGGGGCCCTCGTTAGTCAATTTGCCGTGGCGAGTGCACAAGCCTCCCGGCCTAAAACATGCATAAATAGAAAATATCTGTTTTCTCGGCCCACAGGCCGTTTTAGCGCCTGTGAGTCCGGCTGCATACTTGCCTACAAACGGCCTCAAACCGTCTTTTTGCTTACAACAGATCTCAATTTAGCTCCCCTACCCTAACACAGTGCTCACACAACTTTACGTAAATTAACATAAATGTAGACTGACTTTACCCCCGTCGGAGAAAATCGGAGGTCGGAGATTTTATGTTATGGGGGCGTGTGAAAAGCAGAATTGCTCGACGACCTGCGGACAACTTAACAGATCTTTCAGCTAAACTTACGACTGAGTTTGGACGCATCAAGTCAAAGTATTGGTGTAAGTACTACAAGCGTGTTCTACGATTTGAGCGCAAGTACATGGCAGCCCTGGAAGAGTGTGAGCTTGTCGACGAGGAGGAGCTTTGTGCTGTAGCTGATGAGGAAGATGGCGAGTAATCTCTCTTTAAATTTATACAAATCCTAGTTTTTAATTTTGAACTTTTTTATTCTTAACGCCTGTTTGCACAACTGTTTTTCACTTTCCACACTTAACCAATAGAATATCAGCATTATAGCAACTGTTTCCCCGTTTAAATGTCCTCGGAGACACCGTTTTGGGGAGCCTGTAGCGACAAAACTACTGCGAATTAGCATGTTTTAACACCAAATTCATACTCAAAATGGGCGGTTTTATCACATATCTAAATGTCATATCTGAAAATTGAGCCCACCATGGGGCTTTGATTACTAGCCCCTTTATTTTCTGCCGCTACAATAGCTTAACGATTTTGAAGTTACCAGTAACCCCTGGTCTTTAAGTCGATGTCATCTAAATGAAAGATGTTGATACACTTCCAGCTTTTTCAAAAGTGTCATTTTTACAAATTTGAAAATATTTAGTTTGAATTTCTTTGACTACTTTTAGTCTATCTGCTTTTAGTAATATTAAATTTTTGAGTTTCTATCTCGCACGCTAAAATAAAAAATTAAAAAAAATGCTAAGTACGGTAAAGAAAAATGTTTTTCTTAAGGTCTTAATTTGTTCTAAGAATTTTTTGTATCTCATCACAAATTAATAATTGGACAGTTCAAATACCGGTAAGAACCGTAAAAGCTTAGGCTGTGAGTTAATTTTTCTCTATTTCGACAAGGGAAAAAAATGGCAGCTGCGGTGGCTGCGAGCTTCTCGGAGCTCAACGCAGCAGTCAAGCGCGAGAATTACTCGCGTGCCGTGGACATCTGCAATAAGAGTGCGGCGAATCGAGAAATGTTAAGTAGGTAGGAGGGGGGATGCTGCGTTTCTGACATCCAACGGTGTGTTTGGCAGTCCGCTCCAAGTTTCCGGATGACATAGACGCCGTCAAAGTCAAGTGTGTGGCACTCATTCGTCTAGAGAAGGTTAGTGTGTTTCTAGTTTGTTGTTGGAGGCTGTCCGAGCTTCTAGGCTCACGTCGCTCTTGTTTTAGCTCGACAAGGCCTTGGAGCTGGCTGTGAAGTATGACTTCCTAAGTATGGAGAAGGCATATTGCCTTTACCGCCTCAAGCAGGACGACGACGCGCTGAAGCTGCTGGAGGGAGGAGACTTGGAGACGCAAAACACTCCACAACTGCATCTGGCGGCGCAGTTGGTGCGTTGATTGCTACATTACTATTATGTAGGAAGACTCAGGGGGTCTGACGCTGTTTTTATGCTGACTGTGCAGCACTTCCGTAAAGGAAATTACGACCAGAGTATCCGCATCTACGAGCTGCTGCTCTCGCGTGGTCAGGAGGTGTGTAGAGCATCAGGTCGTCGATGAGCTTCCCTCTGACAACTCTTTGGGTAATGGCTACGCTTTGCAGGGCGACGACCTTCTGGAGCTGCAAACTAATCTGCTTGCGGCGTATGCAAGTGCGGGGAAAAGTCAGGAGCTGAAGGATCGCGAGATTCCTGTGCGTATTTTCCCGAACGAGCATTGTTGCAGTCAGAATGCTGTCTAATACTGCTGGGTTTGCGTATGTTTCACTGCCACAGATCGATGATGGGTTCGAAGTGGCCTTTAACAAGTCGTTTGTGGCTATTCAGTCGGGTGATTGGGAGGCGGCGGAGGAGCTCTTGCTGACTGCTGAACGTGAGAACTGCGTTTAATCTTGGTAGAGGGGGGGGGCTGTGTTAACGTATAATACTTGACATCCTGATTCATGACAGGCTTGTGCCGCGATACGTTTGGGGCTGAGGGTGCCACGGAAGCCGAGATTGAAGAAGAAGTGGCTGTCATCAAGACGCAACTGGCATTTGTGAAGCAGATGCGCGGCGATCTGGACGGTGCTCTGTCGGACTACCGCGACGTGCTAAAGCTGAAGTATGTACTCCAGTTTTTCTGGACACTTCCAGCTGTAGAAAGTGACGTGTGACGGCTTTTGTTTGCCAACTGTTGCTGTGTTGCGGCTGTGCAGGCTACGCAACCGAGCTGTGGGTGCTGTGGCTTCGAACAATATCGTGACGATCCGCAAGGACCGCGACGTGCTAGACTCATTCAAGCGACTGAAGAACATTGACGCGTCCGTGCTGTCTGACAAGCTGAGCTCAGTCCAGCGAGAGGCCATCCTCACGAACCGCGCGCTACTGTTATGTCTGTTGAACAAGGTGCGCCCAGTTGTATAGCTGGAGTTTTATCAGAACCAATGATGTAAAACACTTACTTCTTCGCTCGGATCCACCAGACGGAAGATTGTCGCGACAGTTTGGAGACGTTGAAGAAGCAGTTCCCCTCGTCGAAGTCAATTGCTGACATTGTAGTATTGCTGGCAATCAAGAACCAGTCGGCGACTGGCGCGATCGAGCAGCTCCAGGTAGCAAACGCCATACCCGTCAGTGTGTTTCTGTTAGTGGTTGGACTGACTATACTTTATGGGGATCTCACGTGCTCTTAGGGCGACATGAGCGTTGGTGGTCGTCTTGGTCTCGCACACGTCTACTTAACTGAAGGGCAAGTAGTGAAGTCTGCCGAGTGCATTCGCTCGATCGAGCAGCTGGCGCACTCCCCCGGTACGGTGGCTACCCTTGTCGCCCTGTACGAGCAGGCAGGCGACTCAGCATCGGCACAAGCCGTGTTGGAGAGCGCACTGGCCCACCACAAGGCTGGCGACTACACGTCTGAGCAGGCTATGAAGATTCGTGAGGGTGACTGCTGGTACAAGATCCAGAAGAAGCAGTACCGCGAGGCTGCCGATGCGTACTTGGAGCTGCTTGAAGGCGAGACTGCGGGCACTTTGGACCGCGATCTTCGCCTTCGCTCTATGGCCTCACTGGTTGTCGCTCTGTAAGTTGTCTGCGAATATTGTGCTGTTTTCTTTAATTCGACGTGGCTCTAACTCCCATGTCATTTACGCAGGTCGTTCTGTGATGCTGAAGCTGCTGAAGCTCGGTGCGCCATGCTCCCCGCTGTTGAGGAGAGTGGTGTTGATCCGAGCGAGCTGGAGAAGCAAGTTCCGCGCTCGACCCGATTGGCTGCCAAGTTCGCAGACACTGGCGACAAGAAGAACGAGTACGTGCTGAACTCTGGCTACGTTTGTCTGGTGTAGACAGCTCATTATTGTTTCTTTTCTAACCTATGCAGACGCAAGCGCGCCGCGAAGAGTCCAGAGGCGATTGCCCGCAAGCGTGCCAAACGTAGGGAGGCACATCTGGCCAACCTTCGTGCTCGTCCGGACTACAATGCGTCCATTGGACTTGTAAACCCGGACCCGGAGCGCTGGATTCCGCGCAAGCAGCGCTCGCACGGCAAGCGTGGTCGTCGCGGCCGCAACCGCTTTGTCGGCGCTCAGGGAGCTGGTATGGGCACGGAGAAAGATGCTCTCAAGCTTGATGCAGCCGCTCGTGCTGCGCGCAAGGCGGAATCGGACAAGCCTGCAGCTGTCGTGGTGACTAGCAGCTCTGGCATTCGCAAGTCCAAAAAGAAGAAACGCAGATAAAGGGAGCGTTAGGGCCCTAGATGAAGTCGCTGGCCCAGTCACAGCGGCTTGCAGAGTAGACGAACTGAGCTACCTTTTGCCAATACAGAGACAAGCCTGTTCCTGTCCTGCAGCTTGTGGTCTGAATGGTCTAGTGTTAGTGCTGTTTTATCACCTTCCTACTCGTGTTGCTTTACTACGTCTATCCAGCGTCAGCGCTCCTCTGAGTTCCACCAGCACAATTGTTCTGCCGATTCCAAAAGAGAAGATGTTGCTGGTCTCCACGAGTCAGAAGTAGCCACACTGTCTAGACTGTGGTGAAGCTGGGTGCCTTCTCACGCAGATAGAAAAGTTTTGCACGACGTACGCGCTTCTTGCCTTTGTGGATAAACGCCTCCTGCAATTTCTTGACGCTCTGAAGCAGAGGTGAGTGCAGGAAAATCTTCTGCTCGTAGCCGTAGCCGCCAATGTGCTGAAATACACAAACCAGTCAGTCTCTCGTTATCAGCACTGTACGAGGTCGCTATAAGAACAGGCTTACGTTGCGAATGACGAAGGAACTGCCCGTGCCACGGTTTCGCCGCGCAAGCACGACGCCCTTGACGCGCTGTACGCGGCCGCCCGTACGGCTCAGCAGGTATTGCACCTCGACTGAGTCACCGGGCTTAAAGTTGTCAATGTCCTTTCCCTCCGAGGCCTTGGCCACGGCTTCCGCCTCCAACTGCTGCAGCAACGACGCGGCGCGTTTGGTTGGGATCTTGAGCTTGGTGCGCTTGGGCTTCTCAGCTGCAGGCGTCGCGGCAGTGGCTGTCTCTGTGGAAAAGAAAGAGAGCTGTGCGCTGATAAGCGGTGCACGGCGCGATCCGGCGGCGCTGGCGACGCGCGCGAAGCTCTTCGTAGCGGCGGCCAGCATAATCCGGAATCCAAGTTGCGTTCTGCGGTCTGCGGAGCTCGATGGCCACAATGGGTTGTGTTGTATACATAATCATTTGACAAAATTCAAAAACAATTTAGAACAGCTTTAAACTTTTAAGTGTAAAAGCTTTTTCTACTGTTTTAAATTTTGTAAAAGCCAATCTAAAGTTTTTTTCTAGGACAGCTTGACAGCCTAACCAATTTTATTACATCTGTTTAAATTGCATAAAGTCTTATCTTAAAAAAAGCAAGTAGATGTACTTGGTGAATACTCTGGACTAAGCTTAACACGCAGTATCTCGCGAAACTGCAGCTACGTGTGTGTTCTTTTTTTTGCAATTTAGTACTCGGCATTTTAATTCATGTTGTCAGCTCAGAATTTTTCTTATACTTCGAAGTATCGACTTACACCGCTCTGTCCAAATCGTCGCTGTTGTCACTGTCGCTGCTGATGAGCGCACGCTTCAGTTCATCTGTTGCTGGGCTCTTTTCGCCGGGGTAAATAGGCTTACGATTGTTCCAGGACTCCATCAATTCCTCCAGGAAGCGGTAAACGAACAGCCCCATCATGATGAACAGCAAACCTGCGATGTCCTTTGCGTGCAGCGGCTGGTGCTCCGGCATGAACGGAAACGTGAACGCGACGTTGCCGAGTGGAACCATAATGGTCATGGCCTGTTGAATACACGTAAGAAAAAGTTTGAGTTTTGACTATACCAACAAAAACAAGCAGCCACTTACTAGCCAGAGGATGTTGGCGCTGCCAAACTTGAGGATCAGGATAATCAACAGATTATAGGCCACGTTAAACAGCAGATAGGCCGTCACGTAGACGGTCGCCTTCTCGCAGTCATCTTTGTGCGCACCCTCAGTGATGGTATTCTGTCCCAAGTAGCACATCAGACCGTCGTGCAGGTTTTCCGGAAGTTCGCGAGGGGTGACTGGGTGATCTCCGACCATCGCAGCGGGAAATGTCAGCGGAATTGAGAACAAGAACTGGAACACAGCAATCCAGCCATTCAGGAAAACCGCATCTAACTCCGCCTCCCCAAGCGCCTTCTCTTTGTAAACGCTGGACAAGCACATGGGGACGCAGCTGAAGATCATGACAACAGACCATAGCACCATGAGGTGTGGATCTGTGCCCGTGCTGCCACTCGAGCCACCATAACCCAACACGATCAACAGACCCAGGGTCACAACCACTGCACCTACATATTGATACTTTGAATACTTGGCCTTGAGCAGCAGACTGGAAATAAGCATCGAGATAGGAATCGCAGCTTGTCCAAGCAAAATTATGAGTGATCCGCCTAGGTAGGTGGCTGCAAAAACTTGCAGGATGCCGGCGACCGAGTCAAGTCCTCCCATGACAGCGAACTTGCGTTTTGGGATGCTGCGCTGGTCCCACGTGATGGCACTACCGTACTTGATCATTGGCAGGATGTATGCGAAACTGATGGGGATCTTTATACAACGTCAAAAAAATAAGCGTCTTATCTAACTCAACGCAATACCAGTAGACGCAGCACGTACGTAGATGAATGTGGTGAGCAGGTTGAGGAACGTTGGATAGTTGTGCATCGGGATGGTCTGCAGTCTGTCAGCAAAAGAGAGTCATAAAGGGCTAGAGTAGCTAGGTCAAGCAATAAAATCTCACTTCTGGAAGACTTGTCATAAAAATGAGGAGAGCATTACGTCAGTGTGAGCAGTATAAGCAGCATCTTTTTACATAGATTAGATTAATCCACGAACTCTTGTTGCCGAGGCCCACGAAAACCATCGCCACAAAGCTCACGAGGAGCTTTACATCACGCTCTCCTTCCTCCCTCGTCGTCATTTTTTTTCCTTCTTCGAGTGAAATGAATCTTCAAGAATACCTGGTACAGTGTACCCATCTCAAAATACAAGTGACTACAGTACTTGTACTGCACACCGGAGACCATGGGCGTGGCTGTTGTGGGCGTCGTGTTCCTGACGTCGCTAGTGGTCACGGGTTGGACAGGTGTGGCCTGGATATTGACCCCATGTTTCTTGCTGGCGGCTCTCCCACTGCCGGCGTTTCTACAGACCAAACGCTTCTATCGCCGCGTCACTCGCTTCATGTTCGTCGGAATACTTGCCAAGAAGCAAGAAAAGCTGGTTACTGAATTGAATGGTGCTGATGCATTTATTGGAGCAGACAATGGGCGTGGATGGGCCAAGTGGTGCTGCTTCTTGGTACGCAGGGGAATAGTTACCGGTGCTTGAAGCTGCTACTGCTAGACGCTCACAATGTATTCTGCAGAGAAATTGTTTGGAATCCAGGTTCGAGTGCTCGGCGATGCGGAGACGAAAGCTCGTGAGAGCGAATTATCGAAGGATCGAGCGCTATGGCTGTCAAACCACCGCACTCGTATCGACTGGATGCTGCTGTGGAGCGTCGCGTGGCGGACGCGGACGCTGCATCAGTTGCGGATCGTCTTGAAGGCCCCATTACGGAAAATGCCCATCTTCGGGTGGGCCATGCAGCACTTCATCTTCATCTTTCTGGTATTAGTGCCACGAGAGGAGATTGCTGAGCTCCACTAACAATTGTTCTTACACACGCAGCAACGCCGTTGGGCTGATGACCAAGTGAATTTGCGCAAGTTGTTGCCATTCCTCACGTCGACAGAACCGGAGGCTTCCTATCTCCTTTTCCCCGAAGGCACCGATCTGAGCGAGAGTAACCTCGAAAAGAGTGCTGTATTTGCAGAGAAGAAAAGCCTTTCACCTCGTCAGTACTCGCTGTACCCACGCACGACGGGTTGGACATTTATGTTCCCACTGCTGCGCTCACAACTTACCGCTGTGTACGATGTCACCATGTTCTACGTGGACTATGCCGCTAACGAACGTCCATCGGAGTCGTCACTGCTTACCGGTCGTATGCCGCGAATGATCCATTTCTACATCGAGCGAGTGGACATCTCGGTTTTGCGTGACAAAAGTGAGACTGACTTAGCGGCCTGGTTGGAAAAGCGCTTCGAACGTAAGGAGTCTTTGCTCAAGGCCTTTTACGAGGACAACGGCAAGCTTCCTCATGGAGCCGAACCTCTCTTTCAAGAGAATCAAGGTACTGCGATGGTGATGCTGGTGGCGTTTTGGCTCATATCCATTGGTGCTGCCACACTCCTTGGATTGATTGGCAACTTCATCTCGGTCATTGCTGCGCTGGCGGTTGTAGTTGGATACGCCACCAACACGGCATATGGGCCTGGCGTGGACGGGTTTCTCATAAACAACTCGTAGATAGAATCTTTAGCGATTTTACTTTTATACAGATTGGTATGTACGCTTGCTTACAATGAGTGAAAACAAATTGGAGAATAAAACTAGCAAGCACTACCTTCGAACACGAGTTGGTGACGGCGGCAAGGCCGTAGAAGTATTCACGAGAGAAGAGGCAGCCGAGCGACCACCTGCACTGAGCGTGATCCACGAATGGCCAAGAGCTTGGGCTGCTGTTATTCGCTTCCTCGGATCCTTCTCTAGTAGCCGAATCAAAAGCTGTTTTACCTCTGGAGATGCCTTTGGTCTACTGGGAAACTCCAACTCCTGGTGCGTACAAGCACTGGGTGGGTAGAAGGGTCCGTATCCGAACACCATCTCGAAAAGCATAATGCCAGCGCTGAACATGTCAATAGGAGGCCCGTACGATGCCTTACCATCAAGTAATTCAGGCGCAATGTAGCCAACTGTACCGAAGATGCCAGCAAATGGCAGCGAAGTATCGTGACCACCGAACGCTCGCGAGGCTCCAAAGTCGCACAATTTAATCGTAGCGCCATCATCGTCCAACAGAACGTTGTGGGGCTTGATGTCATGGTGAACGATGTTATTGCCGTGTAGATACTCAAGAGCAAGCAACAGCTGCCGAAAAAACTCTCGACACTTGTTCTCTTCGATGCCTGACTGCTTTTCTTCGGGTGAGATCAAAATGTACTTTGGCACGATTTTCACCGCAACCTCCTCGAGAGAAGACTTGTCTTGTCCAGAGCAAACCTTACCGTAGGCTCCCGCAGCGAACGACTCGCGGATGAGGTAACGTCCATGCATCGCCTTCTCACGAGGAGTGAGCAACGCCGAGCTTTCTGATGCCGTGCGCATGCGTGGGCTTGACACACTTTTTCGTGAGGATCCAGACCGCATTATTCCCGGTGGTGCACGTATGCTACCTTCACTTTTCGGAGGCGGCTTTGAGCCGCCATCTTTACCATTACCGGTAGAATGAGCTGTGAACGAGCTGAACGAGCTGTATTCGCTACCGGCACTACTTTTACTCGTGGCAGCATCGTCGTCCTCCATCAAGTCGCTTATGTTGATGCGCATGCTTTGGCTCTTTTTCGGATAGGCCGCCGCCATCGACACTGAGCGACGGCGACGCGTAGCTGCCAGTCTCGCCTCTTCAAAGCTCAGTGCACGTAGGTAGCGGTGGTCGCCAGCATTCCGCTGTTGGAACCAGGACGGGTCGACGCCGCAACGAACTCGATTGCAGACGACAATGTCCTCCTCCAACACACTAAATTTGCGTAGGAACAGTAGTTTCTTGCCGTTGTGGCGCTTGGTGTGCTGGTTTTCGGCATCCACGGCAGCAGCGCCCATCTGGGACGTCGGGTGCTCGGGTTTGCTGTGCGAGCGCTGTAGAGTGGAGCCGCTACCAAGACGCACCATAGCTACGTCGTGCGCCGAGAGATCCAGCGGTGACTTAGCGGGTGGTGCCGTGTGCAGCATGCGGACTGAGTCGTGGCTCATGATTGGGAAGTGACCAAGCGAGTCGATAAAAAAAAGCAAAAGCCTCGTGGCCTCGACTTCTATTCTGAGAATGGCTGAGTTTGTCGAGCGCAACGCTTCGGTAGGAGATTTGGAGTTTGTAAGAGGATCCGTCGCGTATCAACACGCCAAGTTGAAGGACGGGCAAAAGCTGTGCCGGACCTGCTTTCATCGAACGTCGTATTGCTGTCCTGGAGGCGCATGACATCGTGTTCTTGGACCACAAAGTGACTCGACACGCGATCATAAAACTTCACGTACATCAGTAGAATCGTCTACCTCTATTATTACTGCTACTGCAGCTAGGCACTACTCCATGCTCATCGATGGGTAGGAGTTCGTACGCTGCTTCATCGACATCGTCGTCAAACAGAAGTCCGGGCACGTCTAAAGCGGTGGAAAACTGGAAGCGCGGAAGCACGTAGAACACATAGAGCACGCCCCAGTTCGGTACGAGGTACGATCCAATGGAGATCGTCAAGCGCGTCGACTGCTCAAAGAGCCCACCGTTTTCGTCAAAGAACATGCTGTCGCACTCTCTTTGCTTGCCTGTAAGTGTCAGCATTAGCGCATTTCAGTTTCCCCACCACGGAACAGACCAACAGAACTTACCACCAACGCTAAAGGAAAGATACGCGTCTACTACGAGCTGCAAGCTTGTGCTCACGAGGTTACACTGTTAGCATAAATGCGTAAGCATCAAAAGTCGGTTGGGATCTTGGCAGGTGCACGTACGATCAGGAGAATCCACAGCTGATGATTCGACTGCTCCAACTCGGTTAACGCAGCGCAATCCTGAAACTTTTTGAGCTGGAGTGGGTATCATGTGAGAAAACCTTAAAAGAAAACAAATACACACACACAGCTCAGCGTTGACCGTACCTGTTTTCGTGCGGTGGAGTTGATCTCCTCTAGAACGACTCGACCTGGAATAGCAAAGCCAGCTACCCACAGCAACTCGCTGTCAGTATTTGGCAGATCATGATTGCTTTTAAAATCAAACAAACCCGTGAGGACGACCGCTGTTGCCGACATGGCCATCCACGTAACATGGTGACAATCGATCTCGTCGTAGGCTCCGACAACAAGCAAAGCATCCGCCGTCATGGCGATCGTGGCAAGTCCTACAATCGGGATCAGCATGCTGTAAAACTGTCGAATGGCAACAGCAACAGTTTATGATCAACATCCTCGACATCTTTTGAGAGCACCCTCTCAGTCTTACCAGTTTCGTTCTGCTAACAAGTTCCCCGGCGGATTTCCCATACAGCACGCAGGAGATGACTATTTGCACACATCGAAAGTACTTGGCTAGCACGAGGATTTTGGGGCTATTGGTGATGAAGCACTCGTAGACCAGCAGCGCCATCTGGATCCCCGCCAGTGCCAACATACTGAGGTTGGTGACATACCATTGCGAGCTCAGGAAAATAGGTAAGATTCGCTGGAAGGCGTAGGCAGTCGCGGCTAGCGTTCCGAGACAGAAGGTGCCGAACGTCAGGCTCCGTGCGCAAACTAGCAACGCATGCTCCGTGTTGAAGACCTCGTAGCAGTCCGGCAGCATGTGCGAGGTAGAAGAGGCGTCCCGAAATAATGACATCGTATCTTTTGCTGTATTATTTTATGAGGGTTTTCATGTAGCCATTTCTACACTCGATCGTTGAAGTAGGCATGTCAGTTTCAAGTTGCGCCAGTGCGGTGGGCGCGGTTACAGCTGAATTCTCTTCGAGCCTCCGCAGCAACATGTTTTCACCCGGATCGAAGGACTACGATGTGCGCACTCCCGCGTTCGTGCACGATATCGCCGAAGAGGGTTCAGACATGACGCGCGAGATCTACAGCGCTGCATTGAAGGACTCTCATGACGGAATGGTTCGCACCAAGTCATTGCCGGACGTGAGTGAGGTGCTCTACAAAGACGTCGGTTCGTGATGAGGCCAGATCGCTAGAATTGGATGAGGGTCTGATGCCCTGTGTGTGTTCTGCTATGACAGGAAAGGCGTCGGACATTGCCCAGCCAGGAGGTTTCAGGCGCGACCACGTCATTGCTAATTTGCCTGCTGGGGATAATTCTCCACCGATCCACGTGCAAAACGCGTTCCTGGCATCCATCAAGCCGAACAATTTGCTTCAATCTACCTATTGCGGCTTCGTTAACGAAACGCTGCATCTCGGCGACGAGTACAGCCAAAATGTGCGCACATTTCATGCAATGATGTCACATTCTCAGTTTCTAAACGTGATCGGTGTATGCAATCTTGAGCAAGCAGGAAGAGCTGATCCCGTTATTCAGCAGCCTCGACACATTCCATACGGAGACGGACGCGACCCCGACAAGAGGAGCGTCAGTCAAGCAGACAATTTTTACGATTTTCAAGTCTTTTATCGGGAGTGGAATTCTGTTCCTGCCGAAAGGATTCCAGAACGGAGGCATGTTGTTTTCGATCGTGGGACTCTGTGTGTCTGCAGCACTCTCAACATTCTGCATGTTGCGCCTGGTCGAGTGCTCGACTGTGCTTCTCCATACCCACAACCACCTCAATGTCTCGTACGGTATCGTGGGAGAGCAAGCTTTTGGCACCTTCGGCCGACGTGCAGTGAACGTGTCGTTAGTGCTCTCGCAGATCGGATTCTGCTGCTCGTACCTTATATTCGTTGAGAAAAACATTGGCGAGGTTGTACTGCACGCGTTCAACCTCCAGAGCTCAAGCACGACGTCATCGTGGACGCTAATTCTGCTTCAGATTCCACTGTACACCCCACTAGTGTGGGTGCGTCGTCTGGAGTACTTTGCTTTCACGAGCTTATTTGCAGACGTGCTCATTGTATTCGGTCTTGTGTACATTCTCACTTACACCGCCAAGACACTTGAGAGCGCAACTCCTGGTGAATCGTCATGGCAGTACTTTAACTCCGAAAACTGGGCGATGTTTCTTGGCGTTGCTGTCTACTGCTTTGAGGGTATCGGGCTGGTGCTGCCTACATACGATGCCATGGACGATCAAATCAAATACAAGTTTCCGGCCATCTTGTCGTGGTGTGTAGTGTGTATCCTGGTCATTTGCATTCTGTTTGCTGGCACGGTATATGCGGCTTTTGGGCAGAACACGCAATCAGTGGTGACGTTGAATCTCCCCAGTTCGAGTGAGAGTACGGGAACAATGGCTGTGCAGCTGACATATTCCCTGGCACTGGTACTCTCGTACCCTTTGATGCTATATCCAGTGATCAACATCCTCGAGAACAAGTTGTTTCCGTACCAGCGTGTCAAGGGATTCTGGCGGTGGCAAAAGAATGGCTTCCGCTTCGCGCTTGTCTGTTTAACTGCTGTCATTGGGTATTTTGGCAAAAACGAGGTACCGTATTTTAGAGTTGGGCTTGTTATATCGTCGATATATTAATGTGTTGTTTGTTACAGCTGGACAATTTTGTCTCCATCATCGGCGGATTCTGCTCTGTGCCGCTCGCGTTCATATATCCGTGCATTTTTCACTCAAGGTAAGCTATGAGATCCCGATACCAGAATACTGTGAGGAAACCTCTAACATTGTTGGTTTCAGTCTTGTTGGACGCGGGCATATTTTGAACGGTATCGTGGTCGTAATTGGCTTGTCCACAATGGTCTTCGCCACGAACCAAGCAGTTTCAACGTGGAATTGGTAGATAAGCTTACGCAGCGTATCATACGCTGCGAACTTGAAGTACCGATACCCCAATTTGCTCTGGCAGAAGCAATCGTTTACGAAATCTACAAAAAAACTATAATGTCCAGTTATTTTTTGCAAAAATTCATCTGCAGTTCATACTCATTCGTCTTCGAGGGCCGGCTGCTCAGGCATACCCTGAAGAGTTCGATGAGCAGCCGAAGCGAACGCTTCATCCATCATATGTTTAGCACGGCTGATACTGGGGTATTCTTGGCCTTCAATTTCTCCACATTTTATGGGCTGCAGCTGGCTGTTATATTGAGAATTATTTGCCGTTTTTCAATCGCATACAAATTTCCTGTATTTTTCAAACTGCCCAGAAGTCGCCGTATAGCGTACCTAAGTGGGTTTTCACTCAAGCAAGTCAATAACGGATATGCGCTACTGCGTGCGCGTTCAAACAAAAAAACGCGCGCAACAATGCAACCAATCGTGGTCACACGATGCATTCAAGTGATGGTTTCGAGTAATTTCGAAAATATTTAAAACGATTATGCTTGTGCAGTATTATAATAGTTGCGAAATTGCTCGACATAGATAAACAACCCTTGCTCGAAATAGATTGCCGCTATTCAGAATGCTAATCACGTGGTATTCTGCTCTGGCACATCTCTCTCAGGGGCTTCAAGGCTTTCTCAATAAGAGTGCACCCGTGCCCAGCCTGCTGCCTCCCTCTGAGAGGCGTGGTGGTTGACGTAGATGCGCGCCAGCATATCGACATTCTCTGCCGTCACTTGTTGAGCTTCTTGGAATGGATGGATCAATGATAGTTCATGTGCGCTCGCTTGCCGCCAAAGACGTCAGTATGGCAAATACGAGCTGGGAATCTCCCACAGCAACGGATACTTGCTTTGGTTTGAATACCACCAGTCTTGAGGATTCGCTCCCCCATATATCGCTCTCTTCGCAGCTGACCACCACCGCTAATCCGTAGCTGAGCAATTCAATGCTTGGCTGAACCGATTTCTCGCTACTCGTAGGCGCGTAATTATCTCAGTCCTTGCAGCAAATGCACATCCTTGCTCGATAGTATCACCTTCGTTGGATCTGACAAAACAATTCAGGTCAGTGTGGGGTCTAGGAGAAATGCCAACCCTGTAGCGTCAGTGTGCACAAAACCGATATTTCAACGCATGCGCTGATTGACGCTTGGAGGTTTGAATGTTCGGTCTCAATGCCTGGGTTAGCAACTCCTGAAAATCGAGAATACACGCGTGAGATTGAACAGTTGTCCGAATCGATTTCATGGGTTTCATCACGGGGTCAAATGACCCCACAATTTGCTCCAGCTTTTTCCAAAATCCCCTATTTTTGATAGTTTTCTCACTTAACGGTATTTTTGCTTTTGATGTTGGTCTCGCTGCAGAATTTTGAAATTAATTTGAAGCTGCGGCTCCAAAACAAATATTTAGCAACATCTTGTTCTCGAGCACCCGGGATAGACATGCATGGAGAGAATACCAACGTGTACTGACGGGGACAGTCAACTCTCTGCGATGTCCGTTGATAGCCTCGCTCAGCGTTGCTTGATGCTGGCTAAGCACGACGTGGTGGTCTCGGACATGCGTGGTGATAGCAAGTGCTTTGTTGTGAGCAGCTTCGAAGAAGTACAGCATTGAGCAAGTCTTCAACAATAAATTTAACAGGTGAGCAGAGCAACCCCCTGCAAATTAGTCGAGATCTCCCCCGTATTTCCCTCGCAGCCTCCAAAAAAAAGCAGCATTGCCAATCAGCATTCGAGTTTCTACGGCCCCTGTTTCCGCTCAGCTTCATCAATAGCTCTACTCAGATGCTCTGCCAAATACTTTGCCGTTTTTGATTCCGTGTCAAGTGTTAATGATAAACAGAACAGGGGCAACATTCCCGGAGTCACGACCACAAAGTTGATTATGGTTGAATAATCGTAAGTAGTCCAGAAATTTGCTACAATAGAGACAAATATTGGTGTGGCTGTTGGAGACGTGGATATAGCGGCAAAAGACTAGACGCGCGCTTAACGACCGAGCAAAGTCTGTAGAAGCAGCAAAAGAGCTGTTACTGCTAGCACTGGGCTCACGCGCGCAAAAGATAGCACTTGTTGGTCTCGATCCAACGACCTTTGGGTTATGAGCCCAACACGCTTCCTCTGCGCCAAAGTGCTAGCTCAAACGCAACATCTCCCACCGACACACGCAAACGCCCAGAATCAAACCATACGCAAACAGCCGCAATCGCAC
Organism: Phytophthora infestans T30-4; assembly: GCF_000142945.1. Lineage (NCBI taxonomy): Eukaryota > Oomycota > Peronosporomycetes > Peronosporales > Peronosporaceae > Phytophthora > Phytophthora infestans. The sequence continues at coordinate 3,402,853 of NW_003303751.1, forward strand.
GCACGCACTCACCCCAATCAGACAACCAAAACAACCCTCTCAAGCCTTCGATAGACCCTTCGAACGTTGATGCCGACGGTGCACCTCGACAACGTCGCTGTCGTCTTCCAGCGCTTGTCGATGTTTTGGCAACGAAATCACCGCTCACACAACCCAACCGAACGTCCCAAAAGCCGTTCGAGCGTTCCAAAATGAAAACTACACCACCTTGAGCCGCTCGTCGCATCCGTTGCTTGATCTCGATGATCACTAAATAAAGACTTGTTTTTGGCGCTTGTGAATTGGTGTGGCTGTCGGAGACGGGGATATAGCGGCAAAAGACTAGACGCGCGCTTAACGACCGAGCAAAGTTTGTAGAAGCAGCAAAAGAGCTGTTACTGCAAGCACTGGGCTCACGCGCACAAAAGATAGCACTTGTTGGTCTCGATCCAACGACTTTTGGGTTATGAGCCCAACACGCTTCCTCTGCGCCAAAGTGCTAGCTCAAACGCAACATCTCCCACCGACACACTCAAACGCCCAGAATTAAACCATACGCAAACAGCCGCAATCGCACGTCAGCACCTCAGCCCAATCAGCAATTCCACATCCAAATCCACCCTCCTCAAGGCTTCGATAGACTCCTCGAACGTTGATGCCGACGGTGCACCTCGATAACGTCGCTGTCGTCTTCCAGCGCTTGTCGATGTTTTGGCAACGAAATCACCGCTCACACAACCCAGCCGAACGTCCCAAAAGCCGTTCGAGCGTCCAAAAATGAAAACTACATCACCTTGAGCCGCTCGTCGCATCCGTTGCTTGATCTCGATGATCGCTAAATAAAGACTTGTTTTTGGCGCTTGTGAATTGGTGTGGCTGTTGGAGACGTGGATATAGCGGCAAAAGACTAGACGCGCGCTTAACGACCGAGCAAAGTCTGTAGAAGCAGCAATAGAGCTGTTACTGCTAGCACTGGGCTCACGCGCACAAAAGATAGCACTTGTTGGTCTCGATCCAACGACCTTTGGGTTATGAGCCCAACACGCTTCCTCTGCGCCAAAGTGCTAGCTCAAACGCAACATCTCCCACCGACACACTCAAACGCCCAGAATTAAACCAAACGCAAACAGCCGCAATCGCACGCACGCACTCACCCCAATCAGACAATCCACATCCAAAACCACCTTCTCAAGCCTTCGATAGACTCCCCGAACGTTGATGCCGACGGTGCACCTCGATAACGTCGCTGTCGTCTTCCAGTGCTTGTCGATGTTTTGGCAACGAAATCACCGCTCACACAACCCAACCGAACGTCCCAAAAGCCGTTCGAGCGTTCCAAAATGAAAACTACATCACCTCGAACCGCTCGTCGCATCCGTTGCTTGATCTCGATGATCACTAAATAAAGACTTGTTTTTGGCGCTTGTGAATTGGTGTGGCTGTTGGAGACGGGGATATAGCGGCAAAAGACTAGACTCGCGCTTTACGACCGAGCAAAGTCTGTAGAAGCAGCAAAAGAGCTGTTACTGCTAGCACTGGGCTCACGCGCGCAAAAGATAGCACTTGTTGGTCTCGATCCAACGACCTTTGGGTTATGAGCCCAACACGCTTCCTCTGCGCCAAAGTGCTAGCTCAAACGCAACATCTCCCACCGACACACTCAAACGCCCAGAATTAAACCAAACGCAAACAGCCGCAATCGCACGCACGCACTCACCCCAATCAGACAACCAAAACAACCCCCTCAAGCCTTCGATAGACCCTTCGAACGTTGATGCCGACGGTGCACCTCGATAACGTCGCTGTCGTCTTCCAGCGCTTCTCGATGTTTTGGCAACGAAATCACCGCTCACACAACACAACCGAACGTCCCAAAAGCCGTTCGAGCGTTCCAAAATGAAAACTACATCACCTCGAACCGCTCGTCGCATCCGTTGCTTGATCTCGATGATCACTAAATAAAGACTTGTTTTTGGCGCTTGTGAATTGTTGTGGCTGTTGGAGACGGGGATATAGCGGCAAAAGACTAGACGCGCGCTTTACGACGGAGCAAAGTCTGTAGAAGCAGCAAAAGAGCTGTTACTGCAAGCACTGGGCTCACGCGCGCAAAAGATAGCACTTGTTGGTCTCGATATAACGACCTTTGGGTTATGAGCCCAACACGCTTCCTCTGCGCCAAAGTGCTAGCTCAAACGCAGCATCTCCCACCGACACACGCAAACGCCCAGAATTAAACCAAACGCAAACAGCCGCAATCGCACGCACGCACTCACCCCAATCAGACAATCCACATCCAAACAACCCTCTCAAGCCTTCGATAGACTCCCCGAACGTGATGCCGACGGTGCACCTCGACACGTCGCTG
>NW_003303751.1:3405296-3411333 GCF_000142945.1 Phytophthora infestans T30-4
ATGTTTTTGGCAACGAATACCACGCTCCACAACAACCCAAACGGAACGTCCCAGAAGCCGTTCGAGCGTTCCAAAATGATAACTACACCACCTTGAGCCGCTCGTCGCATCCGTTGCTTGATCTGGATGGTCTCTAAATAAAGACTTGTTTTTGGCGTTTGTGAATTGGTGTGGCTGTTGGAAACGTGGATATAGCGGCAAAAGACTAGACGCGCGCTTAACGACCGAGCAAAGTTTGTAGAAGCAGCAAAAGAGCTGTTACTGCAAGCACTGGGCTCACGCGCACAAAAGATAGCACTTGTTGGTCTCGATCCAACGACTTTTGGGTTATGAGCCCATCACGCTTCCTCTGCGCCAAAGTGCTAGCTCAAACGCAACATCTCCCACCGACACACTCAAACGCCCAGAATTAAACCAAACGCAACCAGCCGCAATCGCACGCACGCACTCACCCCACTCAGACAATCCACATCCAAAACAACCCTCTCAAGCCTTCGATAGACCCCCCGAACGTTGATGCCGACGGTGCACCTCGACAACGTCGCTGTCGTCCTCCAGCGCTTGTCGATGTTTTGGCAGCGAAATCACCGCTCACACAACCCAACCGAACGTCCCAAAAGCCGTTCGAGCGTTCCAAAATGAAAACTACACCACCTCGAACCGCTCGTCGCATCCGTTGCTTGATCTCGATGATCACTAAATAAAGACTTGTTTTTGGCGTTTGTGAATTGGTGTGGCTGTTGGAGACGGGGGTATAGCGGCAAAAGACTAGACTCGCGCTTTACGACCGAGCAAAGTCTGTAGAAGCAGCAAAAGAGCTGTTACTGCAAGCAGTGGGCTCACGCGCGCAAAAGATAGCACTTGTTGGTCTCGATCCAACGACCTTTGGGTTATGAGCCCAACACGCTTCCTCTGCGCCAAAGTGCTAGCTCAAACGCAACATCTCCCACCGACACACTCAAACGCCCAGAATTAAACCAAACGCAAACAGCCGCAATCGCACGCACGCACTCACCCCAATCAGACAATCCACATTCAAAACAACCCTCTCAAGCCTTCGATAGACTCCCAGAACGTTGATGCCGACGGTGCACCTCGATAACGTCGCTGTCGTCTTCCAGCGCTTGTCGATGTTTTGGCAGCGAAATCACCGCTCACACAACCCAACCGAACGTCCCAAAAGCCGTTCGAGCGTTCCAAAATGATAACTACATCACCTTGAGCCGCTCGTCGCATCCGTTGCTTGATCTCGATGATCACTAAATAAAGACTTGTTTTTGGCGCTTGTGAATTGGTGTGGCTGTCGGAGACGGGGATATAGCGGCAAAAGACTAGACGCGCGCTTTACGACCGAGCAAAGTCTGTAGAAGCAGCAAAGAGCTGTTACTGCAAGCACTGGGCTCACGCGCACAAAAGATAGCACTTGTTGGTCTCGATCCAACGACTTTTGGGTTATGAGCCCAACACGCTTCCTCTGCGCCAAAGTGCTAGCTCAAACGCAACATCTCCCACCGACACACTCAAACGCCCAGAATTAAACCATACGCAAACAGCCGCAATCGCACGCACGCACTCACCCCAATCAGACAATCCACATCCAAAACAACCCTCTCAAGCCTTCGATAGACTCCCCGAACGTTGATGCCGACGGTGCACCTCGATAACGTCGCTGTCGTCTTCCAGCGCTTGTCGATGTTTTGGCAACGAAATCACCGCTCACACAACCCAACCGAACGTCCCAAAAGCCGTTCGAGCGTTCCAAAATGAAAACTACACCACCTTGAGCCGCTCGTCGCATTCGTTGCTTGATCTGGATGGTCTCTAAATAAAGACTTGTTTTTGGCGTTTGTGAATTGGTGTGGCTGTTGGAGACGGGGGTATAGCGGCAAAAGACTAGACGCGCGCTTAACGACCGAGCAAAGTCTGTAGAAGCAGCAAAAGAGCTGTTACTGCAAGCAGTGGGCTCACGCGCGCAAAAGATAGCACTTGTTGGTCTCGATCCAACGACTTTTGGGTTATGAGCCCATCACGCTTCCTCTGCGCCAAAGTGCTAGCTCAAACGCAACATCTCCCACCGACACACTCAAACGCCCAGAATTAAACCAAACGCAAACAGCCGCAAACAGCCGCAATCGCACGCACGCACTCACCCCAATCAGACAACCAAAACAACCCTCTCAAGCCTTTGATAGACCCCGCGAACGTTGATGCCGACGGTGCACCTCGACAACGTCGCTGTCGTCCTCCAGCGCTTGTCGATGTTTTGGCAACGAAATCACCGCTCACACAACCCAACCGAACGTCCCAAAAGCCGTTCGAGCGTTCCAAAATGAAAACTACACCACCTCGAACCGCTCGTCGCATCCGTTGCTTGATCTCGATGATCACTAAATAAAGACTTGTTTTTGGCGTTTGTGAATTGGTGTGGCTCTTGGAGACGGGGATATAGCGGCAAAAGACTAGACTCGCGCTTTACGACCGAGCAAAGTCTGTAGAAGCAGCAATAGAGCTGTTACTGCAAGCAGTGGGCTCACGCGCGCAAAAGATAGCACTTGTTGGTCTCGATCCAACGACCTTTGGGTTATGAGCCCAACACGCTTCCTCTGCGCCAAAGTGCTAGCTCAAACGCAACATCTCCCACCGACACACTCAAACGCCCAGAATTAAACCAAACGCAACCAGCCGCAATCGCACGCACGCACTCACCCCAATCAGACAATCCACATCCAAAACAACCCTCTCAAGCCTTCGATAGACTCCCCGAACGTTGATGCCGACGGTGCACCTCGACAACGTCGCTGTCGTCTTCCAGCGCTTGTCGATGTTTTGGCAACGAAATCACCGCTCACACAGCCCAACCGAACGTCCCAAAAGCCGTTCGAGCGTTCCAAAATGAAAACTACACCACCTTGAGCCGCTCGTCGCATCCGTTGCTTGATCTGGATGGTCTCTAAATAAAGACTTGTTTTTGGCGCTTGTGAATTGGTGTGGCTGTTGGAGACGTGGATATAGCGGCAAAAGACTAGACGCGCGCTTAACGACCGAGCAAAGTTTGTAGAAGCAGCAAAAGAGCTGTTACTGCAAGCACTGGGCTCACGCGCACAAAAGATAGCACTTGTTGGTCTCGATCCAACGACTTTTGGGTTATGAGCCCATCACGCTTCCTCTGCGCCAAAGTGCTAGCTCAAACGCAACATCTCCCACCGACACACTCAAACGCCCAGAATTAAACCAAACGCAACCAGCCGCAATCGCACGCACGCACTCACCCCAATCAGACAATCCACATTCAAAACAACCCTCTCAAGCCTTCGATAGACTCCCCGAACGTTGATGCCGACGGTGCACCTCGATAACGTCGCTGTCGTCTTCCAGCGCTTGTCGATGTTTTGGCAACGAAATCACCGCTCACACAACCCAACCGAACGTCCCAAAAGCCGTTCGAGTGTTCCAAAATGAAAACTACATCACCTTGAGCCGCTCGTCGCATCCGTTGCTTGATCTGGATGGTCTCTAAATAAAGACTTGTTTTTGGCGTTTGTGAATTGGTGTGGCTGTCGGAGACGGGGATATAGCGGCAAAAGACTAGACGCGCGCTTAACGACCGAGCAAAGTTTGTAGAAGCAGCAAAAGAGCTGTTACTGCAAGCACTGGGCTCACGCGCACAAAAGATAGCACTTGTTGGTCTCGATCCAACGACTTTTGGGTTATGAGCCCATCACGCTTCCTCTGCGCCAAAGTGCTAGCTCAAACGCAACATCTCCCACCGACACACTCAAACGCCCAGAATTAAACCAAACGCAACCAGCCGCAATCGCACGCACACACTCACCCCAATCAGACAATCCACATCCAAAACAACCCTCTCAAGCCTTCGATAGACTCCCCGAACGTTGATGCCGACGGTGCACCTCGATAACGTCGCTGTCGTCTTCCAGCGCTTGTCGATGTTTTGGCAGCGAAATCACCGCTCACACAACCCAACCGAACGTCCCAAAAGCCGTTCGAGCGTTCCAAAATGATAACTACATCACCTTGAGCCGCTCGTCGCATCCGTTGCTTGATCTGGATGGTCTCTAAATAAAGACTTGTTTTTGGCGTTTGTGAATTGGTGTGGCTGTTAAGGACGTGGATATAGCGGCAAAAGACTAGACGCGCGCTTAACGACCGAGCAAGTTTGTAGAAGCAGCAAAGAGCTGTTACTGCAAGCACTGGGCTCACGCGCACAAAAGATAGCACTGGTTGGTCTCGATCCAACGACTTTGAGTAATGAGCCCATCACGCTCCTTCTGCGCCAAAGGTGCTAAGCCTCAAACGCAACATCTCCCACCGACACACTCAAACGCCCAGAATTAAACCAAACGCAACCAGCCGCAATCGCACGCACGCACTCACCCCAATCAGACAATCCACATCCAAAACAACCCTCTCAAGCCTTCGATAGACTCCCCGAACGTTGATGCCGACGGTGCACCTCGATAACGTCGCTGTCGTCCTCCAGCGCTTGTCGATGTTTTGGCAACGAAATCACCGCTCACACAACCCAACCGAACGTCCCAAAAGCCGTTCGAGCGTTCCAAAATGATAACTACATCACCTTGAGCCGCTCGTCGCATCCGTTGCTTGATCTGGATGGTCTCTAAATAAAGACTTGTTTTTGGCGTTTGTGAATTGGTGTGGCTGTTGGAGACGTGGATATAGCGGCAAAAGACTAGACGCGCGCTTAACGACCGAGCAAAGTTTGTAGAAGCAGCAAAAGAGCTGTTACTGCAAGCACTGGGCTCACGCGCACAAAAGATAGCACTTGTTGGTCTCGATCCAACGACTTTTGGGTTATGAGCCCATCACGCTTCCTCTGCGCCAAAGTGCTAGCTCAAACGCAACATCTCCCACCGACACACTCAAACGCCCAGAATTAAACCAAACGCAACCAGCCGCAATCGCACGCACGCACTCACCCCAATCAGACAATCCACATTCAAAACAACCCTCTCAAGCCTTCGATAGACTCCCCGAACGTTGATGCCGACGGTGCACCTCGATAACGTCGCTGTCGTCTTCCAGCGCTTGTCGATGTTTTGGCAGCGAAATCACCGCTCACACAACCCAACCGAACGTCCCAAAAGCCGTTCGAGCGTTCCAAAATGAAAACTACATCACCTTGAGCCGCTCGTCGCATCCGTCGCTTGATCTGGATGGTCTCTAAATAAAGACTTGTTTTTGGCGTTTGTGAATTGGTGTGGCTGTTGGAGACGTGGATATAGCGGCAAAAGACTAGACGCGCGCTTAACGACCGAGCAAAGTCTGTAGAAGCAGCAAAAGAGCTGTTACTGCTAGCACTGGGCTCACGCGCGCAAAAGATAGCACTTGTTGGTCTCGATCCAACGACCTTTGGGTTATGAGCCCAACACGCTTCCTCTGCGCCAAAGTGCTAGCTCAAACGCAACATCTCCCACCGACACACGCAAACGCCCAGAATCAAACCATACGCAAACAGCCGCAATCGCACGCACGCACTCACCCCAATCAGACAACCAAAACAACCCTCTCAAGCCTTCGATAGACCCTTCGAACGTTGATGCCGACGGTGCACCTCGACAACGTCGCTGTCGTCTTCCAGCGCTTGTCGATGTTTTGGCAACGAAATCACCGCTCACACAACCCAACCGAACGTCCCAAAAGCCGTTCGAGCGTTCCAAAATGAAAACTACATCACCTTGAGCCGCTCGTCGCATCCGTTGCTTGATCTGGATGGTCTCTAAATAAAGACTTGTTTTTGGCGTTTGTGAATTGGTGTGGCTGTTGGAGACGTGGATATAGCGGCAAAAGACTAGACGCGCGCTTAACGACCGAGCAAAGTCTGTAGAAGCAGCAAAAGAGCTGTTACTGCAAGCACTGGTCTCACGCGCACAAAAGATAGCACTTGTTGGTCTCGATCCAACGACTTTTGGGTTATGAGCCCAACACGCTTCCTCTGCGCCCAAGTGCTAGCTCAAACGCAACATCTCCCATCGACACACGCAAACGCCCAGAATTA
>NW_003303751.1:3411433-3430991 GCF_000142945.1 Phytophthora infestans T30-4
CCGGCGGAGCGCGGATACCCTCGGTCGATAGGAGAACGCGATTTCCTATCTTGAATACATTCACGTTCTTTCGACCGTGCTTATCAGCTTGTTCCTTTTGCTTGTCCACTGCGTTCTGCAGTGCGTCTTGGACGAACCTTGCGATGGATTGCCTTTGCATGACGAATTCCGCAACTGCCGAGCGATCGGCAGGAAGCACCGAGGGTTTCGGTGTATAGTTTGCCGTGGTAACTTCTTGCTCACGAATCTTGCGGCCTGGATCGATCAAGCTCTGCGACGTCCATCTCGTTATCGGAGATGCAGTATGCCGAGGAGGCTCGATGGACTGCTTCGACGGAGAACGAGTCAGGGCGTTCGCACTGGCTACACCCGAAGATAACCCTGAAGTCGAGTGCGCCGGCAGGCTTGTTGACACCGGTGAGGCTACCGGTGCGTGCTGAGACACCGGTTCATGTACCGGTGATGACCACGACACGGACACGTTGTCCCTAGAGCTGAGCGCAGTTTCAGCATCCATGTCGACCGAAGGAGGTTCTCCCCCACCAAGGGTGGAGCCGCCAGCATCCGTGGGGTGACCCACGGCGAGAAGTGCCGGAACACGTGGGTGGCGTGCGTTGTTCACGAAGAACGGCGTCATACCCGTCGAGGAGTGCTCGGCGTTGTTGAGTGCGAACTCGGCTAGCGGTAGGAACGAGCTCCAGCTCGTGTACGAAGTTGCATAGCTGCGGAGAACGTTTTCAAGGACGCGGTTGACGCGTTCTGTTTGTCCATCCGTCTCCGGATGTGCCGCAGTTGACATCAGCAATTTGGTTCCCAAGAGCTCGAAGAGGCGTGACCAGAACGCGGATGTAAACCGCGGGTCGCGGTCGGACACGATAGACTCCGGCAGGCCGTGGTGACGAAAATTCACGTCGACGAAGTGGGCCGCGGACTCTTCCGCGGTGATTGAGGCCGCCACCGGAACGAGATGGACCATTTTGCTGAAACGATCGACGAACACAAGTACACCCGTGCGCCCGGCTGTATCGGGCGGAAGACCGAAGATGAAGTCCATCGAAATGGAGCGCCAGGCTTCCGTGGCGACCGGAAGAGGGCGCAATGGGGCCTGAGACGTCAAAGACGGTTTGACTCGCTGGCAAGTTTCACATGTGCGGACCCACTTGCGTACCCACTTGTACATGTGCGGCCAATAGAAGTCTCTCGACAGAGCCGAGTACGTCTTCTCGCGACCGAGATGTCCTCCAGTCGGGGCGTCATGATACTCGTGGATTATGCGCGCACGTAGATCAGCGTCGTTTGGGACGACGACTCGAGGTCCATCGAACCTGTCGATGCTGTACTTGAGCAGAGTACCGTCCAGTCGATATCGATCGATCTGATTCCGCGTGGTTTTTGACAGGGCACTTAGCGTGTCACTACTAGGAGCACGCAGGTGCTTCATGATGGCGCCGTATATAGGGTCATCATCGTACGCTGTAGCAATCTCGTCACCCAGCGGGAGCGTGGGCGTGGTCAACGTCAAGTTGATGCCTGACGACACGCAGACCGCACATTCGTCGTCGTCCTCATCAGCGAGCTGATGTCCTAGCGCTTCACGGGGATCATAGTCCGGACGCCAAGACAGCGCGTCGGCGAGAATGTTATTCTTGCCCGGCTTGTAGTGAACAACGAAGTTGTACTCGGAGAAGAATGACAGCCAACGGGCCATCCGTTGCGACAAGTGAGGGCTCTTCATCGCTGTCCGCAGCGATGCGTGATCAGTGTAAACCGCAAATGACTGTTCACCGAGCAGGTACACTCTGAACTTGATCAGAGCGTACCGCATTGCCAGGAGCTCCTTGTCGTGGACTGGGTAATTCTTCTCGGCTGGCTTTAGTTGGCGCGACTGATAGCTGATAGAGCGTTCGTGTTCGTCATCATCGAACTGCATCAGCGCACAGCCGATGGCAAAATCGCTCGCGTCGCAGACGACGTGGAATGGCTTTGAGTCATCAGCAAGCTTCAGTATCGGCGCAGACGCTGAACTCTTCTTCACCGAGTCGAATGCAGCTTGGTGGTCCGATTTCCACTCCCAGATCACGTCCTTTTTCAGCAGCGAGGACAGCGGCTGGATCCACCCAGCGTAATTCTTCGTGTACTTGTGCAAGTAATTGGCCATGCCAAGCCACTGACGCAACTCAGTGGGGCTTGTCGGCGTTGGCCAAGCACAGATAGACGATACCTTCTCGGGATCCGCACGCACACCGTTCTTGCTCACGTAGCATCCCAACACCGGAATCTCCGGTGCGCAGAAGACACATTTCTTCAGGTTTGCGTAGAGCTTGTTCTCTCGCATCACCTGGAAGACTTGTCTCAGGTGTTTCAGATGTACGTCCACGGCACTGAGGTTGCCCTCAGCGCGGCTGTGCACGAAGAAGTCGTCGAAGTAACTCGGCGCGAAGTCTCGAAGCGGCCGAAGCACATGGGAGACCATGCGATTGAAGGTGGCAGGCGCGTGTTTGAGGCCCTGTGGCATCACGAGCCACTCCCAGAGCCTCCGGCTCGGTGTACTTACGGCGGTGAGAGGCACATCAGATGTTCTCATCAGGATCTGATAGAATCCATCGGTCAGGTCGATGGCGCTGTAGATGACGCTGCCAGCCATGGAGTCCAGTACCATGTCCTTCCGAGGGATCGGAGTCTGCGCGGGGATGGTGGCATCATTCAACTTGTTGAATGCGTGAACGATACGCCATCCCCCTGTAGCTTTCTTCACACAGAACGTTGGACTGGAATGGGGAGAGGTACTCTCACGCACGTGACCCGCCTTTCGGCGGCCCTCGAAGAAGTCATCGATCGCTTTCACTTGATCACGCGGAAGTGGCCATTGTCTGGTAACGCAGTACTTCGTACCTGGCGCGAGGTAGATTTCATGCTGAACCCCACGATCCGCCGGTAGCTCGGCGGGGATCTCATCCGGGAAGACGTCGGCGTACTCGCAGGCGGTGTCGTATACGGGATTCGCTGACTCCCGCAAGGCCTCCCAAGATTGCGTTTGGAATCGCTCCTCTCGAGCAGACTTAGATTCAGCACCTAGCGGACGTGAACGTTCACTGTCCGTTGCGACCGCATTTGCTGCCTTATCCACCGAGACTGCCTCGGTGACCAAGCATACTTGCTCTACGTCTCCAGCCTTGAGGTCCCGAAGAAAGTTCTTCCAGGACAAGCCTGGAAGGCGTGTGATCGCCGCCGCTTCGCGCGGCGGGCTCGCGATTGCGATGCTGCGCGACCGATTCGGGCCTTCTTCCACGTACTCCAGCGCGCTGACCGATTCCATCGGCGGGCTATCGCTGGTCGTGTAGTCTCGACGAGGTTTCAGGCGTCGTCTCTTCGACTTCTTCTTCGACTTCCTCGAGCTTACGCTCGAGTCTGACGCACTGCTACTCGACGATGCATCACCCTCCTCTAGGCGCGGGAGACTGTACTCGACCGGGCCGGGAACACGCGGGAGCCACTGCTCAACCGCGGCATCGTTTGACGGGAGCCCAATCTGCTCGGGAACCTCTGCTCTACCGCCGTCTCGTTGTGTGGGAGCCCCTGCTCGACCATCATCTCGTGTTGTGGGAGCCCCTGCTCGACCACCGTCTTGTACTGTGGGAGCCGCTGCTCAACCACCTCATCATCTACCTCGCGAAACCGCGAGGGCTCTTCGTCCAACAACGTAGCACAAGCCATGCAGAGAGGGCCATCGCTCGCTCTGTGCACTGCATGTGTCGTTGCTGTTTTGTCTACGACTGTGACGTGGGGCCAGTCTCTTGGCGCCACCAAGGGGTGTGTGAAGACCTCGCTCACGTCGAATCCACGTCGACGCATGACTGATTGGGCCAGCCAGTCAATCTCTGGCCGATATCGCGCAACCCAAGGGATGCCCAGGATGCAGTCAAACGCGTAGTTCATCTCGATCACCAAGAAGTCGTCCTTGCTACGGAAGCCGTCGAACGTGTACGACAAAGACACGGCACGCCGCGCAACGCGGCGAGCCTTACCATCGGCGAGTTTGACTTGGATCTCGCCCGGACCATTCCGGACGCGGACATTCTTGGGTAGTACCGACAAACACGACGCGCGAAAGAAGTTATTGGTCGCTCCTGAGTCAAGGAGCGCGCGCAATGGTCGCCGGGCACCGGTGACGTGGAGGCTGACAATCATCAGTCTCGAGTCGCCCGGCGTAGTGGTGGCATTGGTGTGTGCTGGGAGCACGGGAGGGCTCGAAGGTTGGGCTGCCACCGGAGGGCCCGGTCCTTCGTTAAAGCCGGTCGGGCGCCCCGCACCTACTGGTCCTGGTCGTTTTTTGAATGAGCGACCGAGGAGTGTTCCGCGTCGACGTGAGAGACGACGGGAGCTGGCGCGCGGCACTCCGCCGCGCGATGCCCCTTCTTCCCACAGCGGAAGCAAATGAGGGAGCGATTGCTTCGCCCAGCGCTGCCGCGGTAGGACCCGCGACGTCGATTGCTCGACGCGTTGATGGCGTCGATCTCCATGGGCTCGGGGGTAGACTCTCGGGCTTCCGCAGGTATGGCTGCGGCGTACGATGCAGCGACCATGTAATCCTCGCGAATCGCGAGTGCAAACGCCTCCTCGAGAGAGGAGGACTCAGCTCTGGTGAGGCAGTAGCGGATTATACCCTCGCGCATGCCGAACACAAATACGTGGACTTGCGAGGCCATGTCGATTGGCTTGCTCACGATGCATGACGCCAGATGTCGCATCTTCTGGATGTAATCACGCATGGACATCTGCCCTTGCCGCAGAGCGAAGAACTCTGCGCGAACGCGAGACTCATCTTACGGGGGCTCGAACGCGAGGCGCAAGTCGCTCTGGAGAGTTCTTAAAGTCAGGAAAGCCTCGGGGTCGACAACCAGCTTCCCGAGGGCCCATTCTTTGGCCTTCCCGGCTAACCGGGAGAGGAGGAAGTTCATCTTGGCCGATGACGCCTCGATGCGTCGCGAGGCGATAGCGATATCGATCTCGCGGAACCACCGGCTTGGCGGAAGCCGGTTTTCACCGGCGCCAGAATACGTAGACGTCTCCATCTTGACGACGTCATTCTGGGATGGACGCGAGGGAGTTGACACCCGCCGATTCGCATCGGCGAGCTCGCGTTCCATGAACTCTTGTGCTGCAAGACGTTGCTGGTCGGGCGTCGCTGAGCTCAGCAGCGATGCGACGACAGCGTGACCGGACACCGCCACGAGGCGGTGAAGCGCTTCCCACTCCACGCGAGTGAGATGGGGGAATGCAGCATGCTCCAGGGTCGCCCCGGAGATCTGGACTTGGCTCATCGTAGACTTGGTCGTTGGAAGGACTACGAAGCGCTACCAGGTGTAACGGGGTAAGAGATACCGTTACTAGCTTACACTATAGTGCGGAGGAAGCTCGCAATAATAAAACCAAGTCTTAGGTTTGTGTCAAATTCAACTCTGATTTATTTAGGACCAGGGCGGCTACCCCTGGCCTCGTGTGAACCACTCAAACACATGTATTTATCTGATTGGCCAATAAGTGACTCTGGCTCCTCACTATCAACCAATCAGATGATGACACCTTGGCACACGCTACCCGTATCTACTTATGTAATAACTAAAGAAATATCTACCTACTTATGTAATTGGAGTTGGGCCCATTACATCACTGCTACGGGCGCTGCAGCCAAAGCGACAGCATGTAGCCACGCGCGACAGAAGCGACTCATCGGTACTTGACTCGTGTCTTGGATCGGCAGCATATTTTACTGCGACTCGGTGGAGAAGCCCAGGCCGGCGGCGCCAGGCTCCTAGGCTTCAGCGCCGCGTCACATTAAAATCCGAAGCAGCATGTACGGTTGAACAACTCTCCGATCTGGACAGGGAGGAGCCTATCAGAATAATTAAAATGGGCGAAATGTTGGGAAATTGTGCCGGGCACATTTTTTGACCGGAGATTGGCGATTGGCAGTATATTTATTTGCCTGTAATAGATAGTACTATGTACTATTAATAATTATATAGTAACCAGTATTTTTGTCAAATCTGATTCAACTGCTACTATAGTATCCAGTTACTGTCGAGTTACTGGTAAGTTAATATCGAGATCCAGACAGGCACCTGGCAATCCTTCATTTTGATCACCGCTATGGATCGCGATTTGAGTATTAAGCGAGCGTTTGCGCTGTGTGGACTGCTTCCAAAGGATGAGTATGATGTGGAAGCTCTCCACCCACCGCTGCGTGACTTGCTGACTGGAGATGTCGATAGGGATCGCTAAAGCCAACAATACTGTGATATTGCTGATACAGACGACAGGGAGCAGATGGATATTGCAGCGCCGTCGTAGTATTAACCTGAGACGCGTACATCCAGCTTGTTTTGTTGCCTGCTACATGGTATCGGAACGCCCTTACAAGAGTATATTTTCGCACTGACAAGCAACATGGAGACATTGGCTGACCTCGACGGTCTTTATAATGGTAAGTACATAAGCGACATCCGGCACGGGACGGAGTAACCGGGCGAGTTAAAGATGTTTGCAGCTGCTCAGATGTATAACTGGGAAATTGATGTGAATACGGTCGACAAGAACGGCAAGTTGCTGTCCATGGCTTGCTACAATGTAGAAAACCTAGCACTAAACCGTGATATTAGCTCGGAAAGGTTTATACTTTGCAGTGAAGGTAGACGGAAACGCTGTTTAATTCATCATGGATGATCTTTCCGGTACTACACTTAAAGAAAGAAGATATTGTTTCTTGCTAATTTATTATCAGTAATAAAGCAAAAGCTCCGTTTACGCGCAGCCATCAGTGATAGCGTTACAAATACACAACACGTGAGCTGCACGCAGGCGGTTTCGAGCCCAGGCTGGTAGATTTGGAGGGTCAAGCCTTACCGACCAAGCCAGATTCCAAGACCCATCAATATGACGCTGTTCTGATGTAAACACTTTGCTCGCAGTATAGCACATAGGCGTTTTTAGCGAAAAGAACACACGAGAAGTGTTGTATTCGCTTAGATCACATACGCATAATATGCGGGGTAAGGTGGTAGGGATGGAATAGGTTAATTTCGAATATAAACATTGTTGTAGAGAAACTATTTTTTAATATGTTTTATTTAGAATTTAAATAAAAGCCTTTTGGTTTTAGTGCATATAATTTAAATCTCGCCGTTTGTAGCGACAGCCATATTCTTGAAATGAATACTTCCTATTCCTTCGTGTTTTCTATCTCGCATTGGTTCTCTTTTTAAAAAACCTTTTTGTGAGACGTATTTTTTGGTTGCGCTGGCATTGGTTTTCGCACCTTCGATCCCCGTAGTCTCGATCTTCATATATGTACCCATTGGTAAGGAATGGACGGGAATATGTATTTTGCTGTGCACGAGCTAAAGCCACTAGAAGGGTGACATTGGGTATCAGCCATTTCCGCACTGGATTTGTGCAGGTGTAGCTCGTCACCCCTGGACGTCTGGTGCGTGTCGTGGGCCTTGCATTGTTCTCGAAGCTGCAGCTTATCGCCCTCGATTGGGGGCTTTGATAACATCAGCTTTCACCTCCCAACGCACTCTCGAAGCTGACAATAACATTTTAAAGTCAGTTGATTGACTCATACCTATGAACGTAACCAGCCCAAACAATTGGGTGCGGCATTTAATGCAAGTAGATAGCAATCATTCGTCAGAACGGCAGCAAGCAGTAAAATATTGAATGCGATAGAAAATATCATTTCTTTAGAATTTAAATTTGGCATTTTTCTACCCAGGAATCCTGAGTCAGCTGGTGAAACTCACGCTCATGCCACGATACCCTCATTGAGATAGCTAGATGATCAAGGAATATCCGTCTTTAGTTACGTAGACGTCACTACCGCGGGAGAGGGGGGTGGGGGGGTGGCGGAGGCCTTGAGTGATGTTCTCCGCGCCTACTGCGTGTAGTTACGACGTAGAAAATGCTTGTGTAGCACTGTAAAGTGCAGGGACGAAAGTCCAACAGATAGAAATGCCTCGGTGCTGCTGCTTGCTGCGGAAGTTGACGAGTGAGCAGCAATACCGACGGCCAAACCCCTAGTGTATTTGTAGGATTAGAAATAGGATGGGGCGTGCAACTTACCAACCTGCGATCCTTAAAAGTGCGGCTCAGACGTGATGTGCGTGTCCTGGAGACACCTGCGCAGGAGGTGGAGCTGGAGCGCGGCTCAGACGCTTCCTCAACACTCATCACTTCCACTTGTTCATGTTGAAGATCATCTTCAACACAATCACCTTAGCGATTACCGCGATGCCATTAGCACCATAACACTGCGCAGCAGCGATAGTACGTCGGGCCAGGGTGTCGATCCTTCTTCTCTTTCGGTCTGCATGAACAATAAGTAGTATGTAACTGTCACCTCACGCGAGGCGATGATGCTCGGCTCCCAGTGGACGAACTGAGTCGTGCTGACAGTCGATGCACAGCACCTTCATTCCATCTCGACATCGGTCGACCTTCTCCTTCGACAATAACTTAGTTATCGCGTCGGCGATCATATCGTCGGTGCCAACATGGTGAATTCATAGCCGCGCGTCCTCCACCAGGTGGCACACCAAGTGAAACTTGATCAAATTATGCATTCTCTTGCTGTGTTCCCAGGATTGGCTCCAGCGTCGCAAACGCCCAGCGTAGCCCCTCATAGAGTCACATTAGCTACTGTAGGTCTCTGGTCACTTCATTCATTGCAATATACTCTGATTCCGCTGTGCTTTGTGCATTTATCGCTTACTTTCTTGATCCGTACGAAGCCACATTGCCATTGACGAACGTCAAAACCCGCTCAAACGCTTTCGGTCGTCAGGGTCATTCGCGTAGTCAGCATCGGTGTACCTTTTCAGCTTGACGTTGTTCCGGGCAAAAATGCTGATCACTAAGCTGTAGTGTGTAGCCTTCGCTTAGCATATCATAGTGTGTGTGTGGTCGAAACAGGGCCAGTACTTGCTGAGATGACACACAGCGTGCGCAATGTCTGGGCTTGAGGCTGATACTAGATACCGTAATGCACCAACGAGTACGGGGGCAGTGTGTCATCTTGGACGGGCTTCACCACCTCAGCGCGCAGTGCTTCCGGCGTAGGAATCGCATTGCATACTTCCATATAAAATCGCTTCAGCACCTCCTGAATGTACTGCCGCTGGTAGAATATCGCATGCCGCCGCTGGCGATCGATCAAGATCTCCACGCCGAGTAGATATTTAACTAGTCCGACAGCAGTGAGCTCGTACTTCTCACTAAGTTGCTTGACAACCTTAGCGCACAGGTCACTTGGACCAAGTAGTAGGAAGTCGCCAACGTACACCGCGAGCAACATTGTGACTTCTCCTCCCACTTTTCTGGCGTAGAGTCCGTAGTCAGCGTCGAGGCGCCGGAGTGCGAACTTCG
Source organism: Phytophthora infestans T30-4 (assembly GCF_000142945.1). Taxonomy (NCBI): domain Eukaryota; phylum Oomycota; class Peronosporomycetes; order Peronosporales; family Peronosporaceae; genus Phytophthora; species Phytophthora infestans. The sequence continues at coordinate 3,420,857 of NW_003303751.1, forward strand.
TCAGAAACTTGTGAAAAGTCTTGCTCCAAACGCGGGACGCTTGATTTGGCCTGTGCAAACACTTCTTTATATAGCATACGTAGCGCGTAGAGTCTTACCCAAAACCTGGAGGCTGCTCTATATAGACCTCTTCGTCGAGATCACCGTACCAGAACGCGGCCTTGATGTCAAATTGTAAAATAGCCCATCCGCGTTGCAACGCGAACCCGATCAGGTATCTGATCTTCTCAAACCTGATGACAGGGGCGTAGTTTTTACTGTAGTCGATGCCTATGCCCTGTAAAAACCTTCTGATGACCAACCTGTCTTTGTATTGCTTGATCCTGCCGGTTGAGTCCCTCTTCAATGCATAAACCCACTTGCACGAGACGACACGCTTGCCCTTGGCTTCTGTACGCGGAGCAAGCACCCAAGTTCCGTGTTGCTGCTGCGAGTCCATCTCGACTTGCATGGTTCCTTTTCACTCTTTCAATATATTAGACCTTGTCGTGTGCTTGTGACTGACAATTATATGAGCATCCTCACCGCGCTGCGCCATCACGCTCGTCACTACGTATTATTGAGGCAGGCGGATTGCTGTCGCTTCCTCTTCGGTCGCGATGCGGCGATGCTGTTGTCGTTCGGCAACGACTTGTGCGCCTTATGTGGCATCCAAATGTCATTGTCGTGACCCATCACGTAGACCGGCGCTGGTCTTCGAGGCTCCTACTTGATCTCCACATTGCTGTTTCTTTTTATTTGTGGTCTTTCTTCGCGTGGAATCCCCACATACTGAAGCTGCTGGCTCAGTAGTCTTCTCTACGTTTTTTTCTGTCCGCACTCAACCCTTTGAGTCGCTGACTCAACTTCAAGTTCTTCGACTTGGTCTTGGCTTTCACCATCTGTAGAAAGCTTCTCCATCTCCGCTGCTCACTTTGCAGCAAGTTCTTTAGGCAGCTGTACGTACGTAGACATCGCTGTACGGATCGGCACGATCGGGAGATCCGCCGGTAAGTCGTAGTCTCCGTAGTTGTAAGCATTCAATAGAAGTTGTTCAATGTACACGCTGTGCACATTATACTTCTCATGCGCTTTTATGTTACAATCTCGAGTCGTCGTCACTGACCCTGTGTGCACTTTCGGCAGCTTGTAGCCCTTGGTCTTCTCGCTGTAGCCAAGTAGTAAGCTCATTTGCGTCCTTGGCGTGAGCTTCTACTTCCTTTGACGGGAGTCTTCGGAAATGTGAACGGGCACTAAACATCCACACGTGCGTCGCACGCTAAGATCTGGTCGCTCTCCGTCTTGCACTTCATACGGGGACAGCTTGTCCTTGTCTTGTTCATCGTTTCAATAGCCGGTAGAAAGGCCTCTCTCCACATTGAAACTGGCATCTGCGTAGCTTGTAGCATTGGGCGGACCTGTCGCATGACGGTCTGGTTCGTGCGCTCCACGATCACGCTCTCTTGCGGGCTTTAAGGGCCCAAAGAACGCGTGTCGATGCCGAGGACCTCTGCAGTGGAGCTGCCGTAGCTTTAGCGTCAGAGGAAGACGTTCGACTCAAAGAGTCACTAATACTAAGCTCCTTATCCTAAGGAAATTACAACCCACGACCAGGACTCAAAGTTAATACCTTAACTTTAATTTTTATGCTTCAAAACCAGAAGTGGTTTATTTACTATTATTCCGGCAAAGCCGCCTAGGGGTAAATGTATATGTTTAACTATCTAGCATCGCTAAACCCAATCAAATGCATAACGTGTGGCTTCCAGCCAGCGTACTGAGAGACCTTGTTAGCTCTACAGCTTATGTACTGAAAGACTCCGGGTACTCCGTACCTCTGTGTGCTCCACACCATGTACAGTAACCCCGTTACACTTTCCCCCACTAAGATGAGAACATCTGTTCCCGAAACTTTCCTCAACGAGGTCACGATTTGTTAAGACGGCGGAGGTCACCAGTCCTCACTTCTGCGCTCTGCAGCTCCGCGAGCTCACAAACGCTTTAGCATCCTTGATGCCTGACACCTCGACTCCGGCCCACGGCCCAACGTCTCCAACATGTCGCGCCACCTCTGCCCCGACTCCCCTGACGCACAACTGCGTTCCGCAACTGCTCCAAGGGCATCTTCTTCTCTTTCTGTGGCGGAATACCACCAAGCGTATCGCCGTCGAATCGAACAACGCTCCATGAGCCGTCAACATGTAGAGAGCAAAGCTCAGCGCTTGTCAGGGTCGCGGCCGCCGCCCAGAGGTAACGTTGTTCTGTTCTCGGAACTTAAAGAGGGCCAAGTCGACTACGACGAGCCCATGGGTAGCGAGTCTTACTCCAACCCAGCCTCTCCGAGGTCGCACACCAGTGCCGCTTCTTCTCCATCAGCCTCGGTAAGATCTAACCGCTCGGCGACACGATATTCAACGAGGAGAGCCCCCCGGACATCGCATCCGTTCTCTGAACGCTCGAATCCAATTCGCGCGCTGCGCCACCGCTATCGTCGCCGTACGACGAGGAAGATCGATATGATCACAACGTCATTACAAATGACCTGGACGAGGGCGTCTGGTGTCCAATGAGCAGCGCTTAAAGTCGTTCCAACCTGTGGTCCGACCGAATGTTCTCACGTCATGCCGTGACTACGGCTTCCAGATGCGGAATGTAATGGGCCATCCATTTCATAAGTATGTAGATTTCTTTACATAAGTAGGTGCACCAGCACACGACTAGCGTGTGCTGACATGCTGTCATGCCATTGACCGATATATGGGGAGACAGACCCATTAATAGCCAATTGAACTATGACGTGAATTTGAGTGGCCACGGCTGTGGCCTTAGTCCTTAAATAAACTCAGAGTTGATTTTTCCTTACACCGGAGACTCCGTCGTCTTATTGCGAGATTTCTTAACACTGTAGAGTAAGCAAGTAACGGATTAAATACCTGACCCGTTTCATCTGGTCGAATGGCACCACCGGCGCGGTCATACCACAAATTTCCAGTCTTTCGTGTGCATTTTAAGGTTGGTGGCGCTATTTTTGCTTGCGCGGGGCGGTTCGGCAACTTTGAAGTGACTTTTATTTCCACCAATCAGATTTGCATGTGGCAAACATACGTTTGTACACGTGACAATTCATTGTGACGGCCAACCGAACACATACTGGGCACACAAACCGTCGCTTGGTCTGGTGTCTCTCTATAAAACACACGTATAAGCCCAAAAAGTAGCATAATGGCTCGTCTCTGGCACGCGACAACCATCTGGTTGAATTTACCGTGTGCGCTGGGTCCCCAAATCTCATGTCTGTATTGCTTTTTTTTTTAAAAAACTACCGTTTCAAAGCACCCCAAAATAAACTTTTTTGGGTTCGGGGAGCCTGGAGGCATGGCACAGACGCCCAGAATAGCGGGACGCTGGAGCCCCGTAGGGCCCCAAGATGAACGTTCATCCGCGTCACAATATATATAGTACCTTTAAACATTTTATTTAAACTTTTCGTTAATTTTCTTCTTCTTCTTTAGACAAAACTGATTTGTTAATAAATCCTTTTTTCTACATGTTTTTCATTTATATTGTCTCACATTTAATTTAGATTTTTTAAACCATTTCCATCAAACCTTTTTTTTTCCTTTTTTTTTCTTTCTTCAATATCTATCCCATTTTTACCTCTTTTAACCCTTTTAACCCGAGCTTTTATTCTGTATGATACAGAGTATGAATCGGCTTATATTTAGTAAACAGCGACTCGCACCAAAATGATTTCGCTACAAGCCTTCACTTAGACACATGAAATAATTCGTACAGAACGTAACATAAATGCCGACAAAGTGGGAAAACAGTGACAATTTATCCAACATCTGGAGCTATAACAGATTCTATTGGCCCCTGCTATCATGCAATCATCACAAGTTCCTTCCCAAATGTATTTCTCGTTAAAACGTTTCACAATTGCCTTTGGCGCCAAATGAAAAATGGATGGCGCAAAGTTGTGCTATCCGGAGGCAAAATTTGGCCAGTTCTTAGCTAATGTCTTAGTGAGGAGGACCTGGCCAAATTACTCCTGCGCTTGTCTCCGACTACGCCTCCGCCTCCGCGTCTGCGGTACGTTTCCGCTTCCTGAATCGAATACGATGTCGCTGCACTGGTGGGATAGCGGTGCCATCGTTCCACGTTTGGTGCCATATTTGTGAGCATGTCAGCGTGTTGCCCGTTTCAAGTCTTCTTACCTGGATGCAAAGCGGTACGTGCCCTCCCATTGCATCGCTACAACGCGGGCAGGCCCACATGCTCTCGAACGACTTTGTCTTGGGCGGCGCAAATGCTGAACAGACCTTGCACAAATGCTGACGATGTTTGTTGTCGATGCCAGGCTTGCACAGGTCTTCGACGTTTTCAAGGATGTGCTCTTGACGTGGAACTGGAATGGAGACGAGGTCTTCTGCGATCAAGTTTGTCATGAAGTGGCTGGGCTGCAGCCCGAGCAGCTCCGTGTGCAAGCGTCGTAGGTGGTCAGCGTGAATGTTTGATTCCTTTTTGCTTCTGTACAATTTTGTGAATAATGAAGCCATTCACCACTGCCATGTCAACTATACCCAAGAATAGCTGTTTGTAGTATTTGCGGAACGCCACACACTTCTGGATACTGTACCGCTGAAGCCTGAGCTGGTCGTGCACGTCTACCCCTCCCATTCCTTTTGCGTAGTCCACGACCAGCTCAGGGCAGGGCACAGTACTACGTGCTCCATTCTTCTCGGTGCGCTGGACGGTGGCAGGGTGTGTACTGCATCCCGTAGCAAGCATGTACACAGCCTGCGAATCCATCCAGCTCAACGCTACCAGCTCTGGATGCTGGCGAGACTTTGCAATACGATACGTGCCTCGCGCCATGTTCTGCGGACGCTGCTTCTGCCTGAATTTGATATCGTTACACCAGCCGAGACGATCTGGCCGAGTCGTACCCACGTGGTCCAAGCCCATTTTCAGCAACTTCAGGCTGAGTGACACAGTAGAATAAAAGCGGTCTGTCACTATCAGACGCTTGGTGAGCTGTCCACTCAGTGCCTTTGAGATATTGCGCAATACGGCCTTGGGCCCGCCCCCAGCACTTCGCCTCGTTTGGCTTTCTTTTTGTCAGCACCACAATAAATCTCCAGTCTACAGATACAAACTCATAATACGAGTATTAGAGTTTAGATTATTCTGTACAATACAGCAGTAAACATTCCGTAATACACAGCATGAGGTGACTTACCTTGCGCTGTATGCTGTCTCAGCTCAACAGGTAAGCTAGAACTTTGTTCCGTCATTGCTGGGCTTGTTCGGCATGTAGGCACGGACTGGGTTGAACTTACTGCGGTTGGGAATCATCCCCTCATCAAACGAAATCGCCTTACCGAGGCGATATCCACGACGAAACGTTTTCTCCACTGTTTGTAATACTGGACGAATTTTCCAAGCTCGATCTTGCGCGGCTGAACTATTAGAGCTGTCGTTCAAGTGTAGAAATTTCATGATGACCTCAAAGCGCTCACGTTCCATGTAGCGAGAGAAGGTTCCCCTGGGAATCGCACCATCTTCACCTTGACGCCAATGGCCAGCGAGTCCGTCGCGAATGGGGGCCACAGCTCGAGCAAATAGCAGCGCTATCACATGCACAATTTCGTGTGCTTTGATGGATTTGAACTTCTGCAAGCCGCTCATGATCTCCTCGACACTGGGTACGCTGACACCTGGGTCTTTTTGCTGTCGCTTCAGAAGTTCGGTGCGTCGGGATGCAGCCAAGACAGGGATATTTTGCTCACGGTAACGGTTCGTCTCATCTGCAATTCTCTTCCACATCGCTTTAGGCAGAAACTAGAAGAACATTCCCATTGGGGAGTCCGCAAAAGTAGTAGCAGAGCGGGTTGGTCCTGAAGGCCCAGTGTAATAATCATTGGCAGCATCCAAGCGTTCGTCAGCTACACAATGCATGAAATACAGAGTAAGTCATTGTACTAGTATGCTTGTTCTGTATAATTCGGAATTACTACTGTGGTCCTCATCGTAAGTCTCCCAGCCGCTAGAACCAAGTTGACGAAGGTCTTCGGGTGCCATGTCAAAGGTGTAATCCATTTCCTCGTCACTATCAAGCTCCTCAACGTCGTTAACTGCTTCGTCGCTTGCGTCGTCGTCGCCATTGTCGTCATCATCGGCTTCCGACTCAGAGCAATTATTGTCTGCATTCTAGACAAAGTTGACGTCGTCAGACCTAATGCTGTCAAACAGATTCTCACTCCGCATCGCATCCAAAAAGTAATCGCCGTCGAACTCATCCAGAGGGTCATCATCACGGCCATCAATTTCGCTCTTCGCATCGTCCAAGTGACAATGCTGATCGTGGTAATCTGCATCATCCAGAATAGGATGGGGTGCGACACTGCCTTGTTCTGTATTGTGCAGAACTGGTAGAGCAGCTTCCGCAACAGTAACCCGGGGCGATAATGTGTCAGGAGCCACTGAATCTGCACCATTGTTCACTGTAGCAGCTCCTTCCTCTTCAGAAATGTCTGCAGCGTTCAATGGAGCAGGATCAGCTGGCAACTGGACCTGACCCGACAAATCTATGCGATGCTGGGGTTCTACCAGCAGACCCAACGCCAGCAGACCCTCCTTCCGGCCAAATGCCATGAGCTCCGGCTCACCTAATAAATAGAGCGTGAGATAATAGCCGTAGAAATAGAGAATTGGCACTGTCACGTACCAACAAAATAGTCTTCGCCTCGCTTGGGCGGATCTAACCGACCCTTGACCCCAGGTTTTACATAAGTAAAGTCAGTGCTTAGTCCCTTGGGCTTACGCGCCTTCCAACCTCCGCCCGAGAGCTGACGCCACAGCTGCTTGAACGTCTTCTCGTCGGGGTTATTCATGCTGCGAGTTCTTGAAAATGGAAGGCTTCAAATGAAAGAGGGGGGGGGGGTACTTGTAGGTTTCTTTTCAAATTTTCAAACCTCTCCGTCGTTTATACTGGCTTTTTTATCTATCGCAACAAATCTTCCAAGCGCCGATCCTACATGATAATGTTGCAATACAAATATTTATATGCGGAGTTCGTACCAATAGGGAACATTACCGAATGGTTTATCCTATTATATTGTTTAATCTGTAGAGTAGTACGCTAGAAGGGTTAAACTCTACCATTTACATTCCATATTTGATTTATAAAATATATTTTTATTTTTATATCTTCTATATTTCTTAAAAATTCATTTCTTCCATAAAACATTCTTTCAATCCATTTGTTTACACTCTTTAGTTAAACACTCTTCAATTTAAATCAGATGTCTACAAATTTCACCTTAATCTTTGCTTTTATTCTTCTCTTCTCCACATATTTGTTCATTAATAATTTTATAACATTTCTACTATCACAATATTAATTGTCTTTTGTCTCTACCCCAACTTTTTCACTCGGATAATTTACTTTACATTTCATCTATGCACTACTAATACAAACATCTATACAATTGTAGTTTCACTCAATTCGATGATTTTACCCAATTTCATCATGTGTATCGACTTGTGTATTAGCGGTAGCTCGAATATGGGTTGTGCATCACATGGCCCCATACCCAACACAAGTTTTCCAAAAATGTAGAGCAATGTGTAGCACGAAGAAGTACATTCGCAGCGCCAAACATGCTTCTGCTCGCTCGTTTTACCGGCGATGAAGTCGCCGCTTAGCAGTGGGATGATCTTTCTAGGGCACACTGGTGCAACCTCTCGCTTGTTGTCGACGAATCAAACTCCTCAGCGTAGGCCACAGAACTTGAGCTTCTAGAAGCATGCTGAAACCACACAGGCCTAGCCTCGGACAAATCTATGGTCAATAATTTGAGCTGCTCGCATAGTATAAACTCGAAACCGCAGCTTTCGCATCGTTTTTTGTAGGTACTGCGCATTTACTGAAGCGAGCCTTCTTCTCGTCCGAAAGAGCTGTAAGACACTGAAGACGCAGTAACTCGACGTCAGATTCTGAGAGGGAAGTGCACGAGTTTGCATTGACAATAAATGTTACACTGTCGACCCTGATCGTCACGAGAGTAGCGAAATTGCTGCTGAATAGTATCCTAAACGCGAGAAGCCTTTGCAGTTGTTGCAAGTTCGGTTTGACAGCTTGGGTTGGCAGACGATGCTCTTGGTGAAGCTAATGCTGATCCGACACTGTGCAAATCTCGACAGCAGTCGGTCCAGCGTCGCCAGGCAGCTGTCGAAATCCTCGGCACCGAAGCAAATATAATCCACAAACGATCGTCGACCAAACATTGGTACTAGCGATGATTCGTCTGGTTCCCCGTTCGTAAACATGTCAGCGACGGGGCTGTTGACGAGTTGTAGTACAGGATTGGCCTCCACCAAAGCTTCGCGGTCTGCCGCGAACTTCGTTTGAAACGAAACCTCGGTGGCCCACTACGTTCCTTGGCCTGTTCTTCAGCTAAACGCATCTTCTCAGAGTATTCAAACCAACCTCCTTTAGGTCGTACGAACCCCCAGAGCGCGTTGTCAATCATACGTTGGTAGATCATCGCCGCGTTCTTTAACCCGAAGGGCATGCGTAACCACTCGAAATGTCCGAGTGCGCAGACAAACGCTGACACTTTACGTGCTCGCAAAGTTATCATGACCGCCCCAGAAACCACTTGCAGCATCCAGCGAGCAGAACCATAGGTAACACTCGAGATCGGTCAACAGATCGTCGACTAGCGGGCATTGCATGCTCCATAATTTGCGGTGATAGCATTCACCATCTTGTAATCCATTCAGAGCCGGATGTCCAGCCCCGTTCTTTTCATCCCAATCACGATTGGCGATGCCCATGGACTGTCTGAAAAGACGATCAGCCCTGCTCGCAGCAAAGCGCGTAGCAGCTCGTACAGCTTACCGAAAAATCGTAGCGGCACGCGCCGGGCACGCTGTTTGATTGGGGCATGCCTCTGCGTGTCGATATCGCATACCGCGCCGTATGCTGGCAGTGGCAGTGCGTTACCACTAGCAATCGGAATGTGCTCGTGGTTCTTCAGCGTTGCGACCAGACATACCCTGCGGTCGGCCAACAGCTGAAATCAGCAACATTGGGCGCATTGTAGTCTATTGTCGTGTTGATTTCTTCGGTAAGGTCCGGTAGGAATGCCAACCCCTTCGCGTAGTCTTCTAGGCCAATGTTGTTAGCTGGGTGTTCGTAGAAGTCATTCCTTGTGCTCTCCGTTGCTTCATTTCCTTCGGTTGTTCATCCTCGTGCAACCGAGATGTACGTCTCGCCCAAAGTCGCTACGGACCCTTCTCTTGACTCAAAATCGACATCCTTCTTGCGTTCAACATTCGGTACTGGGTCCATCTCCTTCCCATCCTGGTTTCCCATCTCGGGGCCACCTGCGGAGTCTTCGTTTGCAATATTGAATGCGCGGGCAACCGACATATTGGGCTGTTACCTTTTGTTCGGCGCCTCGGATGGGCGTTGACTTGACAGTTTGGCATTCGCACCAATCTTGCAACGAACACTCGGTGCTGTATTCACCACCTTTAGCGAGATGTCTAAATCCTCTGGATCAACCTCCGATGTCTCGTTTGTAAATTTGACTGCGCACAAGACCGTGACAACGTCGTCTTAACTGGTGACGCCATCTAATCCAGTGCTGTTACTTGACGCTTTCGTTGTCACTTCAGACTTGAAACGAGCACTCGTTGGCGTATGTACAACGTTTACCGAACTCAGTAGTTCGTGTGTACGCATTACCGAGGCCTTTTTCTTACTGATATTAATGCTCAGTAGAAGTAAAGTGTACTCCATCGTATAATGCGGGGAGTACCTCAGTGAGCCAGTTGCTTGTTAAAACCCAACTGATGACGTTGTTTTGCCGTGCTGTTTGGTCTCGGGCAAAAAGCTAAATGCTGTCGAAGACGAGCCGGCAGGTTACAGCCTTGGCCTTCACTGTGAAACACTGGTGTGGGTTATTGGCAATGGATATATCCAATTATTCCGAGCTTGATCGACACCGGCTCTAGCAAGACTTTGGTTGACGCCTCGCTCCTGCAAAAGTGCGTGCTTTAGTCTCTCGGCGGTTTAAGACTCGCTTTCGACTTCCGCAAGGCCAAATGACTGCGCTAGGGAAAAACCGTTGGAGCTGCAACT
>NW_003303751.1:3431091-3434382 GCF_000142945.1 Phytophthora infestans T30-4
GCCAAAAATAAAAGACTTTGTTTTGCGACGCTTTGGGAAGTCGCTGGTGGGTGTCGGGAGACCGCGAATATTGTCGGCAAAAGGAGTAGTCTTGGCCTCTTTACGCGCGAGCAAAAGTCTGTAGAAGCAGCAAAAGAGCTGTTACTGCTAAGCACTGGGCTCACGCGCGAAAAAGATAGCACTTGTTGGTCTCGATCCAACGACCTTTGGGTTATGAGCCCAACACGCTTCCTCTGCGCCAAAGTGCTAGCTCAAACGCAACATCTCCCACCGACACACTCAGACGCCCAGAGTTAAACCAAACGCAAACAGCCGCAATTGCACGCACGCACTTACCCCAATCAGACAATCCACATCCAAAACAACCCTCTCAAGCCTTCGATAGACTCCTAGAACGTTGATGCCGACGGTGCACCTCGATAACGTCGCTGTCGTCTTCCAGCGCTTGTCGATGTTTTGGCAACGAAATCACCGCTCACACAACCCAACCGAACGTCCCAAAAGCCGTTCGAGCGTTCCAAAATGAAAACTACATCACCTCGAACCGCTCGTCGCATCCGTTGCTTGATCTCGATGATCACTAAATAAAGACTTGTTTTTGGCGTTTGTGAATTGGTGTGGCTGTCGGAGACGGGGATATAGCGGCAAAAGACTAGACTCGCGCCTTACGACCGAGCAAAGTCTGTAGAAGCAGCAAAAGAGCTGTTACTGCAAGCACTGGGCTCACGCGCGCAAGAGATAGCACTTGTTGGTCTCGATCCAACGACCTTTGGGTTATGAGCCCAACACGCTTCCTCTGCGCCAAAGTGCTAGCTCAAACGCAACATCTCCCACCGACACACTCAAACGCCCAAAATTAAACCAAACGCAAACAGCCGCAATCGCACGCACGCACTCACCCCAATCAGACAATCCACATCCAAAACAACCCTCTCAAGCCTTCGATAGACTCCCCGAACGTTGATGCCGACGGTGCACCTCGATAACGTCGCTGTCGTCTTCCAGCGCTTGTCGATGTTTTGGCAACGAAATCACCGCTCACACAACCCAACCGAACGTCCCAAAAGCCGTTCGAGCGTTCCAAAATGAAAACTACACCACCTCGAACCGCTCGTCGCATCCGTTGCTTGATCTCGATGATCGCTAAATAAAGACTTGTTTTTGGCGCTTGTGAATTGGTGTGGCTGTTGGAGACGGGGATATAGCGGCAAAAGACTAGACGCGCGCTTTACGACCGAGCAAAGTCTGTAGAAGCAGCAATAGAGCTGTTACTGCAAGCAGTGGGCTCACGCGCGCAAAAGATAGCACTTGTTGGTCTCGATCCAACGACCTTTGGGTTATGAGCCCAACACGCTTCCTCTGCGCCAAAGTGCTAGCTCAAACGCAACATCTCCCACCGACACACTCAAACGCCCAGAATTAAACCAAACGCAAACAGCCGCAATCGCACGCACGCACTCACCCCAATCAGACAATCCACATCCAAAACAACCCTCTCAAGCCTTCGATAGACTCCCCGAACGTTGATGCCGAAGGTGCACCTCGATAACGTCGCTGTCGTCTTCCAGCGCTTGTCGATGTTTTGGCAACGAAATCACCGCTCACACAACCCAACCGAACGTCCCAAAAGCCGTTCGAGCGTTCCAAAATGAAAACTACATCACCTCGAACCGCTCGTCGCATCCGTTGCTTGATCTCGATGATCACTAAATAAAGACTTGTTTTTGGCGCTTGTGGCTGTTGGAGACGGGGATATAGCGGCAAAAGACTAGACGCGCGCTTTACGACCGAGCAAAGTCTGTAGAAGTGTGGTGTAGCGGGATCAGCAAAATCTGCGAGATTGCCAGATCCAACTTACCAACTGCGCCCAGACACCGACTAACGGAGGGGGTCCCTCGATGATCCGTGTTCTGCTGAACTTTCCTCACCTTGTGTACCCGTCGGTAGGGCGGGATCTGCTCTCTCGGTAACTTCCGAAGAGTTCAAGTGGTGAAGCTTGAGTGTCTTGGCGAGACGTGGGGATGGGGTGGAGCAGCAGTGGAAAATCTTCACTCTGCGTCCGTGGATCGTTCCGAATCCTAAGCGAATATTCGAGCTTATGGATCCGGGGCCTAGATCGTAGATCTGGTCGTAGGGTTGCCTTGCGGGTGTGTTCCCTTGCGCTCTGTGGGGGGGGGGTTCTTTTTTTTCTCTCTAAAAAACAAAATGTGCGCCCTCCTCGTGGGGGGGGAATTGTTAAGATTGGAAAACTCTCGAGGGTGTAACCCCCCCCCGATAAATTTTGGGTTAAAATGTTCGGAAATGTCCCCAAGGGAAGGGAAAAAACCCCCCAGGGTGTGGGGAAAATGGGGCCCCCGGTTTTTATCCCCTTTTTACCTTACCCACACTCAAAATCCCATTCCCACTCTTCGGAATCGTACGCCCATGTAACTCCGGTTCTGAGGCAGGAAGGCACTGCGTGATACGTGCAAATGAGTCTGTATGATATTTAAGCCTATACCTGCCTGGATTTCTACTTCTAAGTCTTTCATCTGCTAAATCCCTTTACCAGGCTCGGGCTGCATGTCCCTTTCTTCCCTTGACCCATCATCCCAGCTGTATTATCTTCAGATCCACCGGGATCCATGGCGTAATCATTATGGTTACCCTATTATGGGTACACTCATCCGGATCCAGGTCGCTTGGATCCACTTCACTGTAAGTTTGCACTCGTCGTCGATCTGAGCTCTCCCATCATCCAACATCATCTCGCAACCGTCTGTGACCTCCATTGTCCCACGAAAGTTCCAGATCCACTGCATCCCTCATCCCTGTACCCTGGATCCAGGTCCTTCTATGCGGGATCCTCCCTCCTTGGATCCGAACCCGGAAGTATGGGATCCGGGGTACCTCGCGGTGGATCCTGACTTCTCGTTAGCCGTGGCTACTAGATCCACCTTCGGATGGCACCTACCACCATTCCTTCATAGGATCCACACCCGATCCACTGGTACATAGTATATCCCATATCCACCTAAGTGAATCCAGGTAAGGGTGGATCCGAGATAAGTCTTGGTGGATCTTGCCTTCCCGTACATCGCTCATACCAGATCCATCGTCATGTCATACGGGGTGTTGCTCGTCATGGCTAATCCACCACAGGCAACTTGCATCCGCGCCGGACAATTGAAATTGTCACTGATTCGGGATAGTGACCCCGCGTCAGGCCCATTCTCTTATTTCTGAGAAAGCACTTCACCACAGCAGTGTGGATCCGGAAGCACACTGAATCTGGATGCTGGAAACATCTGG
>NW_003303751.1:3434482-3438137 GCF_000142945.1 Phytophthora infestans T30-4
GCTTAACGACCGAGCAAGTCTGTAGAAGCAGCAAAAGTGGTGTTACTGCAAGGCACTGGGCTCACGCGCACAAAAGATAGCACTTGTTGGTCTCGATCCAACGACTTTTGGTTTATGAGCCCAACACGCTTCGCTCTGCGCCAAAGTGCTAGCTCAAACGCACCATCTCCCACCGTCACACTCAATCGCCCAGAATTAAACCAAACGCAACCAGCCGCAATCGCACGCACGCACTCACCCCAATCAGACAATCCACATCCAAAACAACCCTCTCAAGCCTTCGATAGACTCCCCGAACGTTGATGCCGACGGTGCACCTCGACAACGTCGCTGTCGTCTTCCAGCGCTTGTCGATGTTTTGGCAACGGAAATCACCGCTCACACAACCCAAGCCGAACGTCCCAAAAGCCGTTCGAGCGTTCCCAAAATGAAAACTACACCACCTCGAACCGCTCGTCGCATCCGTTGCTTGATCTCGGATGATCACTAAATAAAGACTTGTTTTTGGCGTTTGTGAATTGGTGTGGCTGTTGGAGACGTGGATATAGCGGCAAAAGACTAGACGCGCGCTTAACGACCGAGCAAAGTCTGTAGAAGCAGCAAAAGAGCTGTTTCTTCTTCCACTTCACCCTCTTCCCCTTCGCCTGAAGCGACCTTTTCCTCCTCTCCACCGACCTTTGGGTTATGAGCCCAACACGCTTCCTCTGCGCCAAAGTGCTAGCTCAAACGCAACATCTCCCACCGACACACTCAAACGCTCAGAATTAAACCAAACGCAACCAGCCGCAATCGCACGCACGCACTCACCCCAATCAGACAATCCACATTCAAAACAACCCTCTCAAGCCTTCGATAGACTCCCCGAACGTTGATGCCGACGGTGCACCTCGATAACGTCGCTGTCGTCTTCCAGTGCTTGTCGATGTTTTGGCAACGAAATCACCGCTCACACAACCCAACCGAACGTCCCAAAAGCCGTTCGAGCGTTCCAAAATGAAAACTACATCACCTCGAACCGCTCGTCGCATCCGTTGCTTGATCTCGATGATCACTAAATAAAGACTTGTTTTTGGCGCTTGTGAATTGGTGTGGCTCTTGGAGACGGGGATATAGCGGCAAAAGACTAGACTCGCGCTTTACGACCGAGCAAAGTCTGTAGAAGCAGCAAAAGAGCTGTTACTGCAAGCAGTGGGCTCACGCGCGCAAAAGATAGCACTTGTTGGTCTCGATCCAACGACCTTTGGGTTATGAGCCCAACACGCTTCCTCTGCGCCAAAGTGCTAGCTCAAACGCAACATCTCCCACCGACACACTCAAACGCCCAGAATTAAACCAAACGCAACCAGCCGCAATCGCACGCACGCACTTACCCCAATCAGACAATCCACATCCAAAACAACCCTCTCAAGCCTTCGATAGACTCCCAGAACGTTGATGCCGACGGTGCACCTCGATAACGTCGCTGTCGTCTTCCAGCGCTTGTCGATGTTTTGGCAGCGAAATCACCGCTCACACAACCCAACCGAACGTCCCAAAAGCCGTTCGAGCGTTCCAAAATGAAAACTACATCACCTCGAACCGCTCGTCGCATCCGTTGCTTGATCTCGATGATCACTAAATAAAGACTTGTTTTTGGCGCTTGTGAATTGGTGTGGCTGTTGGAGACGGGGATATAGCGGCAAAAGACTAGACTCGCGCTTTACGACCGATCAAAGTCTGTAGAAGCAGCAAAAGAGCTGTTACTGCAAGCACTGGGCTCACGCGCGCAAAAGATAGCACTTGATGGTCTCGATCCAACGACCTTTGGGTTATGAGCCCAACACGCTTCCTCTGCGCCAAAGTGCTAGCTCAAACGCAACATCTCCCACCGACACACTCAAACGCCCAGAATTAAACCAAACGCAAACAGCCGCAATCGCACGCACGCACTCACCCCAATCAGACAATCCACATCCAAAACAACCCTCTCAAGCCTTCGATAGACTCCCCGAAACGTTGATGCCGACGGTGCACCTCGATAAACGTCGCTGTCGTCTTCCAGCGCTTGTCGATGTTTTGGCAACGAAATCACCGCTCACACAACCCAACCGAACGTCCCAAAAGCCGTTCGAGCGTTCCAAAATGAAAACTACACCACCTTGAGCCGCTCGTCGCATCCGTTGCTTGATCTGGATGGTCTCTAAATAAAGACTTGTTTTTGGCGTTTGTGAATTGGTGTGGCTGTCGGAGACGGGGATATAGCGGCAAAAGACTAGACGCGCGCTTTACGACCGAGCAAAGTCTGTAGAAGCAGCAAAAGAGCTGTTACTGCAAGCACTGGGCTCACGCGCACAAAAGATAGCACTTGTTGGTCTCGATCCAACGACTTTTGGGTTATGAGCCCAACACGCTTCCTCTGCGCCAAAGTGCTAGCTCAAACGCAACATCTCCCACCGACACACGCAAACGCCCAGAATTAAACCAAACGCAAACAGCCGCAATCGCACGCACGCACTCACCCCAATCAGACAACCAAAACAACCCTCTCAAGCCTTCGATAGACCCTTCGAACGTTGATGCCGACGGTGCACCTCGACAACGTCGCTGTCGTCTTCCAGTGCTTGTCGATGTTTTGGCAACGAAATCACCGCTCACACAACCCAACCGAACGTCCCAAAAGCCGTTCGAGCGTTCCAAAATGAAAACTACATCACCTCGAACCGCTCGTCGCATCCGTTGCTTGATCTGGATGGTCTCTAAATAAAGACTTGTTTTTGGCGTTTGTGAATTGGTGTGGCTGTTGGAGACGTGGATATAGCGGCAAAAGACTAGACGCGCGCTTAGCGACCGAGCAAAGTCTGTAGAAGCAGCAAAAGAGCTGTTACTGCAAGCACTGGGCTCACGCGCACAAAAGATAACAATAGGTGGTCTCGATCCAACGACTTTTGGGTTATGAGCCCAACACGCTTCCTCTGCGCCAAAGTGCTAGCTCAAACGCAACATCTCCCACCGACACACTCAAACGCCCAGAATTAAACCAAACGCAAACAGCCGCAATCGCACGCACGCACTCACCCCAATCAGACAATCCACGTCCAAAACAACCCTCTCAAGCCTTCGATAGACTCCCCGAACGTTGATGCCGACGGTGCACCTCGATAACGTCGCTGTCGTCTTCCAGCGCTTGTCGATGTTTTGGCAACGAAATCACCGCTCACACAACCCAACCGAACGTCCCAAAAGCCGTTCGAGCGTTCCAAAATGATAACTACATCACCTCGAACCGCTCGTCGCATCCGTTGCTTGATCTCGATGATCACTAAATAAAGACTTGTTTTTGGCGCTTGTGAATTGGTGTGGCTGTTGGAGACGGGGATATAGCGGCAAAAGACTAGACTCGCGCTTTACGACCGAGCAAAGTCTGTAGAAGCAGCAAAAGAGCTGTTACTGCTAGCACTGGGGCTCACGCGCGCAAAAGATAGCACTTTGTTGGTCTCGATCCAACGACTTTTGGGTTATGAAGCCCTACACGCTTCCTCTGCCGCCAAAGTGCTAGCTCAAACGCAACATCTCCTCACCGACACACGCAAACGGCTCAGAATCTAAACCTATACGGAAAACAGCCGCAATCGCAGGCACGCCATTCACCGCAATCAGAACAATCCAAAATCAAAAA
>NW_003303751.1:3438237-3443760 GCF_000142945.1 Phytophthora infestans T30-4
ACGTTTAGCTTTCCCCTTCCCGGATCCAGCACGGGCGGGCGGATGGCCGGTGGAAGCTGGCCGGAGAACGGCAGGCGTCGTCACCGAAGGAGCTGTGGTGGATTCCGACTGAGACTGTCCGGATTTAGCCGTGGATGGGGCTAACCCCGTCGTAGGAGCAACGATGGCTGTGGATCCAGTGGACACCACTGCCTGGGACGACGGCGCAGTCGTGGATCCAGTTTTGGGCGCCGATCCCGACTTGGATACAGCAACGGATCCAGCCTTGGCGGTTGATCCAGATTTGGATGCCGAAGATCCCGCTTTGGATGCCACACCGGACCCAGTCTTGGGTCCGGATCCGGTCTTGGACGCCGTAGATCCAGTCTTGGGCCCAGATCCAGTCGCGGATACTGAAGTCGACTTGGATGCAGTGGTGGATCCGGTCTTGGATCCGGCTCCAGACTTCGAGGGAGAGGCGGAAGTTTTGGACGTGGATGTGGGACCCGTCTTGGATGTGGATTTGGATCCTGCCTTGGGAGCGGATGTGGGTCCCACCTGAGAGGCCGCCTTAGAGGCCGAACCGGTTTTGGATTTGGCCTTTGGGGAAGCGCGAGCATGCTTATGAGGACGGGGGGATCCGGTGCTAGGAGCGGGAGACGCACTACGCGGACGTTTCGCAACTGACGGATCCGCCCCACTTACAGACGGGAGAGGAGCAGAGACGCTGGCAGCACGAGAGGGTCCCGACAAGGGAGTAAGGGCCGTTCCGAACCGGGGGCGCGCCCCGAGGGGGTAGGGTAAATGCTTCACGGCTAGAACGGGTCGCGATCCTGCCGTTCCGAGCCAGATCGCGCTCCAGACGATTTTGTACCACCAATCTGGTACATCTTGATGGCAGAAGTTGCCGCACAGAACAACAAAATGACGGACGCACCAAGCTTGAAATGGACTGTGGTGGAGCCGCAGACAGCGCGCAAGCGACCTATCATCGCGACAACGTCAGACAACTATGACGACTGGACGCTCGAGCAGATCAAGATGGAGTGCACGGCCCGCAAACTGAACGTCGTGAAAAATACATGCAAGGGAGACCGTGTGAAACTTCTTAAGGCATGGGATACAAACAAAGAAGGTGTCGAGGTGCTGGTTCGTCAACAGCGCAAACGATCAAAAGGTCAACGCGAAGAGGAGGCAAAGAGGACGAAAGGCTGCATGTTCCGCCTCCTAAACATCCTGTTCTCCGACAACTTCTTCACCTCATTCTTGGAGACCGGCCATCAACTCCGCAGGGATGAGCTGGACCAGGGCGGTTCGACCTTCTGGATCGACGTTGCCAACGCCTTCAGTACCGACAACGGCGAGTACGATGCATTGATCTCCGACGACGGAGTGTTCGAAGACGTGGATGCTTCATGTGTGACTTCACATTCGGCTGCTAAGTTACAAAGGATGTGGAAGGAGGTGAGCAGCAACTTTGCACGTGCTGAGGCCGGGTCCAAAACTTCTGGACAAAACAGCCACGACTTCTGGGAGTTTTGCAATGGGCGTGCTGATGTCTACTACTTGGATCGGTGGTGCGAGCATCGTCAGTCTGGACGGGAGTTCTGTGCCGCCAACGTGTACTCCGACGACGAAGATGATTCAACCAAAGAAAGCGACGGACACAAGTCCAAGAAAGAAAATAGAAAGAAGCGCAAAGGATTTCAACCAGACATGGTGGCCGCGCTTATAGAGACCGTGAATGAATTGCTAGAGAGCGAGTCCAGTAAAACGCAAGAAGACACATGGGTGGAGCAAAACCTTTTACTTCAAGAGAAACGAGCTGCTCAAAAGCTGGTGACACTGACGGCTATCCTGGAGCGCAACGTTGCAGCTATTCACGAATTAAAGCTGCTACGTGAACAGTACGTTCAACAAGGAATTAATGCAGACGAACTTGGAAAAGCTCTAGCCGTGCGCACCGAGAGGAAGCTGATACTAGAAGAGCCGATTGATCAGCTGGAGTTGGATGTTTTGAATCGCCTTTAGCAGCAGCAGTCTGCTCTTTCGGTAGCCGCTAGTGCACACGAGGACGTCGAAGATTGAAATTTTGAATGTGATTCACGAGAACTTGTCGGAGGATTCGGCCTTGTGCGTCACTACGTAAACCGTCCGCGTCATTGAAGTTGTCGGTAGGCTGGTAAGAGCTCTCGGTGAGGTTGTGATACTCCGTCGATACCGTGCGTAGGTTTGCTGTCGTGTCGTCGCTCTTGAGTTGCTCGTTGATGCAGAAGTTATGAAGCTTCATACACGTTTTATTTACGTTGCCAACGTTCGTGAAATCAACTACAAGTGGTCGCGAAAATATTTGCCATTTGTTCACTAACAACCCAAAAGACATTTCAATGCGAATGCGCAGTTGACTTAGAAAGAAGTTGAAGTCAGAGTACGCTTTGCCTTTGAGCTCCGGCTTCGTGAACGGCACCAACAAGGAGTTTGATAGTGGATAGGCATTGTCGCCGACGATGTAAAATCCAGGACGTAACTTAAGTATATCATTTCTTAGGCTCCACTTCTTGAACGCAATTGAGTCTCCAACTTTTCCAGGAGAATTAAAACAATACCCGGTAAGACGGCAGTGGGCGTCACAAATGGCCTGTACATTCAAGCCATACATTTGATAATGCCCTGAGAAGAATGCTGCAACATCTGGCACCTCGCTCGCACTCGGGGCCCTATTTTGACAAAGCCACCCATCGATACAGCCAACACATCCACTCAAGATCCCGTCCGTGCTAATCTTGGCAAAGCTGTCAGCTAGATGATGGACACGCTGCTCGGACGACACGGGAGATTGAATGCGAAGCTCTGGGCAGTCACAAACTGCGTTCATGACATCGTGAAATACATCATATGTGCCGGAAACAGACGTGCCACCTAAGCAGCGAATTGTGTGATAGCTGCTACCGGCTAGCCAAGCAATCGTCATTTGCAGCATGTTCTCCGGCGAGATTGGATCTGTAGCAGTACGCCGAGAATCCTGCTTGTAGCGATCATCTGTGCGTTTGCCGCCCCTCTGCGATCCCGCGATCCCGGCCGGCGCGCGATCTGTGCCTCGGATCGCATTGATGCAGTAATCACAAAAGTTGCACTTCAGGTCAGCCAATCACAGGCTTATCCTCGGGGCGCGCCCCCGGTTCGGAACGGCCCTAAGGGGATCCGACACGGCAGCTGTCACCAACGCCAGTCGTCGACGAGCCAAATCCCGCTCCGATAAGCCACGATCGCGCTCCAGGACCAGCTGTTGCTGCTGAGTTTGGGCTGCAGCGAGTTGATCCCGGAGTTTCGCGGCGGTCGCATCGGCTTCTTTCAATTTGTCACCTGGATTGACAATAACGAGTGAATATGGGGTTACTATCAAGGACTAAAAGAGGATCCACGTACTCGTGCGGCGAAGCTTGGATTCCAGCTCTGTTTGTGCACGCTTGGCATCCGCCCACTCGGTAGCCGCCTTGTCCCGCTGGAGTTCGCTGTCCGCCAGCTTCGCTTGGATCTCGTCGCGCAATTGAGTCATACGCACGAAATCTTCGAGCGCGTAATCTCGTCCGGCAGACGCTTTCTCGAGCGACTCCTTGGTGTCTTGCAACTCCTCAGAGAGTTGAGCCAGGGCTACATCCGGCGATGAGGGAGGTGGATTTGGCGCGGGGGACCCTCCACGCGCCGACCCTAAGGCGGATCCGCCATGGGTGGATCCCACATAGTCGTTGGTCACCACCTCCTCTTGAGTCAGGCGCAACTCGTCACGGAGCCGGTCCAAGCTCGCATCCGCAGCTGCCCCAGCAGTCTGGGAATCCTCCAGATCCCGCTCGAGGTCGTGGATCCGGGATTGGAGCTGATGGATCTCAGACCCGGCGAGCGCCATCTCCCTAAGGAGATGGTCGTTGTCATCTCGCATGCCGTCTCGTTGACGGGAGGCGCGATCCAGCCGTCCGGTCAGGTCGCGGATCTCGACCGCCTGATCAGCCAACAAGAGTCGTAGGTCCTGCGAACGAGAGGCCGCACGGTGCTCCCACCCCTGGATCTCCATAGCCTGGTCATGGACTTGGGCTCGCAAGGTTTGAAGTTGGGTAGTGTGCAGAGACGCAGCTTGGTCTTGGGCATCTTGAGCCGTCTGGAGCTCCGCCGTCAGGGTTTGCACCTGATCGGAAAGAGCCTGGGCTAGAACCCGCAGATCGGTGGGCGACATTGAAGACGGACTGACCGGAGGGGTGGTGGATGGGGCCTTGCCCGGCGATTTGCCGGTACGCTTGGCGGGAGACATGTGTCACGAAGAGGAGAAAGCGGTTGTGGATGCTGGTAATGCACGCCGTGAACGCTGTTGTGCAGCGCCGACAACGTACAGGAGGCGATTGTGGTGAAGTGCTTTCTCAGAAATAAGAGAATGGGCCTGACCCGGGGTCACTATCCCGAATCAGTGACAATTTCAAGTGATTAGAGAGGATTTGGGTTGTTTGGCACGGATGCAAGTTGCCTGTGGTGGATTAGCCATGACGAGCAGCACCCCGTATGGAATGACGATGGATCTGGTATGAGCGATGTACGAGAAGGCAAGATCCACCAAGACTTATCTCGGATCCACCCTTACCTGGATTCACCAAGATGGATATGGGATATACTATACAAGAGTGGATCGGGTGTGGATCCTATGAAGGAAGGATGGTAGGTGCCCTCTGAAGGTGGATCTAGTAGCCACGGCTAACGAGGAGTCAAGAGTCACCGCGAGGTACCCCGGATCCCATACTTCCGAGTTCAGATCCAAGGAGGGAGGATCCCGCCTTGAGGGACCTGGATCCAGGGTATAGGGATGATGGATGCAGTGGATCTCGAACTTTCGTGGGACAATGGAGATCACAGACGGTTGCGAGATGATGTTGGATGATTGGAGAGCTCAGATCCACGACGAGTGTACACTTACAGTGAAGTGGATCCAAGCGACCTGGATCCGGATGAGTGTACCCATAATAGGGTGACCATAATGATTACGCCATGGATCCGGTGGATCTGAAGATAATACAGCTGGGGTGATGGGTCAAGGGAAGAAGGGACATGCAGCCGAGCCTGGTAAGGGATTTAGCAGATGAAAGACATAGAAGGTAGAAATCCAGGCAGGTATAGACTTAAATATCAATACAGTCCTCAATTTGCACAGTAACACGCAAGTGCCTTCCTGCCCTCAAGAACCGGAACTACATTGGCCGTACGAGCTCGGAGAAGGTTAGGAATTGCGAACCTAGTGTTGGTAGTGATAACTGGATAATACATTGGCCAGATCCTACAACCTAGTGAGCTTTTCCTTTACTTGTGCAGATCCGACAGGTTAACCGAATTTACTACTTGGTCGGTTACACCCTAGAGGCTCTCAACTTTCAAGATCCCGTCACAGGAGGCGGCAAGTACGACGCAAAGGAGCTACAAAGGCAAGGGAACACACCCGCAAGGCATCCCTACGGCCAGATCCACGATCTAGGCCCCGGATCTATAAGCTCGAATATTCGCTTAGGA
>NW_003303751.1:3443860-3477774 GCF_000142945.1 Phytophthora infestans T30-4
GAGATGGGAGACGAGGATAAAACGGCAAGAGGCTAGCCTTGCGCTTGACGAAAGTGCATAGTCGCTGCAAGCGACATGTGAGTTCTTGCACTGAGCTCTGGCGTCAAGAGCACAGCAGATGTCGGTCGTGGTTCACGATCTATCGGCTTATGGGTTCAGCGCGCATCATGCGTGCTAAGCGGCTAGGTCATAGGTCACATCTAACATCTACACACGCAACAGCCAAGCGTCAAGACATAAGCCAACAGCAGCAATCGCCAGTAGCAACTCAGCACACTCAGCCATCAGACATCCAAAACAACCCTCTCAAGCCTTCGATAGACTCTTCGAACGTTGATGCCGACGGTGCACCTCGACAACGTCGCTGTCGTCTTCCAGCGCTTGTCGATGTTTTGGCAACGAAATCACCGCTCACACAACCCAACCGAACGTCCCAAAAGCCGTTCGAGCGTTCCAAAATGAAAACTACACCACCTTGAGCCGCTCGTCGCATCCGTTGCTTGATCTCGATGGTCTCTAAATAAAGACTTGTTTTTGGCGTTTGTGAATTGGTGTGGCTGTCGGAGACGTTGATATAGCGGCAAAAGACTAGACTCGCGCTTTACGACCGAGCAAAGTCTGTAGAAGCAGCAATAGAGCTGTTACTGCAAGCAGTGGGCTCACGCGCGCAAAAGATAGCACTTGTTGGTCTCGATCCAACGACTTTTGGGTTATGAGCCCAACACGCTTCCTCTGCGCCAAAGTGCTAGCTCAAACGCAACATCTCCCACCGACACACTCAAACGCCCAGAATCAAACCATACGCAAACAGCCGCAATCGCACGCACGCACTCACCCCAATCAGAATCCACACATCCAAAACCACCTTCTCAAGCCTTCGATAGACTCCCCGAACGTTGATGCCGACGGTGCACCTCGATAACGTCGCTGTCGTCTTCCAGTGCTTGTCGATGTTTTGGCAACGAAATCACCGCTCACACAACCCAACCGAACGTCCCAAAAGCCGTTCGAGCGTTCCAAAATGAAAACTACATCACCTCGAACCGCTCGTCGCATCCGTTGCTTGATCTCGATGATCACTAAATAAAGACTTGTTTTTGGCGTTTGTGAATTGGTGTGGCTGTCGGAGACGGGGATATAGCGGCAAAAGACTAGACGCGCGCTTTACGACGGAGCAAAGTCTGTAGAAGCAGCAAAAGAGCTGTTACTGCAAGCACTGGGCTCACGCGCGCAAAAGATAGCACTTGTTGGTCTCGATATAACGACCTTTGGGTTATGAGCCCATTACGCTTCCTCTGCGCCAAAGTGCTAGCTCAAACGCAACATCTCCCACCGACACACGCAAACGCCCAGAATTAAACCAAACGCAAACAGCCGCAATCGCACGCACGCACTCACCCCAATCAGACAATCAAAACAACCCTTTCAAGCCTTCGATAGACCCTTCGAACGTTGATGCCGACGGTGCACCTCGACAACGTCGCTGTCGTCTTCCAGCGCTTGTCGATGTTTTGGCAACGAAATCACCGCTCACACAGCCCAACCGAACGACTCAAAAGCCGTTCGAGCGTTCCAAAATGAAAACTACACCACCTCGAGCTGCTTGTCGCATCCGTTGCTTGATCTCGATGGTCACTAAATAAAGACTTGTTTTTGGCGTTTGTGAATTGGAGTGGCTGTTGGAGACGTGGATATAGCGGCAAAAGATTAGACGCGCGCTTAACGACCGAGCAAAGTCTGTAGAAGCAGCAAAAGAGCTGTTACTGCTAGCACTGGGCATACGCGCGCAAAAGATAGCACTTGTTGGTCTCGATCCAACGACCTTTGGGTTATGAGCCCAACACGCTTCCTCTGCGCCAAAGTGCTAGCTCAAACGCAACATCTCCCACCGACACACGCAAACGCCCAGAATCAAACCATACGCAAACAGCCGCAATCGCACGCATGCACTCACCCCAATCAGACAATCCACATCCAAAACAACCCTCTCAAGCCTTCGATAGAATCCCCGAACGTTGATGCCGACGGTGCACCTCGATAACGTCGCTGTCGTCTTCCAGCGCTTGTCGATGTTTTGGCAACGAAATCACCGCTCACACAACCCAACCGAACGTCCCAAAAGCCGTTCGAGCGTTCCAAAATGAAAACTACATCACCTCGAACCGCTCGTCGCATCCGTTGCTTGATCTCGATGATCACTAAATAAAGACTTGTTTTTGGCGCTTGTGAATTGGTGTGGCTGTTGGAGACGGGGATATAGCGGCAAAAGACTAGACGCGCGCTTTACGACGGAGCAAAGTCTGTAGAAGCAGCAAAAGAGCTGTTACTGCTAGCACTGGGCTCACGCGCGCAAAAGATAGCACTTGTTGGTCTCGATCCAACGACTTTTGAGTTATGAGCCCAACACGCTTCCTCTGCGCCAAAGTGCTAGCTCAAACGCAACATCTCCCACCGACACACGCAAACGCCCAGAATCAAACCATACGCAAACAGCCGCAATCGCACGCACGCACTCACCCCAATCAGACAACCAAAACAACCCTCTCAAGCCTTCGATAGACCCTTCGAACGTTGATGCCGACGGTGCACCTCGACAACGTCGCTGTCGTCTTCCAGCGCTTGTCGATGTTTTGGCAGCGAAATCACCGCTCACACAACCCAACCGAACGTCCCAAAAGCCGTTCGAGCGTTCCAAAATGAAAACTACACCACCTTGAGCCGCTCGTCGCATCCGTTGCTTGATCTGGATGGTCTCTAAATAAAGACTTGTTTTTGGCGTTTGTGAATTGGTGTGGCTGTCGGAGACGGGGATATAGCGGCAAAAGACTAGACGCGCGCTTTACGACGGAGCAAAGTCTGTAGAAGCAGCAAAAGAGCTGTTACTGCTAGCACTGGGCTCACGCGCGCAAAAGATAGCACTTGTTGGTCTCGATCCAACGACTTTTGGGTTATGAGCCCAACACGCTTCCTCTGCGCCAAAGTGCTAGCTCAAACGCAACATCTCCCACCGACACACTCAAACGCCCAGAATTAAACCAAACGCAAACAGCCGCAATCGCACGCACGCACTCACCCCAATCAGACAACCAAAACAACCCTCTCAAGCCTTCGATAGACCCTTCGAACGTTGATGCCGACGG
This sequence comes from Phytophthora infestans T30-4, assembly GCF_000142945.1. NCBI lineage: Eukaryota > Oomycota > Peronosporomycetes > Peronosporales > Peronosporaceae > Phytophthora > Phytophthora infestans. The sequence goes on from NW_003303751.1 coordinate 3,447,001, forward strand.
TGCACCTCGATAACGTCGCTGTCGTCTTCCAGTGCTTGTCGATGTTTTGGCAACGAAATCACCGCTCACACAACCCAACCGAACGTCCCAAAAGCCGTTCGAGCGTTCCAAAATGAAAACTACATCACCTCGAACCGCTCGTCGCATCCGTTGCTTGATCTCGATGATCACTAAATAAAGACTTGTTTTTGGCGCTTGTGAATTGGTGTGGCTGTCGGAGACGGGGATATAGCGGCAAAAGACTAGACGCGCGCTTAACGACCGAGCAAAGTCTGTAGAAGCAGCAAAAGAGCTGTTACTGCAAGCACTGGGCTCACGCGCACAAAAGATAGCACTTGTTGGTCTCGATCCAACGACTTTTGGGTTATGAGCCCAACACGCTTCCTCTGCGCCAAAGTGCTAGCTCAAACGCAACATCTCCCACCGACACACGCAAACGCCCAGAATTAAACCAAACGCAAACAGCCGCAATCGCACGCACGCACTCACCCCAATCAGACAATCCACATTCAAAACAACCCTCTCAAGCCTTCGATAGACTCCCCGAACGTTGATGCCGACGGTGCACCTCGATAACGTCGCTGTCGTCTTCCAGCGCTTGTCGATGTTTTGGCAACGAAATCACCGCTCACACAACCCAACCGAACGTCCCAAAAGCCGTTCGAGCGTTCCAAAATGAAAACTACATCACCTTGAGCCGCTCTTGCTTGATCTGGATGGTCTCTAAATAAAGACTTGTTTTTGGCGTTTGTGAATTGGTGTGGCTGTTGGAGACGTGGATATAGCGGCAAAAGACTAGACGCGCGCTTAACGACCAATCAAAGTCTGTAGAAGCAGCAGCTGAGCTGTTGCTGCAAGCACTGGTTTCACGCGCGCAAAAGATAGCACTTGTTGGTCTCGTTCCAACGACCTTTGGGTTATGAGCCCAACACGCTTCCTCTGCGCCAAAGTGCTAGCTCAAACGCAACATCTCCCACCGACACACGCAAACGCCCAGAATCAAACCATACGCAAACAGCCGCAATCGCACGCACGCACTCACCCCAATCAGACAACCAAAACAACCCTCTCAAGCCTTCGATAGACCCTTCGAACGTTGATGCCGACGGTGCACCTCGACAACGTCGCTGTCGTCTTCCAGCGCTTGTCGATGTTTTGGCAACGAAATCACCGCTCACACAACCCAACCGAACGTCCCAAAAGCCGTTCGAGCGTTCCAAAATGAAAACTACACCACCTTGAGCCGCTCGTCGCATCCGTTGCTTGATCTGGATGGTCTCTAAATAAAGACTTGTTTTTGGCGTTTGTGAATTGGTGTGGCTGTTGGAGACGTGGATATAGCGGCAAAAGACTAGACGCGCGCTTAACGACCGAGCAAAGTCTGTAGAAGCAGCAAAAGAGCTGTTACTGCAAGCACTGGGCTCACGCGCGCAAAAGATAGCACTTGTTGGTCTCGATGCAACGACTTTTGGGTTATGAGCCCATCACGCTTCCTCTGCGCCAAAGTGCTAGCTCAAACGCAACATCTCCCACCGACACACTCAAACGCCCAGAATTAAACCAAACGCAAACAGCCGCAAACAGCCGCAATCGCACGCACGCACTCACCCCAATCAGACAACCAAAACAACCCTCTCAAGCCTTCGATAGACCCCCCGAACGTTGATGCCGACGGTGCACCTCGACAACGTCGCTGTCGTCCTCCAGCGCTTGTCGATGTTTTGGCAACGAAATCACCGCTCACACAACCCAACCGAGCGTCCCAAAAGCCGTTCGAGCGTTCCAAAATGAAAACTACATCACCTCGAACCGCTCGTCGCATCCGTTGCTTGATCTCGATGATCACTAAATAAAGACTTGTTTTTGGCGCTTGTGAATTGGTGTGGCTGTTGGAGACGGGGATATAGCGGCAAAAGACTAGACTCGCGCTTTACGACCGAGCAAAGTCTGTAGAAGCAGCAATAGAGCTGTTACTGCAAGCACTGGGCTCACGCGCACAAAAGATAGCACTTGTTGGTCTCGATGCAACGACTTTTGGGTTATGAGCCCAACACGCTTCCTCTGCGCCAAAGTGCTAGCTCAAACGCAACATCTCCCACCGACACACTCAAACGCCCAGAATTAAACCAAACGCAACCAGCCGCAATCGCACGCACGCACTCACCCCAATCAGACAATCCACATTCAAAACAACCCTCTCAAGCCTTCGATAGACTCCCCGAACGTTGATGCCGACGGTGCACCTCGACAACGTCGCTGTCGTCTTCCAGCGCTTGTCGATGTTTTGGCAACGAAATCACCGCTCACACAACCCAACCGAACGTCCCAAAAGCCGTTCGAGCGTTCCAAAATGAAAACTACATCACCTCGAACCGCTCGTCGCATCCGTTGCTTGATCTGGATGGTCTCTAAATAAAGACTTGTTTTTGGCGTTTGTGAATTGGTGTGGCTGTCGGAGACGGGGATATAGCGGCAAAAGACTAGACGCGCGCTTTACGACGGAGCAAAGTCTGTAGAAGCAGCAAAAGAGCTGTTACTGCTAGCACTGGGCTCACGCGCGCAAAAGATAGCACTTGTTGGTCTCGATCCAACGACTTTTGAGTTATGAGCCCAACACGCTTCCTCTGCGCCAAAGTGCTAGCTCAAACGCAACCCCCCCCAAACGAGCACACGCAAACGCCCAGAATCAAACCATAGGCTACCTGCTTATCCGGCAATCGCACGCACGCACTCACCCCAATCAGACAATCCACATCCAAAACAACCCTCTCAAGCCTTCGATAGACTCCCCGAACGTTGATGCCGACGGTGCACCTCGATAACGTCGCTGTCGTCTTCCAGCGCTTGTCGATGTTTTGGCAACGAAATCACCGCTCACACAACCCAACCGAACGTCCCAAAAGCCGTTCGAGCGTTCCAAACTGAAACCTACATCACCTCGAACCGCTCGTCGCATCCGTTGCTTGATCTCGATGATCACTAAATAAAGACTTGTTTTTGGCGTTTGTGAATTGGTGTGGCTGTCGGAGACGGGGATATAGCGGCAAAAGACTAGACTCGCGCCTTACGACCGATCAAAGTCTGTAGAAGCAGCAAAAGAGCTGTTACTGCAAGCACTGGGCTCACGCGCGCAAAAGTTAGCACTTGTTGGTCTCGATCCAACGACCTTTGGGTTATGAGCCCAACACGCTTCCTCTGCGCCAAAGTGCTAGCTCAAACGCAACATCTCCCACCGACACACTGAAACGCCCAGAATTAAACCAAACGCAAACAGCCGCAATCGCACGCACGCACTTACCCCAATCAGACAATCCACATCCTAAACAACCCTCTCAAGCCTTCGATAGACTCCCCGAACGTTGATGCCGACGGTGCACCTCGATAACGTCGCTGTCGTCTTCCAGTGCTTGTCGATGTTTTGGCAACGAAATCACCGCTCACACACCCCAACCGAACGTCCCAAAAGCCGTTCGAGCGTTCCAAAATGAAAACTACACCACCTTGAGCCGCTCGTCGCATCCGTTGCTTGATCTGGATGGTCTCTAAATAAAGACTTGTTTTTGGCGTTTGTGAATTGGTGTGGCTGTTGGAGACGTGGATATAGCGGCAAAAGACTAGACGCGCGCTTAACGACCGAGCAAAGTCTGTAGAAGCAGCAAAAGAGCTGTTACTGCTAGCACTGGGCTCACGCGCGCAAAAGATAGCACTTGTTGGTCTCGATCCAACGACTTTTGGGTTATGAGCCCAACACGCTTCCTCTGCGCCAAAGTGCTAGCTCAAACGCAACATCTCCCACCGACACACGCAAACGCCCAGAATTAAACCAAACGCAAACAGCCGCAATCGCACGCACGCACTCACCCCAATCAGACAACCAAAACAACCCTCTCAAGCCTTCGATAGACCCTTCGAACGTTGATGCCGACGGTGCACCTCGACAACGTCGCTGTCGTCTTCCAGCGCTTGTCGATGTTTTGGCAACGAAATCACCGCTCACACAGCCCAACCGAACGTCTCAAAAGCCGTTCGAGCGTTCCAAAATGAAAACTACACCACCTCGAACCGCTCGTCGCATCCGTTGCTTGATCTCGATGGTCACTAAATAAAGACTTGTTTTTGGCGTTTGTGAATTGGTGTGACTGTTGGAGACGTGGATATAGCGGCAAAAGATTAGACGCGCGCTTAACGACCGAGCAAAGTCTGTAGAAGCAGCAAAAGAGCTGTTACTGCTAGCACTGGGCTCACGCGCGCAAAAGATAGCACTTGTTGGTCTCGATCCAACGACTTTTGGGTTATGAGCCCAACACGCTTCCTCTGCGCCAAAGTGCTAGCTCAAACGCAACATCTCCCACCGACACACGCAAACGCCCAGAATCAAACCATACGCAAACAGCCGCAATCGCACGCATGCACTCACCCCAATCAGACAACCTCTCAAGCCTTCGATAGACCCTTCGAACGTTGATGCCGACGGTGCACCTCGACAACGTCGCTGTCGTCTTCCAGCGCTTGTCGATGTTTTGGCAACGAAATCACCGCTCACACAACACAACCGAACGTCCCAAAAGCCGTTCGAGCGTTCCAAAAAGAAAACTACATCACCTCGAACCGCTCGTCGCATCCGTTGCTTGATCTCGATGATCACTAAATAGAGACTTGTTTTAGGCGCTTGTGAATTGGTGTGGCTGTTGGAGACGGTGATATAGCGGCAAAAGACTAGACGCGCGCTTAAAGACCGAGCAAAGTCTGTAGAAGCAGCAAAGAGCTGTTACTGCAAGCACTGGGCTCACGCGCACAAAAGATAGCACTTGTTGGTCTCGATCCAACGACTTTTGGGTTATGAGCCCAACACGCTTCCTCTGCGCCAAAGTGCTAGCTCAAACGCAACATCTCCCACCGACACACTCAAACGCCCAGAATTAAACCATACCCAAACAGCCGCAATCGCACGCACGCACTCACCCCAATCAGACAACAATCCTCCAAAACAACCCTCTCAAGCCTTCGATAGACTCCCCGAACGTTGATGCCGACGGTGCACCTCGATAACGTCGCTGTCGTCTTCCAGCGCTTGTCGATGTTTTGGCAACGAAATCACCGCTCACACAACCCAACCGAACGTCCCAAAAGCCGTTCGAGCGTTCCAAAATGATAACTACATCACCTCGTACCGCTCGTCGCATCCGTTGCTTGATCTCGATGATCACTAAATAAAGACTTGTTTTTGGCGCTTGTGAATTGGTGTGGCTGTCGGAGACGGGGATATAGCGGCAAAAGACTAGACGCGCGCTTAACGACCGAGCAAAGTCTGTAGAAGCAGCAAAAGAGCTGTTACTGCAAGCACTGGGTCACGCGCGCAAAAGATAGCACTTGTTGGTCTCGATATAACGACTTTGGGTTATGAGCCCAACCCGCTTCCTCTGCGCCAAAGTGCTAGCTCAAACGCAACATCTCCCACCGACACACGCAAACGCCCAGAATCAAACCATACGCAAACAGCCGCAATCGCACGCATGCACTCACCCCAATCAGACAACCTCTCAAGCCTTCGATAGACCCTTCGAACGTTGATGCCGACGGTGCACCTCGACAACGTCGCTGTCGTCTTCCAGCGCTTGTCGATGTTTTGGCAACGAAATCACCGCACACAACACAACCGAACGTCCCAAAAGCCGTTCGAGCGTTCCAAAATGAAAACTACATCACCTCGAACCTCTCGTCGCATCCGTTGCTTGATCTCGATGATCACTAAATAAAGACTTGTTTTTGGCGTTTGTGAATTGGTGTGGCTGTCGGAGACGGGGGTATAGCGGCAAAAGACTAGACTCGCGCTTTACGACCGAGCAAAGTCTGTAGAAGCAGCAAAAGAGCTGTTACTGCAAGCACTGGGCTCACGCGCGCAAAAGATAGCACTTGTTGGTCTCGATCCAACGACCTTTGGGTTATGAGCCCAACACGCTTCCTCTGCGCCAAAGTGCTAGCTCAAACGCAACATCTCCCACCGACACACTCAGACGCCCAGAAATAAACCAAACGCAAACAGCCGCAATTGCACGCACGCACTCACCCCAATCAGACAATCCACATCCAAAACAACCCTCTCAAGCCTTCGATAGACTCCCCGAACGTTGATGCCGACGGTGCACCTCGATAACGTCGCTGTCGTCTTCCAGCGCTTGTCGATGTTTTGGCAACGAAATCACCGCTCACACAACCCAACCGAACGTCCCAAAAGCCGTTCGAGCGTGCCAAAATGAAAACTACATCACCTCGAACCGCTCGTCGCATCCGTTGCTTGATCTCGATGATCACTAAATAAAGACTTGTTTTTGGCGCTTGTGAATTGGTGTGGCTGTCGGAGACGGGGGTATAGCGGCAAGAGACTAGACTCGCGCTTTACGACCGAGCAAAGTCTGTAGAAGCAGCAAAAGAGCTGTTACTGCAAGCACTGGGCTCACGCGCGCAAAAGATAGCACTTGTTGGTCTCGATCCAACGACCTTTGGGTTATGAGCTCAACACGCTTCCTCTGCGCCAAAGTGCTAGCTCAAACGCAACATCTCCCACCGACACACGCAAACGCCCAGAATCAAACCATACGCAAACAGCCGCAATCGCACGCACGCACTCACCCCAATCAGACAACCAAAACAACCCTCTCAAGCCTTCGATAGACCCTTCGAACGTTGATGCCGACGGTGCACCTCGATAACGTCGCTGTCGTCTTCCAGCGCTTGTCGATGTTTTGGCAACGAAATCACCGCTCACACAACCCAACCGAACGTCCCAAAAGCCGTTCGAGCGTTCCAAAATGAAAACTACATCACCTCGAACCGCTCGTCGCATCCGTTGCTTGATCTCGATGATCACTAAATAAAGACTTGTTTTTGGCGTTTGTGAATTGGTGTGGCTGTTGGAGACGGGGATATAGCGGCAAAAGACTAGACGCGCGCTTTACGACCGAGCAAAGTCTGTAGAAGCAGCAAAAGAGCTGTTACTGCTAGCACTGGGCTCACGCGCACAAAAGATAGCACTTGTTGGTCTCGATCCAACGACTTTTGGGTTATGAGCCCTACACGCTTCCTCTGCGCCAAAGTGCTAGCTCAAACGCAACATCTCCCACCGACACACTCAAACGCCCAGAATCAAACCATACGCAAACAGCCGCAATCGCACGCACGCACTCACCCCAATCAGACAATCCACATCCAAAACCACCTTCTCAAGCCTTCGATAGACTCCCCGAACGTTGATGCCGACGGTGCACCTCGATAACGTCGCTGTCGTCTTCCAGTGCTTGTCGATGTTTTGGCAACGAAATCACCGCTCACACAACCCAACCGAACGTCCCAAAAGCCGTTCGAGCGTTCCAAAATGAAAACTACATCACCTCGAACCGCTCGTCGCATCCGTTGCTTGATCTGGATGGTCTCTAAATAAAGACTTGTTTTTGGCGTTTGTGAATTGGTGTGGCTGTTGGAGACGTGGATATAGCGGCAAAAGACTAGACGCGCGCTTAACGACCGAGCAAAGTCTGTAGAAGCAGCAAAAGAGCTGTTACTGCAAGCACTGGGCTCACGCGCACAAAAGATAGCACTTGTTGGTCTCGATCCAACGACTTTTGGGTTATGAGCCCATCACGCTTCCTCTGCGCCAAAGTGCTAGCTCAAACGCAACATCTCCCACCGACACACTCAAACGCCCAGAATTAAACCAAACGCAACCAGCCGCAATCGCACGCACGCACTCACCCCCATCAGACAATCCACATCCAAAACACCCTCTCAAGCCCTCGATAGACTCCCCGAACGTTGATGCCGACGGTGCACCTCGATAAACGTCGCTTGTCGTCTTCAGAGCTTGTCGATGTTTTGGCGACGAATTCACCCGCTCCAACAACCCAACCCAAACGTCCCAAAAGCCGTTCGAGCGTTCCAAAATGAAAACTACATCACCTTGAGCCGCTCGTCGCATCCGTTGCTTGATCTGGATGATCTCTAAATAAAGACTTTTTTTTGGCGTTTGTGAATTGGTGTGGCTGTGTGGAGACGTGTATATAGCGGCAAAAGACTAGACGCGCGCTTAACGACCGAGCAAAGTCTGTAGAAGCAGCAAAAGAGCTGTTACTGCAAGCAGTGGGCTCACGCGCACAAAAGATAGCACTTGTTGGTCTCGATCCAACGACCTTTGGGTTATGAGCCCAACACGCTTCCTCTGCGCCAAAGTGCTAGCTCAAACGCAACATCTCCCACCGACACACTCAAACGCCCAGAATCAAACCATACGCAAACAGCCGCAATCGCACGCACGCACTCACCCCAATCAGACAATCCACATCCAAAACAACCCTCTCAAGCCTTCGATAGACTCCCCGAACGTTGATGCCGACGGTGCACCTCGACAACGTCGCTGTCGTCTTCCAGCGCTTGTCGATGTTTTGGCAACGAAATCACCGCTCACACAACCCAACCGAACGTCCCAAAAGCCGTTCGAGCGTTCCAAAATGAAAACTACACCACCTTGAGCCGCTCGTCGCATCCGTTGCTTGATCTGGATGGTCTCTAAATAAAGACTTGTTTTTGGCGTTTGTGAATTGGTGTGGCTGTCGGAGACGGGGATATAGCGGCAAAAGACTAGACGCGCGCTTAACGACCGAGCAAAGTCTGTAGAAGCAGCAAAAGAGCTGTTACTGCAAGCACTGGGCTCACGCGCACAAAAGATAGCACTTGTTGGTCTCGATCCAACGACTTTTGGGTTATGAGCCCAACACGCTTCCTCTGCGCCAAAGTGCTAGCTCAAACGCAACATCTCCCACCGACACACGCAAACGCCCAGAATTAAACCAAACGCAAACAGCCGCAATCGCACGCACGCACTCACCCCAATCAGACAATCCACATTCAAAACAACCCTCTCAAGCCTTCGATAGACTCCCCGAACGTTGATGCCGACGGTGCACCTCGATAACGTCGCTGTCGTCTTCCAGCGCTTGTCGATGTTTTGGCAACGAAATCACCGCTCACACAACCCAACCGAACGTCCCAAAAGCCGTTCGAGCGTTCCAAAATGAAAACTACATCACCTTGAGCCGCTCTTGCTTGATCTCGATGATCACTAAATAAAGACTTGTTTTTGGCGTTTGTGAATTGGTGTGGCTGTCGGAGACGGGGATATAGCGGCAAAAGACTAGACTCGCGCCTTACGACCGAGCAAAGTCTGTAGAAGCAGCAAAAGAGCTGTTACTGCAAGCACTGGGCTCACGCGCGCAAAAGATAGTACTTGTTGGTCTCGATCCAACGACCTTTGGGTTATGAGCCCAACACGCTTCCTCTGCGCCAAAGTGCTAGCTCAAACGCAACATCTCCCACCGACACACTCAGACGCCCAGAATTAAACCAAACGCAAACAGCCGCAATCGCACGCACGCACTCACCCCAATCAGACAATCCACATCCAAAACAACCCTCTCAAGCCTTCGATAGAACGTTGATGCCGACGGTGCACCTCGATAATGTCGCTGTCGTCTTCCAGCGCTTGTCGATGTTTTGGCAGCGAAATCACCGCTCACACAACCCAACCGAACGTCCCAAAAGCCGTTCGAGCGTTCCAAACTGAAAACTACATCACCTCGAACCGCTCGTCGCATCCGTTGCTTGATCTCGATGATCACTAAATAAAGACTTGTTTTTGGCGTTTGTGAATTGGTGTGGCTGTCGGAGACGGGGATATAGCGGCAAAAGACTAGACTCGCGCCTTACGACCGATCAAAGTCTGTAGAAGCAGCAAAAGAGCTGTTACTGCAAGCACTGGGCTCACGCGCGCAAAAGATAGCACTTGTTGGTCTCGATCCAACGACCTTTGGGTTATGAGCCCAACACGCTTCCTCTGCGCCAAAGTGCTAGCTCAAACGCAACATCTCCCACCGACACACTCAAACGCCCAGAATTAAACCAAACGCAAACAGCCGCAATCGCACGCACGCACTCACCCCAATCAGACAATCCACATCCTAAACAACCCTCTCAAGCCTTCGATAGACTCCCCGAACGTTGATGCCGACGGTGCACCTCGATAACGTCGCTGTCGTCTTCCAGCGCTTGTCGATGTTTTGGCAACGAAATCACCGCTCACACAACCCAACCGAACGTCCCAAAAGCCGTTCGAGCGTTCCAAACTGAAACCTACATCACCTCGAGTCGCTCGTCGCATCCGTTGCTTGATCTCGATGATCACTAAATAAAGACTTGTTTTTGGCGTTTGTGAATTGGTGTGGCTGTCGGAGACGGGGATATAGCGGCAAAAGACTAGACTCGCGCCTTACGACCGAGCAAAGTCTGTAGAAGCAGCAAAAGAGCTGTTACTGCAAGCACTGGGCTCACGCGCGCAAAAGATAGTACTTGTTGGTCTCGATCCAACGACCTTTGGGTTATGAGCCCAACACGCTTCCTCTGCGCCAAAGTGCTAGCTCAAACGCAACATCTCCCACCGACACACTCAGACGCCCAGAATTAAACCAAACGCAAACAGCCGCAATCGCACGCACGCACTCACCCCAATCAGACAATCCACATCCAAAACAACCCTCTCAAGCCTTCGATAGAACGTTGATGCCGACGGTGCACCTCGACAACGTCGCTGTCGTCTTCCAGCGCTTGTCGATGTTTTGGCAACGAAATCACCGCTCACACAACCCAACCGAACGTCCCAAAAGCCGTTCGAGCGTTCCAAAATGAAAACTACATCACCTCGAACCGCTCGTCGCATCCGTTGCTTGATCTCGATGATCACTAAATAAAGACTTGTTTTTGGCGTTTGTGAATTGGTGTGGCTGTCGGAGACGGGGATATAGCGGCAAAAGACTAGACTCGCGCCTTACGACCGAGCAAAGTCTGTAGAAGCAGCAAAAGAGCTGTTACTGCAAGCAGTGGGCTCACGCGCGCAAAAGATAGCACTTGTTGGTCTCGATCCAACGACCTTTGGGTTATGAGCCCAACACGCTTCCTCTGCGCCAAAGTGCTAGCTCAAACGCAACATCTACCACCGACACACTCAGACGCCCAGAATTAAACCAAACGCAAACAGCTGCAATCGCACGCACGCACTCACCCCAATCAGACAATCCACATCCAAAACAACCCTCTCAAGCCTTCGATAGACTCCCCGAACGTTGATGCCGACGGTGCACCTCGATAATGTCGCTGTCGTCTTCCAGCGCTTGTCGATGTTTTGGCAACGAAATCACCGCTCACACAACCCAACCGAACGTCCCAAAAGCCGTTCGAGCGTTCCAAAATGAAAACTACATCACCTCGAACCGCTCGTCGCATCCGTTGCTTGATCTCGATGATCACTAAATAAAGACTTGTTTTTGGCGCTTGTGAATTGGTGTGGCTGTTGGAGACGGGGATATAGCGGCAAAAGACTAGACGCGCGCTTTACGACGGAGCAAAGTCTGTAGAAGCAGCAAAAGAGCTGTTACTGCTAGCACTGGGCTCACGCGCGCAAAAGATAGCACTTGTTGGTCTCGATCCAACGACCTTTGGGTTATGAGCCCAACACGCTTCCTCTGCGCCAAAGTGCTAGCTCAAACGCAACATCTCCCACCGACACACTCAAACGCCCAGAATTAAACCAAACGCAAACAGCCGCAATCGCACGCACGCACTTACCCCAATCAGACAATCCACATCCAAAACAACCCTCTCAAGCCTTCGATAGACTCCCAGAACGTTGATGCCGACGGTGCACCTCGATAACGTCGCTGTCGTCTTCCAGCGCTTGTCGATGTTTTGGCAACGAAATCACCGCTCACACAACCCAACCGAACGTCCCAAAAGCCGTTCGAGCGTTCCAAAATGAAAACTACATCACCTCGAACCGCTCGTCGCATCCGTTGCTTGATCTCGATGATCACTAAATAAAGACTTGTTTTTGGCGTTTGTGAATTGGTGTGGCTGTCGGAGACGGGGATATAGCGGCAAAAGACTAGACTCGCGCCTTACGACCGAGCAAAGTCTGTAGAAGCAACAAAAGAGCTGTTACTGCAAGCACTGGGCTCACGCGCGCAAAAGATAGCACTTGTTGGTCTCGATCCAACGACCTTTGGGTTATGAGCCCAACACGCTTCCTCTGCGCCAAAGTGCTAGCTCAAACGCAACATCTCCCACCGACACACGCAAACGCCCAGAATTAAACCAAACGCAAACAGCCGCAATCGCACGCACACACTCACCCCAATCAGACAATCCACATCCAAAACAACCCTCTCAAGCCTTCGATAGACTCCCCGAACGTTGATGCCGACGGTGCACCTCGATAACGTCGCTGTCGTCTTCCAGCGCTTGTCGATGTTTTGGCAGCGAATCACCGCTCACACAACCCAACCGAACGTCCCAAAAGCCGTTCGAGCGTTCCAAAATGATAACTACATCACCTCGTACCGTTTGTCGCATCCGTTGCTTGATCTCGATGATCACTAAATAAAGACTTGTTTTTGGCGCTTGTGAATTGGTGTGGCTGTTGGAGACGGGGATATAGCGGCAAAAGACTAGACGCGCGCTTTACGACCGAGCAAAGTCTGTAGAAGCAGCAAAAGAGCTGTTACTGCAAGCACTGGGCTCACGCGCGCAAAAGATAGCACTTGTTGGTCTCGATCCAACGACTTTTGGGTTATGAGCCCATCACGCTTCCTCTGCGCCAAAGTGCTAGCTCAAACGCAACATCTCCCACCGACACACGCAAACGCCCAGAATTAAACCAAACGCAAACAGCCGCAATCGCACGCACGCACTTACCCCAATCAGACAATCCACATCCAAAACAACCCTCTCAAGCCTTCGATAGACTCCCCGAACGTTGATGCCGACGGTGCACCTCGATAACGTCGCTGTCGTCTTCCAGCGCTTGTCGATGTTTTGGCAACGAAATCACCGCTCACACAACCCAACCGAACGTCCCAAAAGCCGTTCGAGCGTTCCAAACTGAAAACTACACCACCTTGAGCCGCTCGTCGCATCCGTTGCTTGATCTGGATGGTCTCTAAATAAAGACTTGTTTTTGGCGTTTGTGAATTGGTGTGGCTGTTGGAGACGTGTATATAGCGGCAAAAGACTAGACGCGCGCTTAACGACCGAGCAAAGTCTGTAGAAGCAGCAAAAGAGCTGTTACTGCAAGCAGTGGGCTCACGCGCGCAAAAGATAGCACTTGTTGGTCTCGATCCAACGACCTTTGGGTTATGAGCCCAACACGCTTCCTCTGCGCCAAAGTGCTAGCTCAAACGCAACATCTCCCACCGACACACTCAAACGCCCAGAATTATACCAAACGCAAACAGCCGCAATCGCACGCACACACTCACCCCAATCAGACAATCCACATCCAAAACAACCCTCTCAAGCCTTCGATAGACTCCCCGAACGTTGATGCCGACGGTGCACCTCGATAACGTCGCTGTCGTCTTCCAGCGCTTGTCGATGTTTTGGCAACGAAATCACCGCTCACACAACCCAACCGAACGTCCCAAAAGCCGTTCGAGCGTTCCAAAATGAAAACTACATCACCTCGAACCGCTCGTCGCATCCGTTGCTTGATCTCGATGATCACTAAATAAAGACTTGTTTTTGGCGTTTGTGAATTGGTGTGGCTGTCGGAGACGGGGATATAGCGGCAAGAGACTAGACTCGCGCTTTACGACCGAGCAAAGTCTGTAGAAGCAGCAAAAGAGCTGTTACTGCAAGCACTGGCTCACGCGCGCAAAAGATAGCACTTGATGGTCTCGATCCCAACGACCTTTGGGTTATGAGCCAACTACGCTTCCTCTGCGCCAAAGTGCTAAGCTCAAACGCTACATCTACCCACCGCCCACGCAAGCGCCCAGAATAAACCAAACGCAAACAGCCGCAATCGCACGCACGCACTCACCCCAATCAGACAATCCACATCCAAAACAACCCTCTCAAGCTTCGATAGACCCTTTCGAACGTTGATGCCGACGGTGCACCTCGATAACGTCGCTGTCGTCTTCCAGCGCTTGTCGATGTTTTGGCAACGAAATCACCGCTCACACAACCCAACCGAACGTCTCAAAAGCCGTTCGAGCGTTCCAAAATGAAAACTACACCACCTCGAACCGCTCGTCGCATCCGTTGCTTGATCTCGATGGTCACTAAATAAAGACTTGTTTTTGGCGTTTGTGAATTGGTGTGACTGTTGGAGACGTGGATATAGCGGCAAAAGATTAGACGCGCGCTTAACGACCGAGCAAAGTCTGTAGAAGCAGCAAAAGAGCTGTTACTGCTAGCACTGGGCTCACGCGCGCAAAAGATAGCACTTGTTGGTCTCGATCCAACGACTTTTGGGTTATGAGCCCAACACGCTTCCTCTGCGCCAAAGTGCTAGCTCAAACGCAACATCTCCCACCGACACACGCAAACGCCCAGAATTAAACCAAACGCAAACAGCCGCAATCGCACGCACGCACTCACCCCAATCAGACAACCAAAACAACCCTCTCAAGCCTTCGATAGACCCTTCGAACGTTGATGCCGACGGTGCACCTCGATAACGTCGCTGTCGTCTTCCAGCGCTTGTCGATGTTTTGGCAACGAAATCACCGCTCACACAACCCAACCGAACGTCCCAAAAGCCGTTCGAGCGTTCCAAAATGAAAACTACATCACCTCGAACCGCTCGTCGCATCCGTTGCTTGATCTCGATGATCACTAAATAAAGACTTGTTTTTGGCGCTTGTGAATTGGTGTGGCTGTTGGAGACGGGGATATAGCGGCAAAAGACTAGACGCGCGCTTTACGACGGAGCAAAGTCTGTAGAAGCAGCAAAAGAGCTGTTACTGCTAGCACTGGGCTCACGCGCGCAAAAGATAGCACTTGTTGGTCTCGATCCAACGACCTTTGGGTTATGAGCCCAACACGCTTCCTCTGCGCCAAAGTGCTAGCTCAAACGCAACATCTCCCACCGACACACGCAAACGCCCAGAATCAAACCATACGCAAACAGCCGCAATCGCACGCACGCACTCACCCCAATCAGACAATCCACATCCAAAACAACCCTCTAAAGCCTTCGATAGACTCCCAGAACGTTGATGCCGACGGTGCACCTCGATAACGTCGCTGTCGTCTTCCAGCGCTTGTCGATGTTTTGGCAACGAAATCACCGCTCACACAACCCAACCGAACGTCCCAAAAGCCGTTCGAGCGTTCCAAAATGAAAACTACATCACCTCGAACCGCTCGTCGCATCCGTTGCTTGATCTCGATGATCACTAAATAAAGACTTGTTTTTGGCGTTTGTGAATTGGTGTGGCTGTCGGAGACGGGGATATAGCGGCAAAAGACTAGACTCGCGCCTTACGACCGAGCAAAGTCTGTAGAAGCAGCAAAAGAGCTGTTACTGCAAGCAGTGGGCTCACGCGCGCAAAAGATAGCACTTGTTGGTCTCGATCCAACGACCTTTGGGTTATGAGCCCAACACGCTTCCTCTGCGCCAAAGTGCTAGCTCAAACGCAACATCTCCCACCGACACACGCAAACGCCCAGAATTAAACCAAACGCAAACAGCCGCAATCGCACGCACGCACTCACCCCAATCAGACAATCCACATCCAAAACAACCCTCTAAAGCCTTCGATAGACTCCCAGAACGTTGATGCCGACGGTGCACCTCGATAATGTCGCTGTCGTCTTCCAGCGCTTGTCGATGTTTTGGCAGCGAAACTACCGCTCACACAACCCAACCGAACGTCCCAAAAGCCGTTCGAGCGTTCCAAAATGAAAACTACATCACCTCGAACCGCTCGTCGCATCCGTTGCTTGATCTCGATGATCACTAAATAAAGACTTGTTTTTGGCGCTTGTGAATTGGTGTGGCTGTCGGAGACGGGGGTATAGCGGCAAAAGACTAGACTCGCGCCTTACGACCGAGCAAAGTCTGTAGAAGCAGCAAAAGAGCTGTTACTGCAAGCACTGGGCTCACGCGCGCAAAAGATAGCACTTGTTGGTCTCGATCCAACGACTTTTGGGTTATGAGCCCAACACGCTTCCTCTGCGCCAAAGTGCTAGCTCAAACGCAACATCTACCACCGACACACTCAGACGCCCAGAATTAAACCAAACGCAAACAGCCGCAATCGCACGCACACACTCACCCCAATCAGACAATCCACATCCAAAACAACCCTCTCAAGCCTTCGATAGACTCCCCGAACGTTGATGCCGACGGTGCACCTCGATAACGTCGCTGTCGTCTTCCAGCGCTTGTCGATGTTTTGGCAACGAAATCACCGCTCACACAACCCAACCGAACGTCCCAAAAGCCGTTCGAGCGTTCCAAAATGAAAAGTACATCACCTCGAACCGCTCGTCGCATCCGTTGCTTGATCTCGATGATCACTAAATAAAGACTTGTTTTTGGCGTTTGTGAATTGGTGTGGCTGTCGGAGACGGGGGTATAGCGGCAAAAGACTAGACTCGCGCCTTACGACCGAGCAAAGTCTGTAGAAGCAGCAAAAGAGCTGTTACTGCAAGCACTGGGCTCACGCGCGCAAAAGATAGCACTTGTTGGTCTCGATCCAACGACCTTTGGGTTATGAGCCCAACACGCTTCCTCTGCGCCAAAGTGCTAGCTCAAACGCAACATCTCCCACCGACACACTGAAACGCCCAGAGTTAAACCAAACGCAAACAGCCGCAATCGCACGCACGCACTTACCCCAATCAGACAATCCACATCCAAAACAACCCTCTCAAGCCTTCGATAGACTCCCCGAACGTTGATGCCGACGGTGCACCTCGATAACGTCGCTGTCGTCTTCCAGCGCTTGTCGATGTTTTGGCAACGAAATCACCGCTCACACAACCCAACCGAACGTCCCAAAAGCCGTTCGAGCGTTCCAAACTGAAAACTACATCACCTCGAACCGCTCGTCGCATCCGTTGCTTGATCTCGATGATTACTAAATAAAGACTTGTTTTTGGCGTTTGTGAATTGGTGTGGCTGTTGGAGACGGGGATATAGCGGCAAAAGACTAGACTCGCGCTTTACGACCGAGCAAAGTCTGTAGAAGCAGCAAAAGAGCTGTTACTGCAAGCACTGGGCTCACGCGCGCAAAAGATAGCACTTGTTGGTCTCGATCCAACGACCTTTGGGTTATGAGCCCAACACGCTTCCTCTGCGCCAAAGTGCTAGCTCAAACGCAACATCTCCCACCGACACACTCAGACGCCCAGAATTAAACCAAACGCAAACAGCCGCAATCGCACGCACACACTCACCCCAATCAGACAATCCACATCCAAAACAACCCTCTCAAGCCTTCGATAGACTCCCAGAACGTTGATGCCGACGGTGCACCTCGATAACGTCGCTGTCGTCTTCCAGCGCTTGTCGATGTTTTGGCAACGAAATCACCGCTCACACAACCCAACCGAACGTCCCAAAAGCCGTTCGAGCGTTCCAAAATGAAAAGTACATCACCTCGAGCCGCTCGTCGCATCCGTTGCTTGATCTCGATGATCACTAAATAAAGACTTGTTTTTGGCGCTTGTGAATTGGTGTGGCTGTCGGAGACGGGGATATAGCGGCAAAAGACTAGACTCGCGCTTTACGACCGAGCAAAGTCTGTAGAAGCAGCAAAAGAGCTGTTACTGCAAGCACTGGACTCACGGGCGCAAAAGGTAGCACTTGTTGGTCTCGATCCAACGACCTTTGGGTTATGATCCCTACACGCTTCCTCTGCGCCAAAGTGCTAGCTCAAACGCAACATCTCCCACCGACACACTCAAACGCCCAAAATCAAACCAAACGCAAACAGCCGCAATCGCACGCACGCACTCACCCCAATCAGACAATCCACATCCAAAACAACCCTCTCAAGCCTTAGTTAGACACCAGGATCCCGGGGACAGGGGAACGCCGGATACCAGTAGGGGCGGGGCGCCCTACTGAGGAAGAACTAAGTCTTCGCACTCTCGAATCGGCGACGAGCAGCCCGCCGCTGCTCGTAGTACATGGAGGTGTACGGGATCACCCCTTTAAAATCATGATCGATTCTGGGGCGTCGAAGAATTTCGCACGCCGCCAGACGGTTGCTCGTAGCAGCAAAACGCTGTCTGATGCTTTGAAAGAAAGCAAAGGCAACGGGACGGTGTCAGTGCGACTGGCCAACGGGAAGGTCGTAACTGTCCCCAACATCCGAATGGATCTGGCCGTCAAGTTCGAAGACTTCGACAGTCCAGAACAGTTCACTTCTCTCGGCATGGATCCTTACGATTTGATCCTGGGCATGCTCTGGCTCGAGAAGTACGAGCCCTGAATCGACTGGCGAGGCAAGGCAATCGGTGACAGCCGCCCTGCGAAGTCCGACAGAGCATTGATGAGTCATGTTCCCACCTCTGTCAGGACATGGGGCGCCCGCAAGGGCTGCCAGGGTACTGAAGCATTTAGCAGATGCTTGGGAGTCGTCGACGTAAATGACGACTCCGAGAACGCTGCGATGGCGGCGGCGCTAGGAGTCGCCGGCCAAGTGGGTAACTGATGTCCACAAGCGGGTAACATAGATCCGCAGACAGCTGCAGCTGTCATGAACGCTGGTAATAGCGTGTAGAAGGTGGGTAACAGAGCTCCACCCACAGTCTCCCATACCCTAACTGAAGAGGAAAACGTCGGATACTTCCTGTGCGGGCACACGCCCATACCATAACTGAAGAGGAAAGCGCGGGATGCACTTCCTGTGTGGGTAACATAGTACCACACGAGGTTTCAAGTGCCTCGGATGTCGGCACAATGACATCCCCAGACATGGGTAACGAAGTTCCATGTCACGGTCGCCGTCGTCGACGACGCCGCCGCCGCCGCCGAGAGTCGGATCTGAACCTCGTTCAGATTGACGTCGCTTTAAGCGGATCGCAGCCCAGGGCCCGGGCTCCTCCGACACGGCCGGTGGAAGAGTGCTATCACATCTTCGATTGCGAGACCGGTTTACCCGT
The DNA here is from genome assembly GCF_000142945.1 of Phytophthora infestans T30-4. Classification (NCBI taxonomy): domain Eukaryota; phylum Oomycota; class Peronosporomycetes; order Peronosporales; family Peronosporaceae; genus Phytophthora; species Phytophthora infestans. The sequence goes on from NW_003303751.1 coordinate 3,466,003, forward strand.
CAAGACATCGGGTGTCCATTTGGAACCGTTTCCAGAGGTTGCAGAGATACTAAACCTCAAGGAAATGACGGCCGAGTCTTTCCTGGCCAACTTCAAGACTGGGAAGATTGCCGAGATGGTGCTCATGAGACCAGTGGCCACTCGGGAGGAGCTGAACGCTTCCTCTGTATTGGACGAGGACGTCCTAGAAGAGCTAAGCAAGTAGCGTCAGACGCGCTTGGGTTTTAAGATTCTTAAGAAACCCAAGAATCGTTTGTATCCTTTGGTGACGGAGTATGCGGACGTGATGAACAAACATCCACCGACCCAGCTCCCACCAGATCGAGGCGTACGGCATGAGATCGATCTCGTGCCTGGCACAAAGTACTGTGTCACGAGACAATGGCCTCTTCCACGCGAACAGTGCGAGGTCATTGATGCCTTCTTCGCCGCGAAAGCGAAGGCAGGGATGGTGCGGGAGTCGAAATCCCCGCACTCGACGCCACCTTTCTGCGTTCGGAAGCCGAACGGGAAGTGGCGTCTAGTTTACGCTTATAACAAGCTGAGCAACGCGACGGTACCGGCCCAGACACCAATCCCACGAAAGGATGGGTTGATGAACAACATGGCCGGAAGCGTACTGTACAGTGCGCTGGATTTGGTAGACGGATACTAGCAGATACTGATGCGCAAGAGCCCACCGCGGTGAGCACTCCAAGCGGCATGCTTTGGGAGTGGCTCGTCATGCCACATGGCTTGTCTAACGCCCCGGCGACATTCAACCGCCTGGTGATGCAACTGTTCAGGCCTTAGCGCGCCTTCGCACGAACGTACTTCGACACCATCTTCGTCCATAGCCGTACCGAGGGAGGCAAGACGACCATGGAGGTGCATCTAGGACACCTCCGCCGAGTGCTGGACGTGATGCGAGCGAACAAGCTCTACGCCAACATCGACAAGTGCGTTTTCGCGTCACTAGAGATCAAGGTTCTCGGTTGCTTCCTCAGCAACGTGGGCGTTCGGGCTGACCCAGACAAGGTCCAGGTCATTGCAGCATGGCGGACGCCCCGATCCCAGAAGGATCTTTGAAAGTGGTTGGGCTTGGCTAACTACCTTCACAAGTACAGCGCAAGGCACACGGGCCTCGCTAAGCCCTTGTCGGACCTTCTTCAGAAGGACGCCGACTTGTGGGAGCAAGAGCACCAGGATGCCTTTGACAGCATCAAGGCCAGTCTCCAAGAGGCCCCTGTCCTGGCCCTGCCGGGCGAGACGAAGCCGTTTAGCGTCGTCTGCGATGCCTCCGATTACGCCATCGGATGTGCATTGCTGCAGGCCGACACGGCTGGACACGAACGAGTCATCTCGTTCCAGTCCAGGCAGCTCAAAACCGCCGAGCGGAACTACCCTGTCCACGACAAGGAGCTCCTGGCAATGAACTATGCCCTTGTGACGTTTCGTGTTCACCTTCTGGGCTCTAGGCCCTTTCTGATCTACACAGACCACGCGCCCTTGAGGACGGCGACTAACTCGCCTCACCTCTCCCAAAGGATGGCGAGGTGGCTGTCCTTCTTCGCGGAATACAACTTCCGCGTCGAATACAAGCCGGGCAAGCTCAACGTGCTTGCGGACGCCATCTCTCGGCGTCCTGACTACGAGTTGGCCCACATCACACGGGTGACAACGGATCTATATGATCGGATGCGCGTGGCGTATCGGGACGATGAGGCTGTCGCGCCTATCGTCAAGTTTCTAGCAGTAGAACCGAACGCGAAGTCCAACTGCCGACAGAGCTGACAGTGTCTAGTCGTAGGCGCCTCGTGTCTAATAACACTAATTCACCCACCTTAAACACAATTAAGTTTTCTCTTCCTTGTTTGTCAGAGTACTCATTCTGTCTGTCCTGGGCCGCTGCCATGGCATCGCGGACCCTGTTGATCATGCCCAGCTTGGTATCCACAAAGGATTCCACTTGTTTCCGCAGCGAGACCGGTCTCACATCTGAGACCTGGGAGGGAAGAGCTTTCCGATCCTCTCCCTTACTTAGAAAAGAGGAAACAGTGTCTCCTCGAGGAGTGAGAGACACGCTGGGGTGACGGAAGCCACACAAGTAGAGCGGCGTGAACCCCGTGGGCGTGCACCGCGCTGCGTTATTGAGCGCAAACTCAACCAAGAAGCTGCGTCGACAACGTACGTGGGGCTTCTGCGCACACACTGTACAGAGTGTCCTCGAGCACTCGGTCGACGCGCTCCGTCTGGCCGTCTGTCTGTGGACGGTCCGCAGTGGAAATCTGCAGACGAGTTCCCAGTAAAAGAAACAGAGTTTTCCAAAACGCGGCCGTGAACCGCGGGTCTCGGTCCAAAACAATCGTCCTCGGGAGACCGTGATAGCGGAACATGCCATCGACGAGCAACCTCGCGGTCTGTTCTCCTGTGACGGTGGCGGATACTGGAGCAAGATGTACCATCTTGCTCAGCCGACACACGAGCACCAAAATCCTGGTGTTGCCGTGTCCGTCGGCGGGAAGCCCAAAGATGAAGTCAAGACTCATCGACTTCCAGCAGTCACCCGGAACGGGCAGGGTCTGTAACGGAGCCGAAGAGTGCCCTGCGGGCTTAGCCCGCTGACATGTTTCGCGTGTCTTCATGTACCGAGCGACCCACTTGTACATGTGGGTCCACCAGAAGGCCCGAAAGACTGACAGTAAGGTCTTCTCGTGACCCAAGTGGCCAATGGAGGGCGCATTGTTCGCCTCCGCGATGATGTCGAGCTTCAGACCCTCGTCGTTGGGTACGACCACCCGTGGAGGTTCACTAAGAGGAGGCCATCCTTCAACTTATATCGGTGGAGCCGAGAACGCTTTCGCGACTGAAGCCAGCAACAAGCTGAAGCACCGCTTCATTGGACCGCTCGCAGTCTTGGATAAGGCATGGTGCGTCGTACACCATCGACCTGCCTAAGTCAATGACGACGCACCCGACGCTTTACGTTGGACGTCTTAAGCGGTAATGTGATCCGCAGGGGGTTGCTGACTCGCAGACCCACCTTGACCCAGCTCCTCGAAGCGAGGGCCGGTCACAGACGTCGACGAGAGCGTCGGAGCAGGCACTCAAGCCTCGGTCGGAACGGCAAGGCTGCGGTCAAGCCCGTACGCCGGAGGGGCTCCGCACGAACGGACCCCGGAGCCATACGCCGAGTACGCTGAGTACGCCGGGTACGCACCATACGCGTACGTCTGGGGGTGTGCCGCAGGCGGCTCCGGACGTGGCAACAGAGCCTCGATCCGTCGGATCATGCGAAAAGCCTCGTCAATATCGGACGAAGAGGCCCGCCAGTCCACCCGCAGATGCAGGCTCGAGACCCCCCGCTCCAGCTGGTCCAGACGACCCGCAAGACGAGCGAGCACGCCCTGATTCCCGGCCTGAGTTTCAGCATCACCGCCAGCCCCAAGGCTAAGTGCAATCTCAAGAACGAGGACGCGTTGACGAAGGCGGTCAACCTCAGGGCCCTGTGTCGGACCCGCAGGAGGGCGCTCGGTCGAGAGTAGCGTTCGGGAGGCGGCGAGTACTCGTACTCGCTCGAGGGCACCTCCGCCCCTGCTTGACCGGGACGGAGAGGTCCACTACCACGTGGAGCGGATTCTCCAGGAGCAACGGCGTCGTGGTAAGCGACAGCTCCTCATGAAGTGGAGGGGTTATGCCCACTCTGAGAACTCGTGGGAGCCGATTGAACGGCTCCTGATAGACTGCCCAAAGGCTGTCGCAATCTGGAACAGAAGCGGCGGTAGCTTCATAAGTAATCCCGGGGCTTCTTGCCCGGACGTTGATGACACTCCCGTACCCACGCTCATCGTGAGAGCTAGAAGCCGCGCGCTTCAGAATGTCCCTTGGCTTCATGCGCTTGGTAACCAAGTGGGCAAACGGGACACGAAGATCACGCTGGTCCAGGATGTGGGACAGCAGCTGATCTTCGTAACCCTGAAGATGAGTACTTGAGAGACGCAACCCATGCCCAGAACATGTCATTACACGAGTTCCAGTTAGGTCAGTTCTCGGGAAGAACCCAGGGGTAGCCCCAGAGAGGGTAGAGACCACCCCGGTTCTCGAGCCTCTTACGACAAGTCGTGAAGTCCTTTAAAGAGGTTCGGTGCGGCGCGAGAAGCACGCACGGGTCCGCCTCCAAGCTGTCGACGAACAACTGATCCATCTGGACCAGGGCCTGTTCATAAACATGTGGCCACCAACAAGCTCACGAGGAGCGACGAGGATCTCCAGAAAGAGATCAGCCCCAGAGCCCATCTCGGGAGGCCAATAACCTCTGAAGTTGATGGCAGCTCCCTGATTGACGGGTGTCACCACCGGACCCCCACGCATGCGCCGGGCAGCTTGGAAATCCTCCTGCTGCTGGTCGAGGTCGTTCTTGATCTCCCGGGGCTCACGGATAGCATCCTCCCCCTCCTCTTCCTCTTCATCCGAGGAACCGAAGAGGCTTCGATAGGAGTACCCAGTCTCCTTCTCCTCTTGTAATGGACACTTCGAAGCCGTGCGCTTCTTAGACGGCTTGGCGTCTTCGGCTTTGGCGGCCTTATCACGCGCAAGGCCTCGGCGAGCGAGAGATGTTTAAGAGGTTTCTCCTCCTCGTCGTCACCAGCTTTGGGAGAGCCCTTAGCCTTGAAGGCAGGACTCTCAGAGCGCACAGACGTCCTGGGACTGTGATCACTGTGATCACTAGCGAGCGAGTGCACGCTGTCGTCGTCGTGCTCGCTGGGCACTGGCGTGTACCCTCCCACTGAGCCCACAGGAGCATCGTGAGTGCTCCCGGACTCGGCCTCGTCCTCACCGCCCGAACCGAACTCACGTTCAGTGAATCGCGGGATCGGCGGTTGTCTGGAGAGACCGAAGGTGACGGACTGCGGCGCTTGCTTGCACGCTTGCTCGCAGCCGCGTCACCAGTTAAGACGATCGCCTCCAAGGCCACCTTAGTAGCCTCCTAGAGTGCAGATCCTTTGCTGCGAGGCTTAGTGCTCTAGGCTTGCGCTTTTCCGGCAGCAGCCTTGGAGCATGTTTTCGCACCGCTCTTCGCAGTGCCACGGGACATGCTAAAGGTCGATGTGGAGACTGGGCCCGGGCCCCCAATGCTCACTTGCTTACACAAATGATAATCATTGATGTGACCATTAATTAGCCAATTCACATGATTTTCAAAGCACACGTAAAACAGTATTCTTACGCAAGATTTTCTTTCCAACAGCATTGCGGTCGCTTTTATCTGCGCACCTCATACATACAATCGCCGCGAGTGGTGATTGTAGAAGTAGGTACATACGCATAGCTGACCCCTAGAAGAAAATGTCGGTTGCCTGTCTCACACCTCGTCATTAGGCTCTGTTTCATTTGAGAATAAGTAGCTGAATAACCAAGCCGGAATAGTGAATCAAACGAAACAGATTTGATATAAGTTGATCTCGTGGAAAAGTGATGTCAACTTTTGAAGGTATCCGATTCCCTACTGAAGAGCTACATGTACTACATGTACGTGCTCGCTGATGGAGCATGCTGCGCGCTCGCTACAGCCTCATCTGGGACATCGTTGCGCACCACACTGCATCCATCGCTTTCCTACGGGTGTAAATTGATTAAGAACGTGTTGAATCGTCGCCATCTGCGAAACGTCCGCGGACAAGGCGGTACAAATTCGAGTGCCTTGGGCTCATCTCTACCCGAGGAAATTTAGGTCATGTTTGCTTCGTTTGTCTGTTGTTGAAGCACCCCGCGCATCCCTACCTACACCAAGCGTCGACTAGCACATCTACTCGAGCGATATCTGCCAGAGTACGCCTACAGCCATGGGCCATGGCTGGCCACCGATATATATCAGCTTGTGCACGTTTATTCCCGGGGTTAAAGTTATTCTGACTTTGAAAACCAGAATTAAGATAATCCGATAATACCTTTTAAGCCAATGAAATCAAATAATTTGTCAAAAAGGGCTAATTTATATTATCTTTTTTATTCCTATTCTACTTAATCTCAAATGAAGCAGCCCCTTATTAAGTACGTACCGGTCTGTAAGCAGCTGAAACGCCGACCTCTTGCATCTTGAGGCGAACGTTTTTTGCTGAACTCCTCTATCTTCTGCTCTGCTTCGACTAGTGTAGACTGCCCTTCTCGCGCTCACCGGCATAATAGAGAGCTTGTGGCGACGCAAAAAATGCTTTAGCAGGCCTTGAAAAGCCCTTCGCCAGATCCGCTGATTCTGGGGAGCTCCTGTGCTTGCAGCCTTATCATCATGCTCGCCACAGGCACTCCATTGACTCTTAGTTCATTTATTGAAACGGGGTACGTAGCCCTAAGTGTACCCTGGTTACATGAAGTGTGACACTTCACACTTCAGGAGTATGACACGTCATACTTCGGGATATTTGGTACAAAGTACCAAGGTCGTTCAAAGCCAACCATTGGTTAACGACATTGCATTTCTATAGGTGACTTATAGTTTGTATTAAACCCAAGCTTTATTTACCTATAAATATACTCAGTTTACATTCTACCTTAATTTGGTCACTTCGCTCTCTTTTAACTAAAGAGGGGACCTGTGAACTGCCGTTCACTGAGAGTTTGTATACTCTCGGAAGATAACTTCCTCTAGCGCAAGGTGCTGTGTGACCCCGTCACACCTGGTAGCACTCGTAGTCAATCCACGCCACCGCGGGTAGACTACCTGAACCTCTCCGAAGTTCGTTACCATGGATAGGAACGACTTCTCCCATATGAACGACTCTCAGTTCGAGTCGGTTCGGAAGCTGGCAGGCATCTTCGGGATGGAGGCCCTGCAGAGCCTGGTGGTGTCAGCACCGGCTGAGCAGCTCGAGCGCGTCAATGCGTTCGACGCATACGAGCAGGGCCTCATCGCACATGTGCGAGAGAGCCTGCAGGCTCCGGCGGCGGAAGCAAATCCGCCTCACCCGAAGCCAATACGGCTGAAGGTTAAGCCGTATGAAGGGAAGGAAGGCGAAAACCTTTACTTCTGGGTCCGAGATATAGAGCTCGCGATGAACGCGGCTCTGATCTCGACCGAGCAACTCCGTGTTGCTTTTGCACTCTCCAACCTTAGCGGCCGTGCTAAGAGTTGGGTGTACACACGGGAAGCAACATCCCCTGGATGTTTCACATCCTAGGCTCAGCTGTGTGAACAGCTCCGAGCCGCGTTCCTCCCGGCGAACTACGAGTACCGCCAGCGTTCGCGCTTCCTCTCGTGTAAAAAAGGGAGACGCGAACTGCACGAGTACGTGCAAGAGATACGGGAGCTCACGGCGTCCCTAGTGGGAAACCCACTCAACGAACACATCCAGATGACTGTGTTCATGGACGGCCTTCGACTGGGCCCCGCACGCACTCAGCTGTTCCGGGTGCAGTCAAGCACCCTTGAAGAAGCGATTCAAGTGGCTCTTCAAGAAGAGTACAGCCATCGCCAGGCGCGTACGCCGGCCTCAGCGTGGCCTGGGAGTTCCTTCTCGGCTCCCGGTAGAACAAGCCCCTACGGACCAGTTCCCATGGAACTCAGGTCCGCCGAACAGCGTGACATCCGCTGCTTCGGCTGTGGGAAGATGGGCCACTTCAAGCGCGACTGTCCCGCGGAAGGACTCCGCAGACGGTCCTTCCCCTAGCCCGTCCTCAAGGGTCGCTGGCAGAAGCCAGGATCCCGGGGACAGGGGAACGCCGGGAACCAGTAGGGGCGGGGGGGGGGGGCCCTACTGGGAAGAACTAAGTCTTCGTGATGGGTGCGCGGGTGGCGCGTACCACGGGGACTTAGCCCCTGAGAGTCTTCGCACTCTCGAATCGGCGAAGAGCAGCGGCGGGTTGCTCGTAGTACACGGATGTGTACGGGGATACGATCATCCCTTTAGAATCTTAATCGATTCTGGGGCGTCGAAAAATTTCGCACGCCGCCAGACGGCTGATCGCAACAGCAACAAGTTGTCAGATGCTTTGAGAGAAAGCAAGGGCAACGGGACGGTGTCAGTGCGACTGACTGACGGGAAGGTCGTCACTGCCCCCAACGTCCAAGTGGATCTAGCCGTCAAGTTTGAAGACTTTGACAGCCTCGAACAGTTCACTGTTCTCGATATGGATCCATATGATATGATCGTGGGCATGCCATTGAGAAGCACGAGCCCTGGATCGACTGGCGAGGCAAAGCAATCGGTGCCAGCCGCCCTGCGCAGTCCGACAGAGCATTGGTGAGTCATGTTCCCACCTCTGTCAGGACCCGGGGCGATCGCAAGGGCTGCCAGGGTACCAAAGCATCCGGCAGATGCTTGGGAGTCGTCGACGTATATGACGACTCCGAGGATGTTGTGATGGTGGCAGCGCCCAGAAGAGGCGCTGGCCAAGTGGGTAACTTAGGTCCACAGGCGGGTAACTTAGTTCCGCAGACAGCTGCAGCTGTCACGAACACTGAGAACAGCGTGTTCAAAGTGGGTAACAGAGCTCCAATCACGGTCGCCCAGACCTTAACTGAAGAGGAAGACGTCGGATACGCTTCCTGTGTGGGTAACACAGTGCCACACGAGGCCACGAGTGCCTCGGATGTCGTAGCGCCGACATCCCTAGACGTGGGAAGCAAAGCTCCACGTCACGGTCGCCGTCGTCAACGACGCCGCCGCCGCCTCAAGTCGGATCCGAACTTCGTTCAGATCGACGTCGCTCCAAGCGACTCGGAGTCCAGGGCCCGGGCTCCTCCGACAAGGCCGGTGGAAGAGTGTTATCACATCTTCGATGGCGAGACCGCTTTACCCGTCAAGACATCTGGTGTCCACTTGGAACCATTGCCAGAGGTTGCAGAGATACTGAACCTCGAGGAAATGACGGCTGCGTCTTTCCTGGCCAACCTTAAGGCTGGAGAGATTGCCGAGATGGTGCTCATGAGACCAGTGGCCACTCAGGAGGAGTTGAACGCTTCCTCTGTATTGGACGAGGACGTCCTAGTAGAGCTGAGCAAGTAGCGTCAGACGCGCTTGGGTTCTGAGATTCTTAAGAAACCCAAGAATCGTTTGTATCCTTTAATGACGGAGTATGCGGACGTGATGAACAAACATCCACCGACCTAGCTCCCACCAGATCGAGGCGTACGGCATGAGATCGATCTCGTGCCTGGCACAAAGTACTGTGTCACGAGACAATGGCCTCTTCCACGCGAACAGTGCGAGGTCATTGATGCCTTCTTCGCCGCGAAAGCGAAGGCAGGGATGGTGCGGGAGTCGAAATCCCCGCACTCGACGCCACCTTTCTGCGTTCGGAAGCCGAACGGGAAGTGGCGTCTAGTTTACGCTTATAAAAAGCTGAGCAACGCGACGGTACCGGCCCAAACACCAATCCCACGAAAGGATGTGTTGTTGTACAACATGGCCGGGAGCGTACTGTACAGTGCGCCGGATTTAATAGACGGATACTAGCAGATCCTGATGCGCGAGAGCCCACCGCGGTGAGCACTCCAAGCGGCATGCTTTGGGAGTGGCTCGTCATGCCGCAGGGCCTGTCTAACGCCCCGGCGACGTTCAATCGCCTGGTGACGCAATAGTTCCGCCCTCTGCGTACCTTCGTACAGACGTACTTCGACGACATATTCGTCCATAGCCGTGCCGAGGGAGGCAAGACGGCCATGGAGGTGCATCTAGGACACCTTCGTCGAGTGCTGGACGTAATGCGAGCGAACAAGCTCTACGCCAACATCGACAAGTGCGTTTTCGCGTCACCAGATATTAAAGTTCTCGGTTGCTTCGTAAGCAACGTGGGCGTTCAGGCTGACCCATAAAAGGTCAAGGCAATAGCAGCATGGCCGACGCCCTAATCCCAGAAGGATCTTCAAAAGTGGTTGGGCTTGGCTAACTACCTTCACAAGTACAGCGCAGGGTACGCGGGCTTCTCTAAGCCCTTGTCGAGCCTCCTTCAGAAGAACGTCGACTGGCGCTGGGAGCAAGAGCACCAGGATGCTTTTGACAGCATCAAGGCCAGTCTCCAAGAGGCCCCTGTCCTGGCCCTGCCGGACGAGACGAAGCCGTTTAGCGTCGTCTGCGATGCCTCCGATTACGCCATCGGATGTGCATTGCTGCAGGCCGACACGGCTGGACACGAACGAGTCATCTCGTTCCAGTCCAGGCAGCTCAAAACCGCCGAGCGGAACTACCCTGTCCACGACAAGGAGCTCCTGGCAATGAATTATGCCCTTGTGACGTTTCGTGTTCACCTTCTGGGCTCTAGGCCCTTTCTGATCTACACAGACCACGCGCCCTTGAGGACGGCGACTAACTCGCCTCACCTCTCCCAAAGGATGGCGAGGTGGCTGTCCTTCTTCGCGGAATACAACTTCCGCGTCGAATACAAGCCGGGCAAGCTCAACGTGCTTGCGGACGCCATCTCTCGGCGTCCTGACTACGAGTTGGCCCACATCACGCGGGTGACAACGGATCTATATGATCGGATACGCATGGCGTATCGGGACGATGAGGCTGTCGCGCCTATCGTCAAGTTCCTTATGGCAGGAACGAGCGCAAAGTCCGACTGGCTCTCGTCGCGACAGCGCTCACGGCTCCACCGATATGAGTTAAAGGATGGCCTCCTCTATTACCGGGTGGAGCCCAGTGAACCTCCACTGGTGGTCGAACCCAACGACGAGGATCTGAAGCTCGATGTCCTCGCGGAGGCGCACGACGCGCCCTCCAGCGGCCACTTAGGCCGCGAGAAGACCTTTCTGTCGGTCTCTCAGTCCTTCTGGTGGACCCACATGTACAAGTGGGTCGCCCGATACGTTAAGACATGTGAAACATGTCAGCGGGTCAGACCCGCAGGGCACTCTTCGGCTCCACTACAGAGCCTGCCCGTACTGGCTGACTGTTGTGTGGTGTAGCAGGATCAGCAAAATCTGCGAGATTGCCAGATCCAGCTTACCAACTGCGCCCAGACACCGACTAACGGAGGGGGTCCCCCGATGATCCGTGTTCTGCTGAACTTTCCTCACCTTGTGTACCCGTCGGTAGGGCGGGATCTTGCTCTCTCGGTAACTTCCGAAGAGTTCAAGTGGTGAAGCTTGAGTGTCTTGGCGAGACGTGGGGATGGGGTGGAGTAGCAGTGGAAAATCTTCACTCTGCGTCCGTGGATTGCTCCGAATCCTAAGCGAGTATTCGAGCTTATGGATCCGGGGCCTAGATCGTGGATCTGGCCGTAGGGTTGCATTGCGGGTGTGTCCCTTGCCTTTGCGTTCCTTTGCGTCGTACTTGCCGCCTCCTGTGACGGGATCTCGAGAGTTGAGAGCCTCTAGGGTATAACCGACCAGGTAGTAAATTCGGTTAACCCGTCGGATCTGCACGTGTATGGGAAAGCTTACTAGGTTGTAGGAACTGGCCAATTTATTATCCAGTTATCACTACCAACACTAGATTCGCAGTTCCCAACCTTCTCCGAGCTCGTACGGCCAATGTAGTTCCGGTTCTTGAGGGCAGGAAGGCACTTGCGTGTTATGGTGCAAATGAGGTTCTGTATTGATATTTAAGCCTATACCTGCCTGGATTTCTACTTTCTATGTCTTTCATCTGCTAAATCCCTTACCAGGCTCGGCTGCATGTCCCTTGTTCCCTTGACCCATCATCCCAGCTGTATTATCTTCAGATCCACCGGATCCATGACGTAATCATCATGGTCACCCTATTATGGGTACACTCATCCGGATCCAGGTCGCTTGGATCCACTTCAATGTAATTGTACACTCGCCGTGATCCGTGCTCTCGATCGTCCAACATC
>NW_003303751.1:3479832-3490828 GCF_000142945.1 Phytophthora infestans T30-4
TTGTCCGCAGCCGCGGTCACCCGAGTGATCCGATCGCCTCGGAGGCCACCTGAGTAGCCTCCTTAAGTGCAGAGCCTTTGCCGTGAGGCTTAGTGCTCTTGGCCTGCGCCTTACCGGCTGCAGCCTTGGAGCGTGTCTTAGCACCGCTCTTAGCAGAGCCACGAGGCATGTTAACGGTCGAAGTGGAGACCTTGACGAAGAGCGCACAGGTTGCTGCTCGAGGCTCTAACTGTAAAGTGAGCCTCCGCCGCGCTCGCGCGGCCGAGTCGATGGTTTTCGACTTTGAGAATGAGAGTTTGTGACGAACATCTCTTCATTCTGATTGGTCGGTAAACCGAACCTAAGTGGGGGAGGATGTAGCGGGGTACGTAGCACTAAGTGTACCCTGGTTACATGAAGTGTGACACTTCACACTTCAGGAGTATGACATGTCATACTCCGGGATATTTGGTACAAGGTACCAAGGTCATTCAAAACCAACCATTGTTTAAATGACATTGCATTTCTATAGGTAACTGATAGTTTGTATTAACCTCAAACTTAACCTACCTATAAATATACTCAGTTTACAATCTACCTTATTTAGGTCACTTCGCTCTCTTTAATTAAAGAGGGGACCTGTGAACTGCCGTTCACTGAGAGTTTGTATACTCTCGGAAGATAACTTCCTCTAGCGCAAGGTGCTGTGTGACCCCGTCACATCAGGAGTATGACACGTCATACTTCGGGATATTTGGTACAAAGTACCAAGGTCGTTCAAAGCCAACATTTGGTTAGCGACATTGCATTTCTATAGGTGACTTATAGTTTGTATTAAACCCAAGCTTTAATCTACCTATAAATATACTCATTTTACATTCTACCTTAATTAGGTCACTTCGCTCTCTTTTGAATAAAGAGGGGACCTGTGAACTGCCGTTCACTGAGAGTTCGTTTACTCTCGGAAGATAACTTCCTCTAGCGCAAGGTGCTGTGTGACCCCGTCACAGCACTTCACCACAGAATCCGTTAATCTGCTCCGCCCTCGTACTTGATTGAACGAGGACAAACTCTACTGTACGAATCTGTGCTCCCGGATTGTTGAGGGAGCAGATTGTTTGTGGATAGGTTTAGGTTCGATTTTCTACTAGCAATACGAACTTATGAAGAAAAAAAATGAAAAGACTGAGTCTGCTGATCCTCTGAGTCCACGAAAAACTCTGAGTCCGAGCGGTAAGCCATCCGTTCTTTTGCCACTTGCTCCGTCGACGCCGCTGCCATGGGTGGTGCTCTCATGGAGCCTCCCTTCGTAAAGCTTCAGCAGCTCTAACTTGCACCTCGCATTGCTCTCTATTCCTGCTGTCACCAGCCAGTGCTATGTCGGACGTCAATGCCTCCCCCCACGCTCCTTCCTCGACCTCGCCAGCTCCTCCCTCGACGGTGCTTCCATGCTCAGAGCGCCCCGACTACCGTGGCAAATGCCTTTACAAGACTGGCAAGTGCATGAATGAGCGCGCACTCAAGACATCAGGGACAGCCCACAATCTCTGCGACGAGCATCGCAACCGGCAGAACCAGCACCAGCGCAAGCTTGATGCCAAGAATCGACTGCACAAGCGAGAGCGTCGAGCTCCCGCTGGGGTCGCCAAGAGCGAGCGGTTCGCACCATACTCGGCGTCATTTAAACTTCAATCATTTGCGCCTTCAGCTGACGCGTCGGACGAAGTGGACTCGATTGACACAGCTGCCGAGGCTGCGCCAACCACGCTGCCGCGTACACCCACTGCATCGTCGATGGAAGTCGCTGCTGCGACTACAGTCGAAGTGGATGGTGCAATGCCTTCATCTTCACTAGCGCATACTCCAGTGCTCGCCACGGCAAGAAGTGGTGTCATGTTCCTGCCGAACGGGCCGCAGCCAGCGCAGGTGTCCTACCCGTTTGTGATGCAAGACTTCGACGGCATCGTCGTCCCGCTGCCGTCCTATCTCAAAGGACAAGAAAGAATCGAGTTTCGCTCACGAATCTACCAGAAGGTGCTGGACTTTATCTCGGAGGAGTGTATTCTGCGCTTCGGAGCCAAAGTCGAGGCTTCCACCACAGCTGCCGACTCCTCGGAGAAGACGAGGGCAACGACCCAATCCGATATCAACGGGCTGGAGAGTGAGCGTCCAACGAGCAGTGAGGGAAATGCCTCAACCTCAATGGAAGCCAACGATGTCTCGGACGCCCAGCAGAGCATGCAGTCAGATACTGCTGACGGGTCAAGGACTACCGCCAAGAAGGTCCATTGAGACGTTTTAACCGACCGGATCGACGGTTGTATGCTAAGACATATGGATGTCCGTCCCATTGCCAGTCTCAAGGTTGTGCAGTATAACAAGCTGGGTACTGTATCTGGGTAGCGTCGTCATTGATGCCCATTGTATCTGCGCCAAGCATGCTTTCACAGATTTATCAACCCATACGAATGACATTGCATCCTCGAGAAGCTTGTGTCCAGCGTTTTCCTTTTCTCTTTATCGGCCTTCTCTCCTGTTTGGTGCACAACGTTGTTGAACCGTGACCACTCGAGACAAGTTGATAAAAATATTGAGTTTCATTGTCACGCATTTAGGGAGAGACTGACAACCAACGGAGAACACAGATTAAGGAAAGACTATTTCCCCCCTTCCCCAAAGCTTTCAAGGCTTAAATCTCGACCTCTCGCTTGCCCTCTCGCACTTGACTGTCATCGAGACCGTCGACACTGCTGAACGAGTATTTTTCGTCATTGTACGACATCTCGCTGTAGCAGTCGCTCTCTCCGCGAGCACGCAATTGCTCGGCATATTCCGAGTCGGTGACCGAGTCCGCGATGGAGTCGGTGAGTGAGTCGGCCATCGATGACCGACCGTCTAAGTCTGTTCGCCGCTGCGGCGGTCGGCCAATACCCTGCGACGATTGGAACGAGTACTTGCCGCTATCCAGGTCACTGATGGTATCGCTGAAGCTCACACCACTCATCCCGCCCATAGTACTGCGGTCGGCTTCATCATACTGCATCTCCTGCTTCATGCGTAGATATTCACCAAAGACGTTCGGTGTTGCAGTGCAGCGCGAGGAAATGTCCTGTTGCACATATTCACTCACGTTTGAGAACCCGCCGATGCCTCCGACAACGGGGGATCCCTGGACATTGCGTCCTCCGCTTTTGCGTGAACCACGCGTGTTTCCACCTAAGACCGCCGGCGACTGCGACGCATCGGCCAACATACCGTCGAAGCTACGCGGAGATTCATCTGTGGGCACGTGAGACTGTGTATCCATCGGATCTGGGCGTGATCCCTTGCGACGGCCACTGTAGCCAGCATTCATGTTGGAGGATGCGTAGTTGACTTTGCTGGTGTCTAAAATGTTGTTGTACGGCCCAGTGAAGCCTTCGTCGGGCTTCGACAGGCCACGCATGCGCTTGTCGGACATAGCGCGGTTGCGACCAAAGTTGCCGGCACCTGTAGCTGCGACGTTCTCCTCACGACGGCGTCGCATCTTGCGCCTCCAAGCACAGAGTATGCAAAGGATAACTACAACCAAGACAGCCCCGACGCCGATGGCTCCGTACGTGATGAGACTAGAACTCAGTCCGCCCAAACCGGTGGAGCTCGAGGTGTCGGTGCTGGCCTCAGAAGACGAGGAGGTGGAAGCAGTGGAGGAGCCAGCGATTGGGTCCGTCGGGTCGGTCGAAGAAGACATCGCACTATTGGTGCTGCTGGACGGTTTGGAACCCCATGAGTCGGCTGTTGTAGCATTGGAACAGAAAGACAAGTCAGATATTGATCACGGTCGACTAAATGGGGCAAACGTACAGCAGTCGTAGCGGACACCAGTGAAGGGGCAGGTATTGGTCGAATTGTCCTTCTCCCAGCATGTGTAGGTGCTGTCGAGCGCGTAGATGCATGGAGGACAATCGCCTGTGGTCGTGTCACACGTGGTGCTGCCATCCTTAAGGCAGGAGGTAACCGAGCTGCAAAAGTCACTAGTGTCCGAGGCGAAGGCGGCAGACGCCAGCAGCGACAAGATCGCCAGCACGGGAACCTGTTGCTGCGCTTGTCGTCGGGCAGGCATTGCCGCTTGCGCTTCTCTTTTCTTATGTCACAGACGTAGGAGCCGTAGGCGGCAGAGACCTCAGGCCGTGCATCGCGACTGCTCTGTACTGCACCTGACCAGACTGTGTTAGCCATATGCTTTTTTTCCAGGGTTACGATAAAGACCATAAAAGCTCAAATGGGATGTTTCGACTCAAAAACAATTGAATGACTCTGCGGTTCCTTTGCGTAGATACATGTGAGAAAATAGGAGAAACACACGCCCATCGCTGGGATAACACACACGGGGCTGGGCGACGTGGGTGCCATAGCCGCGGTGCCAACTAAGGTGAGCGGGTGCGAGGCGCGTAGGAGAAAATATAGTTTTCACAAGTACAGACAACGACGGTGAAACTCAACCCCCCGTAGACATGCATTTTCAAGTCATTTTTAGAAAGGCCAACAAGACAAAAAAACTCGACCCCTTTCGTGGTATCACCTGCGATTGGTCAAAATTAAACCGACCCAAAAGTTTATTAAAAGTAGAATTTTTTTTTAACAAACACCGTAAAAAAGCAAAAACATGTATTATTTTGCTCTACACCATCACGACAGGGTGTTTTTTGCATTAGAGGTGCTGTTAGCAGGCACGGGGACCACAATTGCAGAGGTCTCTTCCGCCACAACTCTAACTTCGGATATATGCGAGTCAAAATTGTCCAGCAAGAGGATTGACGGGGCATCAATCTCGTACTTTAGCAAGTTCAAAACGTACGTTTGCCACACTGTGGCGTCCATCCAGCCATTTTCTTGGACGGTGTACACGTGGCCTGCAGGATACGTCGGAAGTTCATCCGTCTCCACAGTCCTGCCCGGCATTCCTCGTAGTATAAACAGTATTGGTAGTTTTTTTCCCTAAAAGATAAATAAGTTAGTTTAAACATAATATAATCATTAAATCATTAAACAAAACTTACCATCCGCTCTAATGGTGAGAACTGCAGTGAGTCTACCAGAGTATTTCTGTGTGTGCTTCACTTTAGCGGAGCCACGACGGCCTTTGAGGGCCCAAATCTTGTGGGGTGGGGTGTCAAAATATATTGCTGTCTCGTCGACATTGTATATGGCGGATTGCTGGAAGTGAGAATGCTGTTTTCAAAACTCTATGGCAAAGCTCAAATGGATTTCTTGTAGTGCATCTTCATCCTTTTTAGTAAATTGCGGTTTCTGAACAGAAAAACCATGGCTATAACATTAAGAAAAATATGTAAGCAATAAATATTGATTAAAAACACAAATAAAATAGGATAAATTGCTAAAACGTTTGATTAAACCAACGTATTGGAAAACGAGATGCTTACCGAGCTGCAAACCGCTGGCACATACGCATCAACGCGCTCAATGCGCGCTCAGGAGATGATTTATCGGCTAAATACTCTTCAGCCAAGCCCCCTGCTCCATCTTCATATACTCGATCATGCCTCCAGTACACAAATACTATATATACACGTTAGAATCTGCAATAAATAATATAACAAAACAAATTTACCTTTTCATCCCGACGGACGTCTTTCATGAAGGTGACCAATTCGTGCTCAAATGTGATTTTAGTCTTTGCGCCTTGTCCTTTTGTCGTTCTGCTAGTTTGAGGTCCCTTAAACTCAAACAGCAGTTTTGCCTTCTTTCTCCAGCCCTTCAACGTACCTAATGGAATATTAAGCGCCCGAGCGGTAGGCTTACATCCCTCCAGAGCTACCCGCTCGAGCGCTTCCCGTCTCTGCTTGACGATGTAGCTGTTCTGCCGACGACGTTCGTCCATCACTTCGCAGAAAACAGCAATAGCGTGATTGTTTAAACGTCGCCAGCATGGCGTGCTGTCCAGCAATATATTTGGAAGTATATTATTGGCTAAAATTACAAATAACATTTTTACTCGAGTTTGAAGTTGCACTGTAAGGGGGGTCGAGTTTTTGTGGGGGGTTGAGTTTCACCGTCGTTGTCTGTAGAAATCTGAGTAACACAATAGCCCATCCCCCACAATAAACGCGGACAGGCCAGCTTTAAGATTTGCAGTAGGCGGCTCTCGGTCTGTACAGTGGGGTAGGGTTGACAAGCCAGCGAAAGCAGGTCACATGAAGGTGCGATGAATGTAGCGTGTCATTGCTGTTTTGTGTGGTCTTACACTCATTATCGTATCTTCCCGCAGGTCCCAGCAGCAGCGACCACAACCAACGAGCTACCAGCGCCTCCAGCAGCGGGACGTTGTCGATGGTGGGGCTGAGCGCGTCGGATCTACTACCCCAGACCCTCAGAGCCGGCGAGACACTTGAGTATTACACCCGAGCCTTTGTCTGTGGAGACCCTAGAGGTCAGCGCATTGCAGTCGTCACCAGAGTGGACACCACTCCTGACGTCGATTTTCCGATCTCCGTCGACACGGAAGAGCCCATACCGTTGGATATGATGACGAAGAGGCTGTCGGACTTCTCGGGCGCCCCGGTTCCGCTGTCCGAGTCGCAGTGGCGCAAACTCCGGACCTACCAGCTCGAAGGTGGATCTGTGCCGGCCCCTTCACGCTCTAGCGTACTAAAACGAGCGCTTCAGAGTGTTGTGGGTGATGCAGTAGCAGCCGTTCATCAGGCACTACGAGATATGCGTGAGGATACTGTCCCTGAGAGCCCTCAATCGGACTTCGATAGTCTAAACACACACATTCAGCCTGGGACCGCACTTAGCAGCTCCAAATCTGATGCGATGGAGGCGCTAACGTCTGGAGCAATTGCTAGTCATGACGTGAAGGAGAATACAAGAGAGGAAGAAGGCAGAAGACCGTCTATTTTGGAGATTATCAATTTAGTTTCGTCCGAAGAAGATGACGAGCGTGGGGTTGCTGTATCTACGGAGGATCAGGCTGCTGCGTACGTGAAGGCGATCCCAACCCGGTATGTACGAGCCAAGATTCGCCACCAGCCTAAGAAGAGGCGTGCTGAGTGGCATGTGCCAAGGTCGAGGAAGCGCTGTAATCAGAAGAAGTGTGCTGCGGTTACTAGTAGTGGCATGAACGTCTATCATGCCAGGACGTTGAAGGCGAGTCGTATGAAAGACATTCTGAGTTCACCAGAGGTAAAACGTCGCCTACAGAACCTTCATGATCGACGCAAGTCATTGCCGGAGACTCCGTCCCAGGAGGAGGAAGCGACGTCGCTGCAGCACCAAGGATTGGAGTGGCCAGATGACGTTGAGCACCTAACGAGCTGCAAAAGCAATGGCGTTCTCTTTCCAGACATCGGAAAGTTTGATAAGTGCGAGTGCGTCATTGATTGTTTCCTCGACGGTTGTAAGAACGTTTTCAGTGCTACGTTTTGCACTCCTGATTGCTGCAGCCTCGGTGCGATGTGCAGCAATGCTCCACGCACGCTCGATACATTAAAACGTTTCGATACTGGACGAGTTGGTTTAGGCGTCTTCACGACGACCTGGCTGGATATCGGTGACGTTGTTGGCGAGTATTGTGGGGAATTAAGTGAGTTTCCAGCAATTGTCGAGGGGCAGCCGGATCAAGCCACCAAGCAAAACAGCGGCTACACACTGCTGTACAATGCGAAGTCTACGAAACGAAACTACGTTTACGTAGATGCGCTCAAGTGCGGCTCTATCACCCGTTTCATAAGTCATTCCTGTGACCCCAACGCCGCCTTCGTAGAGCAGTCCAACCGTTCCAGCGTCAAGGTGCTTGTAAAGATGATTCGCGACGTCAAAGCTGGTGCAGAAATTACCGTACACTACGGGAATGAGAGGTGGTTTAAGTGTGCGTGTGATGAATGTTGGGAGAAAACCAAAGACGACGATGGAGATGACTAGCTTGCGGTTGTGGTGCATACCCTCAGGTGTATCTCGAAGTACATAATGCTAGCAGGAAGTAAACACAGTTTTAGCATGTAAAAGGAAAGAATACAAATTCTGGAGTCATGCAAACTGTACCGCTTTCGCTTACAGGACACTTACTATGTCTGCTGAAGATGTAAGATGCTGTATAAAGTGTTTAAGTGCGTCGGGGCCACACACGACGCTTGAGCAAACGTCGTGTAAGTCATTCAAAGCTAAGTGCAGGTCCGATTGTGCGCGGACGGCCTACAACCGGCAGGACCGCCACTCCATAACGTCTCCGCTTCTTCCTGTTGACTAAAATGTCGCGCCCACTGCTGTCAACGTGTGTAGTAGCTCGCAGGGCGTACAGGACGTGAATGCACGTACCAAATGCGTAGCAGTAGTCGCATTGACACCACTGTCGCTCGGCATCCACGTGCCAACCACCAAACGGCTGTCCTTCGACCTCTTTGCGGGCGTAATTGACCCCCATCTGCGCGGAAACAGCTATACCTTCCTCCGTCCGTTTATTAGGCGCCACCGTGACACGAGGGGCAGGTAGCGATATGACACGAATGATATTGGGCTCTCCAGCTACTCCTCCACTCACTGCATCCACTTCTTGTCCTTCTGCTATCCCTAGGAGCTGTGCTCGTACCAACTCCGATACCCGACGCGCGAGGGTTGGTGTCGGAACCACGCCAAACTCGAATGCCTTCGTACTGGACGATTGATCTTGGCAACAGGCGCTCAACTCTCGTAGTAAAGTGCCCATTTTTAAGCGGCGACGTAGCGTATAGTCCCGCTTTATCAACGCGTTAAACGTTTCGGCTGGATTATTAGTCGTTGCGAAGCCACTGGGTGTGGCGAATATCTGCCACGTAGTGAAGAGACCAGTCAACCATTGTCCATGCATGTACTGAGCAAATTGGACCAACGCAGGTTCCTTCAGCCACCGCGTCATAATGACACGCAGCATCTCTAAATAGGCGGCTTCACTGCGTGCAAAATGCAGGTCATATACCTCCCGAAGTACGGTGGCTGCCACACCGGAGGAAAAGCTCCGAATACGCTCTTGAACCTTCTTCATTACATGGAAGAAGCACATTAGGAAGCGGTAAGACGGATTGCCTCCAAACACCAACGCAAGGGCGTTGCACTGTGCCTTATCGCCGTCTGCCATCGCGTACTGAATGCGTAGGTCGTTCTTGGTGATCCAGAAGTAGATTCGTCGCAACGAAAAGAATACAGCTTCAAATACAGACTGAGTCTCCTGTGAGACCACAAATAGAGCAACTAGGTGAAATCTGCGCGACCTGACAGATATCCCCACCACTATAACTGGATAGTCACACTGATTCATCTTATACGTCCCGTCAACGTGTAAGATGAAGTTCTGTGGGGGCACAGTAAGTCGCAGCATTAACGCCTTCGTTGATAGACCCACAATGAAGGGTTTCTCGTCGGACCCATTGCCCACAATCGGTTTGCCACTGCTGTCTAGCTCCCATCCAAACGTGAACGTTTGCGTCATTGTCTCCAAGCCGGTGTACGCACGCGCGTGGACCCAGGCCCTGAGCTCCTGTACTCGGTCGTGATTTTCAAGGTAAGTTCGCGAGTAATTATTCACAAAGTTCTGGACAGTCTTTAAGGGAGGGAGATCCTCAAGAGGCGTCGAGAACTTTCGAGCTAGAGCGTGGCGAATACGCATAGGTCGGAGGTGCTCATCAGCGAGCTCGCGGCAGTAGATCTTCTGCGTAGTAGTGAGCTTCTTGCTCTTTGGAGAGGATACACGGGTGTTGTGAGCTCCATACTCGAAAATAGATACGTGCGCTGTCTCCAGGCACGTAACGATCTTTCCTCGCCACTCGCAGTCTAACTCACTAGCTTCGCAGCAAAGGCCGGAGCTGCATGTAAGTAGGCGGTAACGCATCTTGTGCTCTGCGTCAATACACATGCTGCATGCCATCGTCTGACTCTTCTGGATCTCGAACGCCTTCATCGTCTCCATCACAGCGTCGGCCGCGGCAGCGTCAATGCCGACGGCCCTCTCCTCCCACGGCACACGCCTCGGCATGGCCACACTCGCCGAACAGGAGCTCTGCGAGTGACGTCCAGCAGCTTTAAACCTATGTGGGCCACATTCGCCACATATCTGCACGGCCACCGCTGATAGGCCAGCGAAGACCCAAGCTCACCTTGTCTGCGCGCTTCCTGCAGCGAGCAGAGCCGAAACCACTTATTGTGTTACTACAGCACTCTTCTGTGCTGACACATTCTGACGGTGTTTTAAGTAATTCACGGTGCCATGATGGTACTGTTTTGTGCAATTACAGCGTGCTCCGTGTTGTGTTTGCACATTCTATGGGTGCTCACCCATTTTTGGTGTGGGAAGGCCGTACTGTTGGGTGTAAATCACTCGTTCTCGATATGAGAACGTCGAATAGCCCCTATAACGAACGAAGTCGCAAATAGTTACGTGGAGAGTTTAGCCGTAACCACGGCGGATAGTGTTAGCCGAAAGTTTGCCTCTGGAATACCGACTCGCGGGATCGGTAGGTAATGGAGTCCATAACGATACCTTTTGGTTGGCGAACTCATCAGAGGATGGGTACCTGATGATCTCTTTTCTTTTACCGATAATCGAGCGTTCTGGCTACGGCTCGCGATAACAAGAGAAGGTTACGTTTGTTAGGCGATTTTCGCCTATTTTCATTCTACACACGTAATTTCAGCTAGCCGATCTCTATTTTCCGAAACTTGAGTTACGGTTAGCCAATGTGTTTGCGATCTCTGAGCCTGCGATGTACTACGTACTAGTCGAGTAGAATCACTGTTCTGTTGAGTTTACAGCGGCATACCGGTAGAGAGCAAGCGAGCGCGATCACCAAGCAGCGGTGCTTACTCCTGTTAAACCTCCCACCCAATTATTGTATAGATAAAAGACGTTCTGTGTCACACGGTAAAGTGCATGTTTGTATGACAAAGCTGAAGTGGCGGCTATCCGTCGACCATCCCGATATCTTCCGGACTGCACACCTTCAAAAAGCTGCGGCGAAACCAACTGCCCAAGTCGGATTATGGGTAC
>NW_003303751.1:3490928-3492120 GCF_000142945.1 Phytophthora infestans T30-4
CCATAACGTTTCTCAACGGCTTTCCAGATCACATAGACCGGCATACGCATGAGTCGTTCGTCAGCGAAGTTTCTTGGCAGCGTCTGGTTCAGAAGATCCTTGATGTAGGATTTCTGTCCCCTGAGCAGCGCCCCTTGCAGCTCGTGCGCCTGCACGCGGTCCGCCGTACGCTCTCCTTCGAGAGGCGGGATTGACGGCTGGGATTTGAGCAAATCCTCAAAGCGCGTCATTGGCTTCGCCCGTTTTTGCTGAAGCTCGAGAATCGTGATGGCGTCGCTCTTAGCAGCCAGATGATCCACGAACTTGTCCTTCCAACCAGCGAAATGCGCCTTGTTCCCGTGGAACTGCAGCCTGCTCATGTTGGTCTCAGAAGTCTTGTCCGTCTTACTTAAAATGTTAGAATGAACGCTGTAGAGTAGCTCTCAAAACAGTTTATTTACTTTTCCTCTTAACTACATATTCTCTAGACTTGTGCTCAGTCTGAGGCAGAAGAAGAAGTGAGCTCGTCCTCGGACTGCGTCCTCGGACAGCATCTCTCCCTTCTGCCTTCAAGTCCTCATCGCACTGGTTGACAGACTGTTGGAGGGATGATTTGCGCAGAGTTGTTAGGGCAGTACAGTACGGAGTGAGGACAAAAGTAGAGTGGTCTAGGCGGCCATAGTGGAGAGGAAGTCTTGAGTGTAGAAGGAGA
Organism: Phytophthora infestans T30-4; assembly: GCF_000142945.1. Taxonomy (NCBI): domain Eukaryota; phylum Oomycota; class Peronosporomycetes; order Peronosporales; family Peronosporaceae; genus Phytophthora; species Phytophthora infestans. Next base: position 3,491,620 of record NW_003303751.1, read on the forward strand.
AGACGCTTGTGGTGGACTTGGTAAAAGAAAGAGCTGATGAATTATAGATTTTGGTGCTCTGGTGGGGGGGGCGGGGTACTCTCCCCCAACCAGTCCCAGTTATGTACGATTTGTCTATATGAAATAGTACAGTTATATTCCACTAGATAGTCATCATCACATCGGAGATGCTTACTCCGACACCCTCCCACATCGAGGAATGTGTATGATGCTCTATCTGTCGGATAGTATTTAATGACCACAGGTGGCTGTTTATAACAGTCCTGTACGTACATGAGCATTTACAGGAAGTAGATCTTGTTTTGATATTGATGATCTTTTTCCTTTGACTTTCATTGTCAGATTTGTCAACTTGTGCCGTTTTGCTTTGGCAATAACTGTGCTGATTTCTTGTTTTCATTGCTACTTTGGCTACTCAGGAAACCCTTAGAGGATTAAACCTGTTCACGGTAGTGATCTGTTGTTGCTATCGTTTTAGTTATACGAATTTGTAGCAGCCAC